>NC_020494.1:11363551-11418038 GCF_000184155.1 Fragaria vesca subsp. vesca
CTAGAGCACACATTCACGAAACCTATATTTTCTACACAGCTTTTTCTTCTTCTCTCTACCATATATATATAACCCAAACCTTAGCACCTTGAATCATTAAATCAGCCGAACCTAGCTGCCCTCTTTTTCATCTAGATCCGAATCACCTCAATGCCATAACAACTTTCTAAATCTAAATTGTATAGAAAAGGAACTAACCTTAAACAGCCTATATCCTAATAAACTGAAAATATATTTGAAAATACATTCCAAATATATCTAGAACTAACCATATAAAAGATGAGAAATATAGAAGGAAATCCCAACCTATATGGCAAGAGACCTTCCGAATAGGAAACTTCAATATCTTCTCTTTGTCACTAGCTTGGAAATCTTTGAACTCCATCAACTCATGAAGGCCAATATATCTTCACATTATGTATATAGTAATAGGGTTTCCATAGTAATAATCTGATATCTTTGTTTGGTATCCATTTGTTTCCAAATATCCACTGCTGAACCTGACCCAATTCTCCACCTTAATCCTTGTAATAACCTCCCGAGCTGTCAGGAGTGCTCCACCATGAAAGAGATGGGAGTGGTACCCATTTCAGTAGAAAAGAAGTCCCCATCTGCAAGTAGAGGGCATAAAGCTTTGCAATCAAAGAGCTCGGATTCTGTCTCAAACGCCAACCCTGCTTAGCCAGCATAGTTAAGTTGAGCTAATGCAGATTCTTGAATCCCAAACCACCTTATTCTTGAGGCGTGCCATATTTTAAATGTGCACGAAAAGTGATTTACATTATATTGGCATGGCCAAGATATAATTAGTGTACCCGAAGGCACAACAATGGTCATGTGGCTTTAGCATGTAGAAATTAACCAAACCAACTCAGACAATGAGAGGAATGTAAGTTAGATAGATTTTGAGATGAAATGCCAGTGATTTTAGTAAGCAAATAAATTTTTCACTATACTATTGGATTGGATGCAAAGTTGGATCCAATAGTATAACCACGGTTAGTCACACATGTTTGAAAAATAAAGGTTGTCTATTACGGACACACAACAAATTTTCCAGTCTTTGCTAAATGTTCATTGATTCTAGTAGGGTAGATGATCAGGGTTTATTAAAACTAAAATGGTATCTTCTCGCCACGAGCCACTGCTTCATAAGCAGTGACATCAAATGGCAACAACCCTACTCAAAGCTTGTTGCCTAATGTGCAGTTATCCGAGGCATGTTAGCCAGTTGTAAATCCAGCTGGAACTTGGTTTAGGGATGCAAATAAGAAAAAACCATTGAAAAGAGAATTGTATATATATAGATCTCCTGTGAGTCACCTGAGTTTAGCACCACTGCACTCAATACATTGCTGAAAGTGGTTTGTTACAAGTAACTAATGAAGAACTGACCATTCTATTAGTTCATGACCTTGACTATAGAATCTGCTACATGTAGTGAAACGAAAGGATGACGAATATGTAAGAACCATTGTTCTTCCTTCTTTCCTCCTTTTTTTTCTTTTATCACTTGAAACTATGAAAAGTAGTTTCGTTACTTGTCATCTCAAAGCCATTCTATAATATAATCATGTATGATCGAAGTAATTACCAGAATAACAGACAGCAACCAAAGAGCACCTTACACATCAAAGATTCATAACAATATATTTCTTATTACCTGATCACAATTATCGAAGCTCTAGTACCACTTCAATGTCAAAATACTTTTACATAGAATCCTAGTAATCCTAGGATGGCATGAGGCCGAGGTAACAATCACCATAGATCTAACTACAACTCCAACTCGGGTTCATCGGCACCCTCCTCCTCATCATTATAATCATCTTCATCATCGTCTGCCTTCAGATGTTCAGTATAATCATCGTCAAATTCAAATATATTCTCTTCGTCTTCCTCATCACCATCACTTTCATCTTCATCCTCACCCTTTTCAGGTTTCATCTTTCCTTGGCATCCCTTTCCTGTTCCATCTTCTCGATCCGATCCAAGTACAGCTCTTCCTTCTTCCTGTCCCACTCAACTTTGTCCCTGCTTACCTCCCTCACGTTCGAACCGCTAGTCAGTTCTCTAGGAAACATACTCGGCACCAAGTACTGTGAGAAAGAGTTGATTTATTTGTTACCCTTTCGCCTCTTATCTTTCCCTGCAGTCTGGTCAAGATAATACTCTGTCGTCTCCTCCAGCCACCCCAGGCTCTCTTTGATCAACAAAATCTCTTCCTCGTTGTTTTTCCTCTTATTTGACAAGGATGTTAAAATCGGAGGCATCAGGTAGGTTAATATCAGGAAACAACACAAAGGGTTCCTCTTTAGCACGTCCAAAGCCACCTCGTCCAAAACCACCTCGACCTCTAAATGCCATTTGAGCAGCTTGTGAAGGTTGGAGGAGATTCCGGCAAATTGGGTAGTTGATAGCCGGGTTTTAATCGTGGCGGCGTTACTTCGGCCAAGAAATTGGAATACGTGTGATTGAGTACGTGCGGTTCTGTAAAGAAGGAAGTCATAGAAGCTGACCTCGTTTACATATTAGGGCGACATTCACTATACTTTTTCCCAAAAGATGATGTGGGAGTGTCGATGTCGTTAAAGATAGCAAAGTCATAAAGTCTCTAGCCAGTAACATACACCATCCAATGAAAAAAGAACTTCAAGATGAGATAACAAAAGAGAAATTGGAAGCAACAAACCAATGTCAGAGAATATTGGCAGAGCCAGAACTTGTCTTTTGTTATTTCATCTTCAATTTGTTAATCCTTAACTATGATCCTCTTCAACTCGTAAAACGAAACAAGTTTTATAAAAACAAGTAGAATTGAATGTTTATAAAGTTGTTTTTTTCGATGAAGATGTTTATAAAGTTGTTACTATAAAAGGAAGGTCACGTTCTAGCTTTGCATTTTAAATAAAAATGTCTTGCGGTTTAGAAACTTGTGGCACTATGAGGTGCTCAAGCTGGTGATGAATCTTGGGGACTGTGATGTGTATGTAACTTTAGTGTATGTAACTACTGGTTAGTTGCGCCGTTACAAAATTTGACATGATCGTGGACGAATGATCGAGATGGTTTATGTTAAGAATTTGGAATCACATGGTGAAAATTTTAGATGTTTGGTGCATAACGAAATCTTAGCTTTGCCAAGATCATTGCTTCATCCGTATATTGTCTTCTCTCTGCTTATCCAGGTCTGTACCTGAGGGCCTGAGAGGCCACCGCCTCAGGCATCACAAATTCGAGGGCACCAAAAAAAATTATATATATGTATATATATAATTTTTATAAAAATCTTAGATTTTTTCTTCTTTCTTGATTTCTCGTGTTCATTATACTTGACTGATATTAGAATACTTTATAATTTCATATTCAAGATTGTAAATTTACTGTTTATACGTATCTTGTAATCGGTGAAATTTCTTTTTACAATGGTCATTGTTTTTTTTTTTTTTTTTCGTATGACCATTAGAGGGTACCATTAATTCTCAAGATTCGTCTCAGGTTTTCAAATCCAAGTCCGGCTCTGTGCTTATCTACCTTATCATAACTTCTGATGCAGCGGAAATATAAACGTTGGAATCCACCAACGGCGACTTGAATCCACAAGTCGAGTTTTCCCGAATCCACAAGAAAGTTTTCTGGAATCCACTATAAAGATTGAGAAAGAAAGATTGAGAAAATCTCAAAGGTTTTTATTAATATCAAAAAGCTGACGACTACAACTGATAAATGCTCCTTATATATGAGCAAATAAACTGTAGGACAACTAATAACAAAGCCTAAAAGCCTATGGATTAAAAGAAAACCAAATCCAAAACAAACTATTAAAAATAATTACTGAAAACAAGTAAATCTGCATTTTTGAAGCCTAAACAGACTCGGATGGCCTAAAAAGCCCATACGTCATGGCGAAGCGACGAGTTTGGTTCGTTGGGCCGTTCCGCTTCCAGAAATGTATCATAATGGTCAATCAGACACCAAACACCAAATCTGGAGCAAACCGAGTTTAGACTTGTTTCGATCGATTTGCTCTTCAATCTTTATCGTCATCTGTTCTATGTCAACTTCAAATACCTAACGCTATTCTCATAGATCCCAAAATGTCTTGTAACTCTTTACTTATTCTTTTAGACACAACTTGTAAACGGAAATTCTTCGGTACATGGTCATATTTTACACATTTTACATTAGAGGATTTACCCAATAACAAAAATGTGAAAAATATTAACAGCGACACCGTTGCCACGATGCATAAATACAAATCAAGACGAAAGATTCGAACCTTCATTTCATCTCCAATGGCGGGTGCGCGTCTTTGCGCCACCTTCCCTTCTCTCGCACACCCCATCTTACCCGCCATCGCGCCGCCCAAAATTCCGTTATCCGCCTCCGTTTCCCTACCATCCAAACCCACTCGCCGCAAGAACTACTTACGCCCCAAAATTCTCAAAACCCTAAACCCTAAACCCGACCCGAAACCCGCAACCCCTATCCATCCCGAACACCCCATAGCTGAATCTCCGGTAAACCAGTCCCAGGACAGCCACGAGCGAGGCGACGTCGTTTTGGGAGGAGGAGGAGCTGAAGTTGAGGAATTAACGGCGTCGGAGACGACGGCGGAGCTCAGTGGCATTATTGGTAAATTTTCTGCGAGAGATGTGCTAAAATATGGGGGCTATTTTGTTGGGCTGTTTGTGATACAGACTGTTGTGTCTGTTTTGTTATTGGGAGATAGTGATCCTGATGAGGATAGGAAGTCTAAGAGTTTAGGCAAATCGAATTTGAATTCGAGTTCCGGGGATGAAATCGGCAATGTGGTTGGGTTTGATGAGTCTAAATTGGGAGAGAAGATTGAAGAGATTAGAGCAATGGCGAGGAAAGCGCGGAAGATTGAGAAGAATGAGGCCAAGGGAAGTGATGGTGGTGAAGATGATGTGTTTTCGGTGTCGAAGAACAAAATGGGGATTGAAAAGGAGGTTGGGAATAAGTTGGTTAGCTTGCAGAAGAGGTTGGGTAAGAAAAGGGAGAAGCTGCCGGATTCGTTTGTGAATTTTATGGAAATGGCTGCGAGGTTTGAAGATGGGGCGAGGAAGGGTAATGAGAATGGGAAAGAGGGGAATGGGGCGTTGATGTTTAAAAAGAAGCTGAAGTTTAAGACTCCGACTGCTGAGGTGAATAGGGATCCGAAGGGTTTTGGAGGTGAGAAAGAGGATGATGGTGCTGTTAAGAATAAGAGAGGTTCTGGTGGCGTAGATGAAGTTGGGAGAAATGCAAGTGTTGGTATTGATGGTATGGAATTGCTGGAAGCTGAAGGTAAGCAGAATTTGGAGAAAGAAACTGGGAGGTTAGGTGAAGGACATGACAGAGAAGCTGGAGATATGGAACCACAAAATGGTAAAGCTGTTAAATTGCATAAATACACAATCTGTTCTTAGTTTGGTTTGGTTATTGATTTGTTGAATTTTAGGTACCATCCACAGGACAATACAAGAGAGGTCATCTTCAGAACATGTAAAATCAATCAAACCAAGAGGATTCGGGAAGAAAAACCCTGCAAGCTTCAAGAAAAAAATTCAGGGAACTACAGTAAAGTCTGATGGTCCTGCTGTGCTGAGTTTGAATAGTGGCTCAAAACAGAAAGAAATCGAAAAACAAGCACTGGCTAACAAAGCCAGCAGCAAGAAATCAAACAATGAAACTGATCCCTGGTGGTTGCATCTTCCTTATGTTCTAGTATGTAGTCAACTTCTCTTAGTCTTTACTATACTGTTTTTCCTACATGTACTATTTTAGAAATTGTCTTCACAATCATGGTTAACGTTTTAGCAATTGGACTTTGTTACATTTAACCAAGTTGTCATGGCCAGCCATTTCACTTCACTTAGTCATTACTCATTACTGACTCAATTTTTGGTTTATGCATCAATTCTTTGCTTATTTTCGTAATCTTTTCACTCCTTCCAGCCGCTACTCTATTCATTGAATTTTTTTTTTGTGTGCTTGGTATAAGCATTTTATGTCTCCAACTAACCATCAGAATGTCCTGTATCCTATGTCAGGTAATTTTTATGCGTAGAGGTTCTGATGGGCAAGGAGGGCTTTTTAGCATAGAACTCAATTCTCAGTCCCCAAAAGGGAGTGATGCTTCCTACACTGTTGCTTTTGAGGACCGTGGTGATGCCCATAACTTCTGTTTCCTATTGGAATCCTGTTTTGAAGATCAAGATGATTTCACGGCCAATGCTGCTCCTTTACCAAATAAAGTAAGAATTTCTGAACATAAGATCAGTATGCGCAACACTTGAGCATGCTTTGTTACATTTATTAAGAATCATCAGTGCCTAGATGAGTAAGGGACTTTTTTATTTTTTCAGGAACTTCATAAGGCTATAAAATCAGATGGCATGAAGGTAATTGTTGTAAAGAAGGGGCAGCTTAAGCTGTATGCCGGGCAACCTTTTGCTGAAGTTGAAATTGCTTTGCGCTCTTTGGTCATACAAAACTGAAGTGCTTGCAATTTTTTTTGTTCCTCCGTCTAGTTCTTCTCCAATCAGGATGGCTTTTGATTATAGAGTTCCTATCATTCTTGATGTCAAAATGCCCTTGGTCAAAGTTCCACAATATCAAGTGAAGGATGATCAGATTAAACCAAGAGTGCATCGTTTCTGTGTGGTTATGGATATACAAAGAATATATGATGAACCCCAGTTGCAGCAAAGATATCACGAAGGGTGCAGTTGTGGCTCATAGAGATCTTCCCATAAATGTTTCCTCTTATTTTATATGATCTCAGTAGGGAAATATTTCTAACATAGAATTAGTGTGTTCATCATATAGTTGGGAATAGAGATTTACTTAGAGTTAGATGAGTTCAATTTGTCATTGTACATTGTTCTACTCTTGTAGAGATGGAGAAACACTGCGGCCTTTTGGGGATGAAGATTTTGGACTACAGTTTTGATGAATGTTATGGCTGTTTTATGGGTCTGATTTTGTTGGTGAAATGCTACAATGTCTCTTATTATTCTTTTTATTCAGTTAATTCAAGTAGCATCTTTTTGGGTAAGATGAATATTGCAAACATTGAAATCTACTGATTGTATTTGTTGAGTGCACACAAAAACAGTACATTCAAACTTCACAAGACCAAAACAACTTCATTATAAAAAAAGAAATCCATCCACTTGAAATGTGTGAAAACAGCTTCTATATGAAACTGGAAATAGCACTCCTCTATTATAGCTGGCTGCTACCACCAGAATAACCACTTCACACTGGAAACTTGAAGTCACTGAGAAGAAGTAAACTTGACCATGGCATGAGCATGAATTGGTGTCAAATTTAATTCACAAAAGCTCAGCCATACCTCCTGCTTCTCCTCTTCATTCTCAGTGTAGGCATTGTAGACCGAAGTCATAATACTCCTTGCTGCTTCTCTTGCCTCAGGCAGCCTATCATTCAGGGAATCTGCCCCCATTTTAACTAGAGCAGCCAGCCCATAATCTTTCATTCCTTCCAGCCCCTGAAATCAATAGAACAATCCTATTTGTTTTAGAAGAAAGATATGCTTAAAGTGACAATTGCACAATTCTAATCTCTTAGTATTATTACCATCTTAGAGACACAGGTTGAGATGGATATGGCAGCTTTGGCCCTGACTTTGAGGTGAGCATGGGTGACATAGGCTTTAAGCCTATTAAGCAGAGGCAGAGGAGTCAAGGACTTCACCATTGTGATTAGCGCCTTGTCTGCCTCTTCACAAACAAACCTCTTATCTTGTGAAGCTTTCAGCAGCAACTGCAGAAGCTGCAATCAAGCAAATCGAAATGTTATCAGAACACAATAGTAATACGATCAAAACTGAGAAAGTAAAACAAAAGTTTTGGTACACACCAATTGATCAAATGCATCAGAGGTGGTGGAGTCAAGCAATCTGTCACCGAAGGCATTGAAGATATCGGCCGAAGCCATGATGGAGGTCTTGATCAGAGCACTCCTCGGATTCTTCATGGACTTAACCAACACCACCATCACTTTCTCTCTGCATATAATCATCATACATATGTCAACAAAACCATAAATCTCAAAATCTCAAATATACAATAGAACAGGAAACAAAGAAAGAAACACTTACAGGGTAGGCACCAAAAGATCAGAGTGAAACAGAGCAAAACGCCTAGCATTGTTCAGGGACTCGCAGACTTTAATCCAATCCTTCGAGTCCAGTCCTCCAATCAAGCTCTGGTATTCATTGCAAAATCAATTGGGTATGCTCTAAATATTGGACAAGGGTCTAAATAAAAATGGAAACCCCAAAATTATAACATACCTGAATGTTGGAATCAGGGTCTGAAATGGGTTTGAGATTCTCAGAGGAGATGTAGTCAATGGTGGCTTCAGCGGCTACCGGAAGCGGAGCCTTGTTTTCGTCATTGAGGCCCAAATCAGATTTCTTTTGGGTGGGAACAGCAACTTTGGTTGGCTTTATGGGTCTATCCGGTGTGGTTGGGAGAGCATTGTCGATGGGTCTGAGCGCCATTGCCATGAGATCAGAGACAAACAGAGAAAAGAGGCAAAGTGTAAGAGATGGGGATGCGAATGTGTTTGGGTTTTGATAATGAAGAGAGGGATTGATTGATGGAGAATTGCAGATAAAGAAAGTGAATTTATGTCGTTGCTGCTATGTTTGAAATTTTTGAATTTTGAAAAAGAGGGAGAGAGACCCGTTGAGACATTCTCTTCTCTTTTGTAACGGTTACATAAGAAACCCGGACGCGTGGCATTATAACATTTACTGTTAAGATTTTACCATTGAAATTTGATGTCAATGAATTGCTCCAAAGTTACTCTCCACAGTTGCTAAAACTTCTTTTTTGGTTCTTCTAAAAAAAAAAAATAAGGTCTGAACAGTTGCTATACCTTCAGTAAAACGAGTAGCTATATTTAGCAACGAATTTTGAGTAGGAATTTGTACCTCTTACTAATGTCACTGATTATGTTCATTGTTGTAACTTGGTATGTATCCAATTGAAATTTCTGAGAGTTTGGGGAGACGAAACCCTTTCCACCGGAAAAGAGTAAAATGTCGCGCGCAGTTGCAGATTAAAGACTTCGGTTCAACAGCTGTATATGGAATACTAGTGTGATGATACTGAAGATTATTGTTCATGGTAATGGGAAAGGAAACTGGCTTTGCAGATGAGCATATCACTTGTGACTTATCTATGCTAAAGATTACAAAAAGATTGTAAAGAATATATATATAAATACAAAATTGTCCTGCATGGTTGGGAGGAAGTTCTACATTTACAGTTGCTTCAGAGCACTTCATGTTGCTACCAGCTATTCTCAAATAATATCCAGAATTAGTAGAAAGGCTCTGAAATCAAGCACCACTGGTTCTCGTCTTCTGGACACAAACTCATGTCCATGGAATAAGGGTTGCAGCTGTTATCTGCAACTGCAGTTCTTACTGTCAATACTCAGATTCCTGGAATCCAGCAACTGAAAGTCTACCTGCATTCACCAGTGTTTGGTCAATACACGTATCAGGGGATCTTGAGAAAATAAAAAAAAAACTCCCGATACAATATCAACACTAGAGACCACGTAGGTTTCTTGAGAAATTATTACCAGTTGAAAAAATAAAAATATATCTACCAGACCAATGCCAAACCGCTTTTACTGATACTATGGGTCACTTTATGAATCAAACAAAAAAGGGATAGGTTTGATCAGCCTGGTCTTGACTGGTGAATCCAATGAAAAAAAAAAAAAACCTTACTGTGTGCCTGTGCCAATAGACATCAATCATTGATCAAACATACACTTGACACACAGTATCCTACAGTTTTAAAGGTTACACACGACTGGAACATTCATCTACTAAGAGCATTGTCATCAACTATAATTCAAGGAATGACATAATGATATCCCCGAAAGTAAATTATACTGCAGTTATATGATTTCGACAACGCCATTCTAAATCCAAAAGGAGTTACCTTTGCAGGGAGTCGCTCCAATCTGTTTTTGAGTTGATGGAATGGAGACTTCAGACAAGATATCTTTCATTTCCTAGTATCTGCCCATCAGCATGAAGGAGAAGACCCTTTTTACCACCAAGTGAGACACAACTAGTGACCCCACTCCAGTAAATTGCAGAATATCCAATGTCACCATGATCTTGATGAATGCTGAGACTTTGCAGTTTCCCTCAGTACAGCACCCACTATTGCTGCTTGTTCAAGGCATTCAGCTTTGTGCAGCGCATCCAATAGAACAACACATGTCTTGGTATTAATAGTACAGCCTTTCCGCCGGGTTTCCTCAAAAAGTGCATATGCTTCCATTGCCTTATCTCCACTGCTTAAACCTTCTATCATAGCATTATAACAAACAGAATCTGGAATACCACCACTAGCCTTAAACCTCTCAAAAAGCCCAGTAGCATCCCTTATGTTCCCAGCGTTTGCAAGTCCAGAGATCATGGTAGCGTAGGTGACTGCGTTGGGATCTATTCCCTGTTTCTTCATTTCTTGCCAGTACACAAAAGCCTTGTTGAATTTTCTAACTCGACAAAGACCGTTTATGAGAATATTATAAGTATAACGGTTGGGTGTACAGTTCATATTTTTCATAGATTGAAAGGATACAATTGCTTCATCAATTTCACCAGCTTTAACAAGTGCATCGAGCAAGCAATTATAGGTATACACGTTAGGTGACAAACCTTTTTGCATCAACTCTTCCATGATTAGATATGCTTCATCAATTCTCCCCACCTTCCCAAACCCATCGACAAGACTAGTATAAACAACAACATTCAATTCTATTCCTTTCGACTTTGCTTCTTCAAAAAGCATGTACGCTTCATCAAGTCTATCAATCTTGGCAAGCCCATCAATCACAGAACCATAAGTTACAACAGTGGGTTGCTGACCCTTACTTTTCATTTCCTCCAGAAGCTGATATGCTTTATTCACCTTTCCACATTTGCAGAATCCATCAATGATGGCATTGTAAGCTCGAGTGTCCAATTCACAACCTTGTTCTTTCATCGCATGAAATAATTTATAGGTTTCATTTGCAAAACCCGCTTTGACAAGGCCATGAATTAAGATTGAATAGCTCCTCACATCAGGAATGAATCCTCTAGCCTTAATCTCCTCAAATACAGATCTACCTTTCTCTGTTTCACCAGCCTTGAAAACACAATCCATGTAGGTATTAAGGAGCATCAGGTCGGGAGAGCAGCCCCTACGCACCATTTCTTTATATATTTTGTGACCATCCTCCTTCCTCCCACACTTGAAGAAGTTCCTGATGAGGGATGTGTAAGCTATAGCATTTGGAATCTGATCAGAATCTAGCATCTTCTCATAAAGTCTATAAGCATCATTCACTCTTCCACGTCTTCCCAAGCCATCTATAAGAGAACAAAATGTCACTGCATCTGGCATGAAAACTTTATGATCCATTCCTTCAAATATAGAACATGCTTCATCAAGTTTCTGTGCTTTACAGAGTCGGTCAATCATTATGTTTGCAGTCATCACATTAGGATATAAGCCAGCTTCTTTCATATCATCCTGAACCTGCAGAGCGGCCTCAACATTACCTGCCCTGCAAAGCATGTCTACTAAAATGTTATATGTTGAAATATTGGGTGCTGCATCTGTCTTCATCTCATTAAAAACCCTCAACGCTTCTTCAGATCTCCCCTTCTTCCCTAGGCAAGTGAGAACACAATTATACGCAATTACACTCGGAATGCACCCCTTCTTTTTTTGCCTCTCAAATAAGCTGTATGCTTCATCAAACTTTCCAACAGAGCCATAGCCCATGATCATGGTGTTATAAGCATACACACAAGGTACTTTCCTGTTGGCATCCATCTCCTCAAACAGCTCTACAGCCTCATTTAGTTTCTCAGCTTTGCAGAGCACACCTATCATGCTCGTATATGTCACATCATCGGGCATCAAACCATTCATTCTCATTTCATGAAAAAATTTCCAGGCCATATCCACCTTACCCACCTTGCCAAAGCAGTCTATGCAAACATTATAAAGAACAATGTCTGCATTACAAGAGTTGCTCTTCATCTCATCCAACAAGGAGAGGGCAGCGTCAACTCGGCCTTCCTTGGCAAAGACACGAATAAGAGTTGTAAATAAATGCACAGTAACTTCATAGCCTAGCTCCTGCATTTGATGAAAGAGCTTCAGCATTAGATCAGATTCAGGAATTGTCGACAGAGCTCCAATCAGAGTTGTATAGGCTGAAAATGCCGGGCAGAATTTGAACTTCCTCATGGTTTGCAGTAGATCAAAAGCTTCTCTCAGTTTCTGTGACCTGACACAGCTTGAAACTAACTCTATACATGCATTATTTGATGGACCAATTCCGGCAATACTCATTTCTTCCAGAACTTGATCCAAGCTCTTAAAATTCCTACTCCTGGCCATGACCAGGAGAAGTGAGTTGTACACTTCTGGACAGTGTGCTTGATCTGTTTGTTTCTCACACCAGCGGAAATAATTAATTGCTTGACCGACATCTTTCAGCCTCCTTAAGACTCCAATAACTAATTCTGGTTGAGGTTTTTCGTCAAGTGCAGACAGAGCATTCTCAAGGGCAGGTCCCCAAGGACCACCCTCCAGGACTTGGCACACAACATCAACTACTTGTCTCACACCCTCCACTTTCCCAGAATTATCATGATTAACCCCACCAACCGAGGAACCAACTTTCCCATCAACTCCAGAAGAAGTCCCATTTGGCAAGGACGAAAACCTCTTGGAAAAATTGTAAATGCTACAGAATCCATCTAAATGACGTATTCCTGCATAAAAGAAATGTGTTATACATGTCACCAGAATAAGAAAAACGAAGAGCATCAAAACACAAAGAAACTTGAGATCTTACTAAACAGAACATAAAGCATCCCAACACGTCAAAGTTACCTTGGTTTCTTAGGAGCATCTTCACTAATTCATCCCCAAATCTGATACAATGCCCCCTTTCCTTCCAAATCTACATTGAGAATCAACACAAATTAGCCATGTCAGAGGAAAGCTACTTAAGTAACACACAGCAAGCCACTCCCTTTAATTTGTTTATACACCTTTAGACACAAACAATAAACACTAAAACCAAAAGAAAAAGGCAAACCATGAATACAATACGAACTACAAAAGCACTGCAATGGCAAATGCACCATTTCAAAAATCAAAAACAAAATTTAAACTGATGGGCATTTCTAATTCATACCCAATTAACCTCCAGTCATTTCCTCTTCCTATTTCATGAGAAATTGTGGGGAAAAAAAAAAAAAACTTTAATTCCAAAAAACACGAAATTCTAACCATTTCAATTTCTAAAACTATATCCCAGCTATAGAAACGTCTGAAAAGAATATTTAAGGACTTGAAAATTTCACATACCAGACAATCCTGAGGCGAAAGGGGTTTAGGGTTTAACCAGTCTGATGAGAGTGATAGAGTTCCTCTAGTTTCCAAGAACAAAGACGATGACGACTTTCAACTTTGAAAGCAGGATCGAAACGGCGTCGTATCGCCTACGCGGATTAATAAAACTTCGGGTCGGGTCGGGCCGGTTTAAACCCAGGCCCGGATCCAGTTTCCGGAGAGGTGGTTTTGTTCTGGTTTTACCAACTGGTCCTGACTCCTGAAGAAGAAGAAACAGAAACGGCTTCTCTGATCTTCACCATCATCACTCACTAGTATCACATTCTCTCTCATGAAATTCATATAATCTCCGATTGGGGGCAAAATTGGAAGCAAAATACCCTAGCAGCAGCACCAGCAACGCGGCGGCGGCGACGCGGTGCTTCGGGCCGCAGATGAAAATGACGATACAGCCCTCGCAGCAGCACTCGGACAACGACCGGAGCAGCGGCGAGCTCCGCGCCCTGGACTGCAACCTCACCTCCCTTTGCGACCACATCCAGACCGACGGTTTCAACTCCGGCGCCTTCTCCGACGTCCTCGTCCTGGCCTTGGGCTCCACCTACCACCTCCACCGCCTCATCCTCTCCCGCAGCCCCTACTTCAGGTCTCAATTTACCTAAATGCCCTTTCCGTCACTGGTTTCTGTGATTTTGGCTCTGTTTTGTTTTGAAAATAGTGTCAGATTCTTGTGATATTATTATTGATAGGAAGATGCTTCATGGACCTTGGAAAGAAGCCAATGCTCCGGTTGTGACATTGCACGTGGATGACAAGAATATCAATGCGGAGGCGATCACGACGGCTCTGGCTTACTTGTATGGCCACCACCCCAAGCTGAGCGACACCAATGCGTTTCGAGTACTAGCTGCTGCTTCTTTTCTTGATCTTCAGGTATCACATTATGGTTACGACTGCGCTTCCTGATGAGTTGTGATGCCTGGAATTTGTGTGTGATTGGTTTGTATTTTGGATGCAGGATTTGTGTGCAATATGCACTGACTTTATTATATCGGAACTGTGGACTTCGAACTTCTTAGCATATCAGGTTTTGAAAATTCTTGTGCTGCCAGTCTTTGTGATCGAGCTACACAGTATGTATCTCTATTATGTTAACAGTGAGTTTCCTGATGCTTTCAGGTGTTTGCGGAGGGGCAAGATTATGGCATACATGGAGAACGAGTAAGAAATGCTTGCTGGGGGTACCTTTGTCAAAGCGGGGCCATGGAGTTGAAAGAGGTAAAAGAACATTTCTGCATAGTTGTATCTTGTGGGTATTAGTAGTCGTCTGCTTCTCTTTTTCATGTTTTCTTCAGTTTTAATGCAATAATTTGAGCAAAGTTGAGAGAAAGATCGCACACAAAAAAAATGAGAGAGAGAAGGACAATTAAGAATACTGGGAAACACATTCTCTTCATTTCATAAGCATATTTATCATTTTCCTCATGCTTACAGAGATATGGTTTATGTTCTCTCAGTTTGCTCTTTATGTGATTCATGTTGTTAGTTATTGTTGTTTTCCTAGGGTTAATGTATGTATCGAGTGTCTTCATGCATACTAATGCTCTGCATTTGTATTTCCTATCATGGACAGGTGCTTCCAAGACTTTCTTCTCAAACATTGCTTGCATTGCTCACCTCTGACGAGCTCTGGGTACCCAGTGAAGAGAAACGGTAGGGAGCATTGATGGTTTCGAACCGGATTTAATTGTTCACAGCTTGAATTCCTATTAAAATTTATATGTTTTCTTTTTCATGAAAAGGTTTGAACTGGCTCTATGCACATTTCTTTCAAAGGGTGCTCAATGCAAACAGGAAGACTATGATCATGGAAGTTCCGGTTCAGAGACAGGGACGGATGCTCATTCTGATTCCTCTAAAGCAAAGGGAAAGAATCTGACTGATAGCTTCACTAGTAAAAGGTTGGAGTCTGAATTGGGGCGCTTAACTCTAAAAGATAATTTAGAGGGACATAATACAGCTCGTAAACTTCTGATAGAGCTTGCAGACTGTGTAGTTGACTTCCAAACAGGAAGTTCAAATGCCAAACAGCAAGTGCAACAAGTTTGTTACCCTCAGTCAAATTTCGAGCCAGGATACAACTGCAGCATGGGAGGTCCTTCATCATTTAATACATTTTCCGACATGGATGCAATGAGAACATCATGTTATGCGGAAGTGCCTATTGGTATTGGAGTAAGTAGATTGGGGGAAAATGGAGGAGCTATGGAGGGGCCATCTGATGAAGGGTCATGCTACCATTTGAATAACAATAATTGGCTTGGCAGGGACCAGTCAAGGCAATGCTCGTCAATGAACTCTTCAAGTAGTGAGCTAATGCCAAATGATTGGGGAAGATGTGGCATGCCTCCTCTTTCATGGGGTGGCAGGGTTGTAGGCAGAAGACAGCTTAAAGGTTACGGTAAACGTGACTTTGGGGTTGGTGGGGAGGAGTATGATGCATTTGTAAATATATTTGAAGGAGGTTCTCTTCTATACTGCAACATGTCTTTTGAGGCACTATTGAATGTAAGAAAGCAACTTGAGGAAATGGGTTTCCCTTGCAAAGCTGTGAATGATAGTCTTTGGCTGCAGGTATATTTCTGCTCACTGTGTTTACTTTTGTTTTTCTTATTGCGATAGAAAGAATATGCTAATGAAAAGAGGTCGTACTTCCTTTTGTTCACTTTGCACTAGAAATGGCTCGGTGTCAATCTATTTCATAAAGCAGCTGTAGTTACGTATTTTCAATATTCCTCACCTCGTATTCATATTGCCTGGTCTAGTAGGCCATTCAAACTCTTATATAAACTATTGTACTTAGAAATCACTTCAGCAAATATAATGTCTAATGGGCCTGCAGAGTAGCCCCAAGGACTCTCTGGCCATCACCACATTCAAACATCTTGTTTGTTAGGTTTTTGCATGCTTTTCACGTGGTTGGATTACTTATATGTCCAGTAGTATAATACCTATTGCTTCCTTGATTACTTATAGTTGGTATGTTATCATATAGATGCTATTGAGCCAGAGAGTTCAAGAAATTGGCGCTGATACACGCAAAAGTTGCTGTCTTACAAGCGTAGCATGCAGTTGCAGACAGCAATTTTCTTTCCCACATGGAGGTACCACCGGGTACTATATGCAAGAGCATAATCAGAGTAACTCTTCCGGTGTATATGTCGCCGAGTCTGCTTCAGGTGAAGGAAATGGCCTCTTCAGGCCTGTACGTGTGCATGTCAGGGGTCCTATTGATGGCCTTGCAGGTATTGGACGTGGAACCACATTTGTCCCAACAGCCACTTGGCCTCCAACTCGATTCGTCTTTTCTCGTGTGCCATTTGGCATAGGCAACAGAAACGGCCAGCAGTCTCTTGCCAATGATGACTCAGAGGCTAGAGCTGATCACAATGCAGAGCTGTCAGGAGATGGATTGACAGCTTTGGTTGGGCTAAGCCAAGGAGGTAACAGTGCAGGTAATGCTCATGTAGAGCAAACAGAGACAGGCTATGAGATGGATATGCAAAGCCGAATGCCTGGAACCTCCATGTCAGTGCCAAGTTCTAGTGGTCCACCTGTGCAGATGGTAGAGCCATCAGACCAAGCACTTGGAATTGAGTGGGATAATGCAAACAGTTCCTCCATTTCATTGGATATGAAAACACCCTTAAGTCACTTCCCTCCGTTCCGCTTTGGGTATGTGCTCCTTTCTATTTGTGTTACAGTTTCTGCAGATACAATATTCTTGCTTAGGTGACCCATGCCAGATCTTCACTCTTGAAACATTGTAATATAAATTCTTTTGGGTGTCTAGGTTGCTTTCATATAATCTCCTAGCTCAGATAGCTTGTTGTATTCATTATGCTTAGGATTGGATTGTGTGTAATGGCAGTGTGTCTGCTCAATTCCTAAGTATGATCAGTCATCATGTTATATTATCCATCGTACTACTCAAAAACCAATCCCTCTTTATGCCTCTACCCTACCTTGCCACTTCACTTCTTGCTCCCATGTTCTGCAGGGTGCAATTTGAGGATGTACACAGACTCAGTGATGGCCAAGTCAAGCACTCATCAGAAGTCTTTTATGCTGGTTCTCTATGGAAGGTGTGTGTATACAAACATTTGTCTTTCACTATGAGCTGGTTAAGATCTACTATGTTATGACTTTTTAAATCTCGTTTTTCATGATCTAAGAGAGATTGGATTTGTTGTTCAAATTTATAGATTAGTGTTCAGGCTTTTAATGACGAGGACCCTCAAGGACGCCGAACACTTGGTACTGTTCTAAGCATTGATATACATCAGCAGCATTTTTTGCTCACCTGTCTAAGTTTTATATGAATAAATTTGCTTAAGTGAGCTGAATGAAGTCTGTATAATATGTTGTTTCAGGATTATTTATCCACCGACGTAAAGCTGAGATTACTGATCCGTATAGAAAGGTTAGCTTAGTCTTGATTGTTTTAGCATATGGGTTAATTAGAGAGATGAGTGCTGCTTCCTATCTACTTATATGTGCATTACTGGCAAAGAAGTAGATTGTATTCTTCTCACATTACAATCATGATCAATCTACTTCTGTATATCACTGGCAAATAAATAGGACTTTGAGAGGAGCCACCAAGGAAATTGCTGGCTATTATAGTGTCAATCTATTATATACGTTTATTTGACATTCAATATCTGATTATAAAGTTGCTGATTGAGGTTTTTAATGGTGTGCCAAAACAGGTGCAGATGTATGTCGATTCTCGTGAAAAGGTTACTGCCCGCTACCAGGTAATATCTGGTAGTGAACAAAATGATTGTCGGTCTTATACCTGTTCTTGTTATGCCAGACTATAGTATATACTGACTCTGTTCTTCTTTTGGCCTCTGTAACATATAATGCAGCTAATATGTCCATCAAAGAGGGAAGTCATGGTGTTTGGAAGCTTCAAGCAAACAGGCACACTTTTACCAAAGGCTCCAAAGGGCTGGGGCTGGCGAACAGCTCTGTTATTTGATGAGCTCGCCGATCTTCTCCAAAATGGGGCCTTAAGAGTGGCTGCAGTGGTGCAGCTTTTATGAAATTAAACTAGGTATTTCATTAGAAAAATCATCCGGAATGAGATTTAAACTATCTCCTTGCAAGGTGAGTTTTTTACTGATACCTTTTTATTTTTGTGTTTCAGTCCTAGCTAAATAACTCGGCTTCACTACACTGGCAGATGGATGGCCCTTTATGGCCTTGAATAGTTTTGGTTTGCTATTATGCTCTATATGCACAGTTATCACCAAATAGGCTTTTCATGTAGTAGATGTAGTTCTGTAAATTAACATCATATAGACGGAAGGACCATTACCTCTGTATTAGTTTCATAATGTTCGAGTAAACAAGTTATGTATGTATTTGCTTTGGTGTGTCATGAACTCTAGTGATGGTCTTAAGAAGATTCAAGTGGAAGGAGATTTTAAAGTCCCTATCGATGTCAATAACAATTATACGACCTTTTTTTCTGGGACAATCTTGATGTCAATAACAAGAGAAGAACTGTGATATGAAAATAGTGGTTGAAAAATCGAAAGCGGCAACTAAATTCATGAAAAGTGTTGAGTATAGAGACTATCGAAATTTCTCACCGTATAACAAGTAATGGTAACTCAGCTTACTGAAATGTTTCGACATTTGTTTCGCAACAAAATCATCATAATCCAATCACCCAAACTTTAAGATGTGCTTGATTGTAATGTGTTCTTCTAATGCTATTGAATAACTGCATTAAGAGAGCGCACTACAAATCTAAACACAGCCTAAAGCTCTCGAGTGCTTTTGCGAAGGTCGAGTCTTCATGAACCTCTTCGAGATGTTGAATCTTAACAACACCACCAAACAAATCATAGGCACAGTGACTGCAGGTAATTTACACATGTTTTGTTGGTCTGATAAGTTAGTTCTAGCAGGATGTTATATGCTTGGTATTCACACAAAAAGAAAAACTATCTTCATGTGGTTAGAATGTAAGTAGAACACATCAATATTGTGATATGCAAAAGAGTAAAATCTAAATATGTGAAGTGGAAATTTTATAGAAACACATAATGAGTAATTTCGAACTAATATTAATTTTACGTATTTGATCTTAAAAAACAATAGATAATCTTTTAGATTTGATCATTGTTTAACTGGTTGAGTTTACGGTCGTTTAATTCCTAACATGATTTTTTTAGGTGTTCAATTAATTGAGGTGGCTATCTAAACATGTTTCTAAAACTATAACACCGCCTATGTATATGATCTATCTTCCGTACACTTTCTATAAAGAAAACAAATGTACGACATTTGCATTAACGTTATGTATATTATATTTCCGGCTATAAATGTGAGATTAGTTTTGCTCAGTCCCACACCTTTTGATCCCTGTAACATCTCTTTATGGACATGATCCACGACTAGAAGGACACAATTGATCATATTTGCTAGAAACAAAGAACAACAAATTGATCATGTTCTTCATGAACTGTACTCACTGCAAATTACGATAAGGACCAAAACTACAAGCCCAAAACATAAAGACTTGGGAAAGCAAACTTCAATGAACTGAGGTCAAAGTTGTAATCCCACTCATGCATAAGAGCGTTACAATTATTATACTGGGTTCCTATCACAACCCCTAAAAATCAAGTCCTTGACAACTCTCTCTCTCTCTCTCTCTCTCAATTCGAACCATTTCTCTCTGTTCTTTTCCATTTGCAAAACCTTAGGGTTTGGTTCTTCCCCCAATTCGCGTCACATTTAGGGTTTAGCTTCCTCCGATCAAACTCATCCAAACCCCACCGGCAGATGAGCCTTTCAATTTCTAGGGTTTTCGAGTTCCAATGGGAGCCCTAGCCAGAAATCGCACACGCATAGACGAGTGTCTGACCTCGAATTGCACCCAACCTTCTCCCTTTTCCCCCAATTCCCGCATTTCAAAGCGACCCAGGTTATTCTCCTCCTTCTCCTCCTCCTCTCCGCCGACCCAAACTCCGACCCGACCCGTTTCCAACAGCGCCGTCGCCAGAGTCTCTCGCTACCCGGCCGCGCAACCGTTGCGGCGAGTTCTCGCGCCGTGTCCCGGAAAGTTCAGCTCTTCCTTGAGCCGAGTGGTTTATGCACCGGAGGAGCATTATTCCGGCGACGACGAAGCCATGGGCAATGTTTTGGACCGGAATCTGTTGAGCCGTTATAACAATGCGAAAAAAGAGGCGCTGGCTACGATTCTGAGCCGGAATAAGGAGAAGGAGAAGGAGGTGATTCGATTGGATGAGGAAGAGGATGAGCAACAGAATCGGGTTTCGGATGATTCGAGCATTGAGGAAGTGGTGGATTTAGGGGAGGATGATGAGCCGGATGTGCAGGAATTGGAGAGGAAGACGGCGGTGGTGAAGCAGCAGCCGTCGGCTTCTTCTGTGGCTTCGGATTTTACTACATTGACGATGAATGGTTCGAGTTTGAGAGTGGAGGAGAGTGCGGAGAAGATGAGGGAGTTGCTGTCCCTTGATCCCGAGGATTTGCCGAGGTATAAGAAGATGATTGAGGAGTTAGAGAGGCAGAGGGCGCCGAAATTGAAACAGTTGGGGTTTGAGATTCAGGTTACTGAGAGTAAGAGGGCCCTGTTTGAGTCTTTGCGGCCGAAGAAGAAACCGGTGGAGGTGAGTTTCTGTTTGTTTTCGTGTTCAGTAAGGTTTTTGTGGTTTGAAGATTGTATGTAGGTTTTGATTTGATAATGTGTGATTGTATCAGGAGGCGCCTCTCGAACCTTTTATCCCTCTCAAAGAGGAGGAAAAGGCTGTGGTGGATCGAGCATTTTCTCCTGCAAATCGGTATGAATCAGTGTATACATGGTTTCTTGTTACGAGTGGTGTGTATGTAACTGTAAGTGTCTGTTTATTACTTAATGCAGGAGGAAGATCCTTGTAACTCATGAGAACTCAAACATACAAATTACTGGGGAACTTTTGCAGTGCCTTAGACCATGTGCATGGTTGAATGATGAGGTGATTGTTTAGGTTACAGTCTTACGAACTGTTATTGATTATGTCAAAAAAGTTTCTGTCTTCGTTAGTCTTGGTTTTGATGTAGTGGACTTTATTGGCAAGCTAATCTGGTTATTTAATTAATGGTGTGCATTCTCTGCTTTCTAGGTCATAAACGTCTACCTTGAGTTGCTGAAGGAGAGGGAAAAGAGAGATCCAAAGAAGTTCTTGAAATGTCATTTTTTCAACACATTTTTCTACAAAAAGGTTTGTGATTTGCACTCTGCCTCTTTGTCGTGTGTTTATAATTAGTTTCTGTAAGTTCATTTGTTACTTGATTCATTCTCCTTTTTATATATCAAATTGGTTTTATTGGTAGTGATTGGATAGTGATGTGTACTGAATAACTTTTCACTGGATTGTATGATGCAGTTAATAGGTGGAAGAAGTGGCTATGATTATAAAGCTGTCAGAAGATGGACTACCCAAAGAAAGCTAGGATACAGCCTCATTGACTGTGACAAAGTATATTCATTTTAGACCCTCTTCCTTGCTCATATATTCAAGTTGAGTGTCCTGTTTATGTCTGAAGTGATTTCTTGCAGATATTTGTCCCCATTCACAAAGAAATACATTGGTGCTTGGCTGTGATCAACAAAGCAGATCAGAAGTTCCAGTATTTGGATTCGCTCAGAGGGCGTGATACAAAAGTGATGCAACTATTGGTATGCATTGAAGCTTTTGTTCGGCTTTTGGTGTGATTATTGAGTCCTTGACACCTTTTTGGTGGGTGTGGGTGTGGGTGTGGGGATGTCATTGTTGCTTTATCTGTGTTGGTATTTTTCACTTCCATGACTCCAATATTGACTGAGTTTGCAAATATAAAAGATAAACTTTTATGTCGACGCCCTGCATGTAGACTTTGGGAAGACATGACTCCCCGTTGCATATGAATCTTTACATAGGACAATGAAACTGATTAAAGCATAAAAACTTTGTCTTTGTGCTGTCTAGGAAAGTAGATTAATTGACCACTTGATTTCTTACTGAAACAAAGTATATCCTTGTCAGGATTTTCTCTATGTATGAATAACATGATGACCGTCCCTTTGACTCCTCATTTTTGATAGCCTTGTCAAGATCATATTTAATGCTTTCGTAGTCAGAATTTCTTCCTTGTTGTTCATGTTCATTTGTTTACTTAGTTTGACAGTTTGTTAGGGGGCTCATTTAGCAAGGTTGTGTACAGTTTGAACCTGTACATAAGAACCCTTTATGTCTCCTTGTTTTTTTTTTCTCTAATTCCAAAGAAATAGTATTTTGATATGGAGTTCCAAATGGTTATAGTTTAGCTTATAACGTAGTGAGATTGATGTTGACTGTTTATGCTTGGCAGGCTAAATACTACGTTGATGAAGTGAAGGACAAGAGTGGGAAAGACATTGATGTGAGTTCTTGGAAATTTGAATGTATCGAGGACCTTCCCGAGCAGGAGAATGGGTAGGCATCCTTTTGAAACTTAAATACCAAAATTCTTTGTGAAGTTGATAATTGAGCAAAAGAGACTTCTGCCTGATGAAATATTTTTCATGATTTTAACAGGTTTGATTGTGGCGTATTTATGATCAAGTATGCTGACTTTTACAGCAGGGGCTTGGATCTGTGTTTCCACCAGGTAAGGCACACGTAAAGATGCTTTAGTTGCCCGGAAACTTACATGTGTATATGCTTTTCTCTCTCGCATAAAATATCTGTTTTGTTTTGGTAGTATTCATGTATTTTCCTGCACTAGCTCTTAAACATTACCAAGGTTCTAAAAATCGGTCTGGGTGGCCGCCTAGGCGGTGCCTAGACGCTCGACGGTGGCTGCCCGTCTTGATTTCAAGCAAATCGTGTGGTCTGGGCGGCTGTCCGATTTTCGATTGATTACTCGGGCTGGGCGGCGATTACTCGGGCTGGGCGGGTGGGCGGGCTGGCGGGACGGGATTCTCTCAACTGGAAATCGTCTTCGATATTGTCCATGTCCATGAGAGATAGGAACCTTTGGAGCCTGAGTTGAAGACGATAGAGAAGAAGATGAAGGACAAGGTTTAGGATATAGTTTATTAGGTGATTAAAAATTATTTAATATTATATTAAATGATTATTTAAGTAAATAATTGCTTGTTATAATAATTATAGGCATTATTTATATAATTATCTATTATTAAAAATAAAATAAATACAAAAATATAAATCCGATTAATCCCCGATTAATCTTTTGGGCGCTGTCCGCCCGACTAGCGCCTAGCGTTTTTTAGAACCTTGAACATTACTAATGGCTGATTACATGTTGACCGTTTTCCTAGGGCGAAAACACTGTCTTTGTTTCCTTAACTTATATTGATGAGCCGTATTATATTATCAAATCTCATTTAGTATGATTTATCTTTCTACTCTTGTCCTTGCAGAAACACATGCCATATTTTCGATTGAGGACAGCCAAGGAGGTTCTACAATTAAGAGCCGACTGATTTGTCAAGGAGGTTCATTGTCAAATAGGTTAATGACGGATGCCTGCATCTTCTTCACAATGTTGATGCTGCTAAAGTGGGAGCTTCAGCGTTTGTTTGCATGATTTTGAGATTTGCCCTTGTGGAGGTGATTGCTGTCAAGACATTGTTAGTAGAGTACAAAGCAAATTGCATATAGCCTAGGTATACAAGTGCGCGAGCCATGATGTGTCAGTGTCCCGAGTTGCAAGTGTTTGGAATTGTATCTTGTCACTTGTAAAGTGTTGGATTTGATCTAACAATGTAACACAAGTTTTTTGAGGGAATGCCTATTCTATAAAAAAAAAAAAAGGTGGTAAGATTTGAACATTTATCTTTATGTTGTCAATCTGTGTTAAAATTCCATTGGTCCTCTAAATTGAGTTGCTTGACACAAATAACTAGTTTTTACACCACCAATTTTTGCCAGTGTATTCTCCTTCAAAGCACTATGAAGGGAAAACCAACGAAATATGCCAATCCTGAAAACTAATTGAGCTCTCCGGTCTCTCCCAGAAGCAAGGCACAAGAGAATTTGACCTTCAGGATTACTCAGCCACGCCACCAAAGTCTATTTAAGAAGGCAAAGGCAAGGAAATATGCTAACCCTGAAAACTTAAGGCTTAAACAATTGAACTCTCCCAGAAGCAAAGGCACAAGAGAATCTGACCTTCACCAAAGGTTGGTTAGCTTACTACACACAAAACAAAAAAATCAGGAGTGAAAAAAGATTGGGAACCTGTCAGACAGCCAAGTGACCACCCCAGACTTGGTTGAACAAGGTTTAGATTCCTGTTTCCTTAGAAGTCAAGGATACAGAGGTACGATCCTATAGAACAGATCCTGTTCAAGTAAGGTCGTGAACGTTCTACACAGGCTTGCATATTTGAACAGCCTCAATTTTCACTTCTTTCTGATGTGGGTCGAGAGCACGCTCATTCACAACACACTTGCGGGGACACCCGAACTAGTTGTTGGTTTATTGTTTCTTTAGAGGTAAGGCAACCCTATTCATCCTACTGGCCTCTACACAATCTCAGACGAAGACATAAACCCGAGATGAAGCATAGTGAATTGGGTTAGTTATAGCTCAATGTAAGAGCTGATTTGCCAACACGAACATAAATGAGGTGGATACCCTAGTAAGCCATGAAAAAATGTCTAAATAATATCGTATAAAATAGTTTGGTGTCTATTGAGAATTTACTTAGTGAAACGAAGAGGGGAGAGGCAACCCCTGACAAAATTTGAGATGGGATTTAGTTAGTAGATCTGCAATCGGTTGAAGCCAGAAGATGAACTTGAGCTACTTTTATTGCTTTAAATAGTAAGTGTGCAGTCCAACCTCAAGGTCATATGCAGCCTTCACCATTTCGCATTCCCGTTAGCTTTGCAGCATGGAAGTTGTAGTGTGAGAGAGAGCTTGCATCTGTTGAAGAGAGGCAGAGGGAGAGAATGCGAAGTCCATGTTTATATCAGAAATCAGAATCCAAGTACCAAAACCATATAGATTTGTGAAAGACGATAGAACATATAAATAACTCAATTGAGCGAAGACGACACTTCAATAAGTTCAATCCACCTTTGATTTCGGTTGCTTAACCTGATACAACGTGTCTTTCATTGGCCTAAATTTGTGAAAGACTCTACATGAAACCATCACCCTTGGAAATATTACCATAGCGCTTAAGGCGCCAATTGCAAAAACGAAAATGAAAAGATACAGTCATGATAACTGAGTAATGAACATTCTATTTCATTTTTTTTTCTTTACTAGAAATATATTGTTGCAAATTTCAAATTTCAGTCACCATTACACAACAGCCAAAAGCCACAACCCATGAAAACCCAGCAAGAACACATCGACTTATCTACCGAATTACAATGAGATACAAGCATTGGCAACAGACATGAATTTCCCCATTCTTGTCCTTTAAGCCAGAAGTCTGGATTGTGAACAGCCAGGAAGGAGTCAGTGACCCCTCAAATCTTCTCCCACAGCTCATGCCTTAAACGTAACTACAAGTTTAGGTGCCACCATTAGAGCAGCGAAACACAGTGACTGCCTCTTCCTTAACGAGGTACTCTTTTCCGACTTAGAATCTCCTGTTCTTTTAGTCTATGCTGAAACCTTGCGAGGCGCGCTTGGAGACTCACCAGACTAGCTGCCTTGCGAGAAAGCACAAAGCTCAACTGAGTCACATAGTTGTCTATGAGGCTCCCTGGTCGGTCCACTTCTGCCAACAGTTTCATTTCCTGGTCAAAAAGACAACAGTAGATTAACATATGTACCAAAATATACATCATCAGCACAACAAGGCAGGCAAACACAGCAAATGTGGCAGGCATAGAGAAAATTTAACTGAGGTGCATCTTTTCATGCTAAGCCTACAAAGTGAGCCTGTGCAGTTTGTTTAATCTGCCCCACAAAAGGAATCAGGACCTATTCATTCAAAGTTCATGAACAGCCAAAAGCATCAAAATAACTTAGAACAGGAGGAAGTCAAGATTACAGCATAAAAGAAGAAACTTTTTACTTACTTCACGAACTATTTCCATTGTATCCTCGATTTCTTTTCGGTGGGCAGCAATTAGGGCCTCTTCTTCCTAAAAAAATCCATCGGGCCCAAGAAATTAACAAGGGGTGCACAAAAAATTATACACCAACAACACAATTACAATAAATGAAGCCAAATAGTTTACCAACCTCAAGAATTGCATTGATATTCCCATCAGGAACTTCAGGCTCAGACTGTCTAGATCCAACATTGCTTGTGTTAAAATTCCCAGAATTCTGCTGCATAGAGCTGGTGGTGGACAGATCAGAACCACCTCCTTTCTTCAGCCAGTTGCCCAACTTTTCTGATTTTTCGTCTTTAGTTAGTTTCCGGCGAGGTGGTGATACCTTTTGCACTTTTTCTTCTGCATCAACTGAATTTTGAGAATGATACGACATCTTCTGACTGTAAGAATCACTGTAAGAATTATTCCCTTCAAACCTCTCCCTATCTATTGAACTAGAAGTTATCCCTTTTCCTTCTCGAATACTAATGGGATTACTCGATGAATTTGCTGGACGCTTCTCAAAATCAGGAGTAGGGATATATGAAATACTTTCTTTCTCTGCAGCTCTTCTGCCTGTATCAGTTGGTTTAACTTCTTGGCGTTGCTCATGGATATATGAAAAACTATCTTTTTCTATAACTCTTCTACCTGTATCGGTTGTTTTAACTTCTTGACGTTGTTCATGGATATCCTCTACACCAGAAGAAGCTAGAGTAGACGATGATGAGGAAAAATCCTTATTAGTTGGAGGTAATGAATTTGCAGGTTGATCCTTCCGAGAATTGCCACCTTTCGAAAGACTTTTGACCCTGTTCATTAAAAAGTCATTTTTTAGTTTGTAACAGAAAGGACAAATATTAAGTGTATGCTCGCATGACCCAATCAGACATTTTTTAGTGAAGTAATGAGATTTGCTTCACAATAGCATAAACCATACCTATCAGCATATCTCAAAGTATTCAGTGTATGCTCACATGACCCTGCATTTGGAGATATACAAGATATCATTACTGTCCTTGAATTTCCGACGAAAGAGTCACGAAGCACTTCCGTGAGTTTGCTTCCCCGAAAAGGTATATGGATCTGGTCATTGTCCAGAGCACGAATGCACTCCTTTAGGGCCAAAAGGCTCTTGTTGATTTCTGCTCCTTCAATTCTGCAGTTTATTTGAGAAATTGTAATTTTCAGTATGACGGTACCAAACTACCAATACAAGTAAAAGAATAATCATGATGAAAAACAAACAGCTAAAACAAGGTACACTGAGAAGTTTTATCAATCATTGTGTATCTAGTATGAACCAGAAGTTCAATCAATTCATCGACCTGCCTCTCCCTTCGCAATTAAGTTCAATAACCAAGGTGATAGCAGATAAGTCAAAAACAATACATACTTAGAAATCAGTTAATAAAGGGAACAGATTACCTTGTTTGTCGGTCATTATCAGTGGTGTCAGCACCTCTTTCACTACCAGCAAGATCAATAAAAGAAATCTTTCCCACAACCTTCCCACTTCTGGGTTCATTTACATCAATGTTAATCCGGCCCCTGGAATCTTTTACCTCAGTGTGCTTTTTAACCACAAGTTGTAAAATAGCATGAGACCTAGACGACTCCTCATTAGCACCAGTTGACCCAGTACTTCTAGTAGCGTTCCCCCTCTCAATATATTCTTTAACAATCTGTACATCTGACACCTCAAACTCTTGCAGTCCAACAATGCAAACTTGTTGCCGTCCATCTTCTCTCATACAAAGTTTCCTTTAACAAACAAATGAAATCAGTCTTCAGAACAAAACTACAGGCTATAGTAGTAGACAGGAATAATAGAATCATCTAATCATGGTAGACATAGAATAAGAGAATTCATGAGACCAAGAGACATACTTCCTCTCGCTGAGAAGATCAAAGAGCTTTCCACCATAGATCTCAAAGTAGCTTAGCCATAATTTGAATCTCTGGTTACGGTAAACTGGCTGGTGCAACAATCTGACAAGATCTTCAGCAGCTCTGATAGGTAACGGTTGCATCGTGAATGTCTTGCCACTACCTGATTCAAATCTTATTAGAATATTGAATAATAAAATGGGTGTTTAGTCTTTATAGAACATGACATACAAGGCAACAGGTAAAACAACAAATATATTGGATTAAGTACATATTACATCAAGGTCATATATAAATTATCATTCAATGACAATTCATTTTCATGACTTCCAGATAGTTGTAGGTGAAAAGTGTGAAATTTAAACAAGGAAAAACTGATCACAACGTAGACTATTACATGTAAAGCTCATAAACAGCACCTACCTGTCTGACCATAAGCAAAACATGTAGCCTTTGTTCGCTCAAAAATGAGGGGAATAATTGGTTCTACAGTGGCCCAATATACCTGTTACAGAAAGCATTTCAAGTTATCAGACCTCTTTTAATAAATAATCAAAAGGAAACAAGCACACAAGTTTCACCTGAGTGACTTCATATGAAAATCAACGGAACAATAAATCAAGATTAACAGACTACCCAGGTGCACAAGATATCCGATCTCTACCAAGAAGATCTTACCTCATCATTGCGAACATGCTCATCCAGAACCGCATCAAAACAGAACTCATGCTTCTCCACATATGCAGTCAAGTCTACCTATGACATGACAAAGATACAACTTCAACTTCCACGATGCAGTTCAGCTAAAAAGTTAGAGCAGGATCTGCTGAGCTAAGAACAAACCTTCACTCTAGGTTCATGAACTGTCAGATAAGACTTGTCATACACAGTGACAATGTCATCCTCCTTCCGAGAAAGTTCCTTCTTGTTTAAAGGTCTTTTGCGTACCTATTATGACCATAAGAACAAGACTACTTCAAAAAGACTTCATAACATGTAATATGCATTGATAATCTATCAGTCTCCCCAAAAGTCCAAAACATACAAGCCAAAAGTGAGATACGAATCATAAACATTCATACAAAAAGAAGGGACCAGGTCATCAAACAACATAATTTAGCCACTACTACATACCACAACTTTTATTTTAGCCACATTATTCTCCCGTGTGCTCTCCTTCTCATTCTGCACTAATGGAACTGATGCATCTTGGTCAGGTAGCACACTTTGCTGTCCACCACTTGTCAAATTCAATTCATCTTCGAAAGTTTTCATACCACCAGGCATAAATGGAGATGGCTCAAACGGTTCGGACATAACATGCTGAACATGAAAACAACACAGCACTTCATTAACAAAGAGAGAAAACAAAAAAGGATATTAAACATATCCAACAGACAGATAAGGTAGTCTGAAATTTCTTACGACTCAAGAAAAAAGAAAGAATAGAAATTAGAGTTCTTCATTTGTGCCCATAACAGAATTACTTAGCACAACATAACCGAATTAAATAAAAAGCCAACTCCTCTACATCCCAGCAACTATTAAAACAAATAAAATAAATAAAGACTATTATATATTACACGAAAACAATATTTGATGTCAACAAGCAAATCTAAACATATGATGGAACTGTACTTAGCTATAGAATCTAATATTCTAGAGAGAAAAAATAAGTTGTCCAAAATAAAGTTAATTTAGAAGCCAATTCACAACTAATAACATATAGAAGCTTTGACCAGCAGTCCAATAGAAACAACCTACCAGTAGAAAGAACTTTCTTATGTGACAAAATCTGCTTCTTCTGGATTTCTATTATTTAGGTCATAAACTAAATTCAGATCCAACAGACATCTATCTACTCTACGAATTTCCAGGGTACCTCTCAACTAGGTTCTGTTTTTCCATAAACTAATTTATGTCTTATGACTTAACAATTACTAACTGCTTATCGCCTAAGAAACGTCTGTTTAACTTGGATCCCACATCCGGTTTAACATAAATATATGGAATCTACGCTTAGACTTGAACTTAGTCAGGTACATTTGCTCATTCAACTTGGGCCATTGATACAGACAATATTATTTTAAGAATGAGTCGGTGGAATAGCTAACAATTGCCAGAGCATCTAGTGAGATATCACCAAATAAACAGGACCTTGTAGGTGAATTTCAGCAAGAGATAAGTAATGACTGAATGCCATATATTAATAATATATCTAGTCTTTAAGAGTAGACATTAGGCAAGAAACAAATAAGATGGGTTTCTGTTATTAATTTTATAAAAACAAATTCATGTAGAACTTTCCAGCTAAGATTTCTGTTATTAATTTTATAAAAACAAATTCATGTAGAACTTTCCAGCTAAGATGACCACAGAACATTAAGATTGGTGTGAACAACCATACCTCAGAAAGAAGCTCTGTATCATCCATTGCATGAAGATCCAACAGCCCAGCTCCGAAATCCCCCCTGAAGTCCGGAGAGTGAAAACCCTCCGATGCAGGCCCTCCAGATGTTTGGGCAGTAGGTGTGTACGGCTCTGAACCCGACTCCCCGTTGAAATTCAGGTTCCGCATTAATTTCAACAGCCTCTGCTTCTCTTCAGCCGACTGCGCTCCGTAACCCTACAACAACCAATGCTTACTCCTCATGCATTCAAACCCAGTAATTCCAAATATAAACAAGAATATGAATACCTGCATGAGAAGGTTAGGGAGTAGCCGGTTATCGACGGCGGTGGAAGCCAGAGGTGAGGCCAGATGCTGGAGACCAGCGGACTGGAGCCAGCGGGCCATGACGGCGTCGCTGGCGTCGTTGGTGGGACCCGCATTGCCGGCATGGTGGTCATACAGAGCAGTAGCCGCGGCGGCATTGCTCTGCTGCATCTGCCCACCCATGTGGCGCTGCGACCTTCTTTGAGGAGCCAATTTTCAAGATCTAATTTTCAACAACCGCTTCAAATCCCACACACACAATCAAAATATAATTAAAAAATAAAAAATAAAAACTAAAAAACTGATCTGGGTTGGTTTATATATACTCACGAGGTTTGGGAAGCTTGAAATTGAGAGCAGAGCATGAAAGAAACAACCCCAAACGAAAATGGGATTCAACAACCCAAGTAAAATCTGGAAATTCCAATCAAGACCCGATTATCAAAATCTGAAATTTCAGACACCCAGCAATGTAAAATAGCCAATCAATCGATCACATTTTCCGATTGAACCTTCAAGAACGAACCCAGAACGAAACAAAGATCGCGCCTTTCGGAACCGATCAGAGAAGAATGAGCATTGGGATCAGATCTGGGAAAGCAAAAAAAACCCTAATTTGGATTGGAAAAGTTGCGATTTTTGGTTTTCTGAGAAAATGGGATTGGAGATTATGGCAGGGGCTCCACGGTAGATAGAAGAGAGAAGAGAGAGAGAAATGGTTGCTTGGATTATAAAATAAACTTTGTGAAATGAGAGAGAGAGAAGAGAGATGTCGTCGTTATAATTTGGTATTTTGGTAGATTGTAAATTTTGAAATTTTTACTGAACGGCTATTTTCAATTTATTTGATTTGGTGAAAAGGACGGGTTTGTCCTTGTGTTGGTTTCTAATTTTCGGATGCGTCGTTTCTGTTTCGGGGGAATGGAGGGTTCAAAGTCGTCGATGACAAACGGGGGAGGTCCGTCTGACCAGATTGTCCTTTGGGTTGAGGTCATTCAAGGCTGTGTTTGGTTATTGGGTAAAATTACACCAACTTACTGCGATTTGGTTTTCTTATGTGCTTTTCAGTTTTCATAGCAAAAGAAAAACAAGACATATAGAGCACATCATCCTCTGTTAAAAAATTTGAAAAGCAAGAAATAATCTAATAATCAGGAGTATTCATCGGTTGTGTATGTTTCTCTGCCTCCATTCAATCAATTGTTAGCCCTTTTGTTACTTTAGCTCATTCATATCACTCGTGTGTTATAAGATGAATCCCTCATTCTTGATAGTTTGCCAAACTCAACTTTGATGGGTCAGTGATCAATAACAAGAATGTTGCTACTGGTTTTGTCATCTTATATCATGAATGTTACCCTATCTTTGCTGCAACTCGAAATGTTGGCTATACTATTGTTCCATTTGCAAAAGGCAATGCAGGTCAAAAAGGCCTTTACCATGCTCTTTGCAACAACTGCCGACAAGTTTGTGTTGAAGGATAGCCAAGCTAATAATAGACTCGATCAATCAAGTTTGTGCTCCCCCTTTAGGAATGTGATCCCTTGTTATAGGCATTCAGAGCTTGGCGTCTAAATTTAAAGAAATAAGTTTTAACTTTTAAGCATGTTTCCCATGAAGCCAATTTGTTGCATATACGATTACTAAATTAGAGTATAGTTTTGGTTGTTCCAGTTGTAACTTTGTTTATCTTTACAAAAGAAACTATCAAGTCTTAATAACCTTATGTAATCAAATTTTGAATTTACTCAAGAATTTTTGTTCGTTATTATTTATAAGGAGTTAGAAACATACGTAATATATTAATTTAACGCTAGTCTGGGAGAAACATGATGAAGTCAATATCTAAAATCATATTATGAAATGAAAAAAAAACTAATTAAAAAATAATTATTACCTTAAGACTTATGGTAAGTCGATAAAAAATGAAGTATGTTATAGATTTAAATCTCACGGGTAAAAATATATCAAATATATCGAGCAATCAAGCTCATATAAGTCGAAAAACTCTATCAACAACACTAAGATGACAATACATAACTCATATAAGTCGAAAGACTCTATCAACAACAACTAAGATGATCATACATAACAAGTAGTGCAGTCTTTTTTACATTGATATAGTTATATCGACCACACCAGATTATGCGGCCGCCACCTCGACCACCTAGAGAAGTGGACTTGAGAATTCGGATACCCAAGGGCTATAACTAATAGCCAATCAAACAAACCAACACTGATGAAGAAAACTTTGCTCGGACTAATATTCATTCATTATTGTCATCAATACATAATCAAAAACAACTATCGATGACACATAATTAAAGAGTGTAATGTAAATTATGAAACGTGTGTGTGTTCAATTCTCTTCCAATACCCATTTTTTTTGCATCTTAAGGGCCCAAAATATAATAATCGACACTAGATACAAAGTGCTACTTCATACAATTAAACTCACATATTGCATCATCTTAGACTACCACCCTAACTCTCTAAGTTGTGTATCGTCGAGCCGACCCAACCACCTAGCAGGCTGCTGCACCGTTTAGCTAGCCTCCAAGTGTAGGTTTAACTTTTTATTTGTCTTGTGTCTCCTCTCTTAAGTTGCTTTATTTATTTATTTGTTATAAATTTTGGTGAAAAGAAATTAAAATTAACTGCATTAGCTAAAAACCATTTTCGTCTAATCCAAAAAAAATCATATGAGGGACATTGGGATTACTGACCTGCGGCTCTGAAAATGATGACTCAGGAGTAGAATAATCAGCCACATGTGCTCAGTTTCCCGATGTCCCTTACAAGAACTGCAACAGAATTAGTCGTCATGCCAACGATTCTGAACTTTACCCCATTTGGCATTTGCACAGTTGCACTCCCGGTTAAGACTCGAATTGACCCATCAACCTCTATAATTTATGTACCTTCGTCTGGGTTTTTGGTAGGGATCAAAAAACCCAGAAGGTCATACTTGGCATTTATGATTTCAATATGGGGATGTCAAAATCACCATGGCAGTAATTAAGCATGGTAATTCCACAATACCCAGAAAGGGAGCCATTTGGTGCCAGAACGTTATTAGGATGATTAATTAAGGGTGTACGTGTTAATTATGTGTTTAATCCATGCTTAAACAATACCATAAGCCTAAAATGAGGGATAAATAAATGAGAAAAAAGAGGAACCTTGTTGTCTTTTTGGTGGAACTTTGTGGGAGGTCTGTATCTCATTCTTCTAACTTCTTTCATCTATTGGATTCCTTTCTGCGCATTTGCTGTTTTGTAAAGATTAAATATGCTTTGGTTGAACAAGATAAAATTAGTGGGATAGGGATCCAGGGTTGGTATTAAAAATGATACTCTTTGAGCTAAACTATAGAAATGAAATCACTATAAACATTGTGAACATGTGACAAAATTAGCTACTGATATATGATTTCCGGAAAAGTTCATAATGATATAACAGATAAACATCAAATTAACTTGCATCATTGTTTGATGGCATTGTTGGATATTTGCATCCTAGTTATCTATGACCAAAGATTAGTTCGGAACTCGTTATCGCCGATAGTTATTTTTGTGGAAATGATGTTTTCCTTTGTGTATATTGATGTTGTTATGAAGTTGTTACATAGGCCAAAGAAGTATAAGTCATCCTAGATATTGAGGGGCAAATCTAATCATGCTTCACTCATTTATCAGACTTTACCTTCATATGCTAGGTTTTGAGCCTTTATATGACTAAAATGTCTTATCACTAGTTGCTGTTAATTGCTAATAACGGGCCTTGTTGCTAAGTGTATAGTGTTGTTGAAATTTCTCTCTCTTGCCTATATATGAATGATAGTTTGGCAATCTTTGTGGTTCCTATATTGAGAAAATACTTGTCTCTAGATTAGTGATTGCACATACTTAATCATATACATATATGTTAAGATTGATTTGTACTCAACATGGTCTAAAATGTCATAACCCAAAAACGTACACACATTCGTCTATTGTCACCCTTTGCCTGCTTGGGATTAAACAAAGGGGGGCAATGAAAGTGATCATCAAGCATACTTTTGGCTCCATACTATACTTTATAATTTGAGTTCATATCAACAACTAATTTGGTCATTGCTTTGTCTAATCTCCCTTCAAAAGTGGTGTCATTCTGGTAATTGGAATGACTCATGCTGGTGGATCTCCCCAGTGGACCAAACTTAGCTATCATTCTTGTAGTACACTTCTTTTGCCAAAAGCCTTGCTTTTCCTTAAAGCAAGTGAGGTTGAGATCCCATATCGATTAGATTTATGGTGTACTGATTTGAATTAAAGGTTAAACATTTACAGGGAAGATATAATCAGCTCCACCGTCCCTTTTGGTATCCATGGCCTTTTTTTGCAGAACTGAGAATTGATGAAGAGGCTCTTGTAGACCCTTTACAATGGAGGTGATATAAAGAATTCAACCTACATTGTCAAAGTAATGAATATACGTAAATGGAAAGTGACCCACCAGTAAACAAACACTTAGGTTTCTTTGTACAGCTGAATTTTGAGGCTCTATTGGAAATATCACACAAATTCATATAATGCCATTTTTATATCGTTTCGATGAGATATCTTTTCTCAAACAACTCAAAATGTTCTTGATGTAATTTTCTTCATTTAATTTGATTGTAGGCCTTCTTAGATTGATGGTTATATATTAAGTTTTAAAACATTTTTGCTGTCTTGATGAAGATCGAAGGCCTATTAAGATTAGGTTGTATTGAATTCGAATTTAATTAATTAGGCATTGTATTGTTATGAATTACGTTTCACCACTCTACACCATAGTGACCAAACCTAAAAACATTGCTCTAGAACGTTCAAATTTTGATCTTCAAATCTCCAACTTACACAATTGAGCACGAAGTCTTCTTCAAATTAAATGTCACTTATAACCTAATAGGTCTAAACCCAAACTCTCTAGACATGGTGCAGGATTGATTGATATGAAAACTTCCATCATAAAATCTATTTGTGCCGTTGTGAAAACATATCTATAGGTCTAGAAACTCAAAATCATCATATATTTGGCTTGAAACACACAAGATCATTGTTTTTTGTGGTTTGCCAACACTTACGTTCCAAGGCGTGGACAACTAATGTCATCGATGTAATTTGCTAGTAGAGCTGAAAGCCCAATTCAATGAGACCAAGTCCACTCGTAATAGAAGCTACATTCATGCCTTCAGGCATGATCGAGTATATAAGGTAACGGATGAAGTTCAAGCTAGCTAGTGATCGAAATGGAAAAAATAAATAAATTGAGATGAACGGTGTTCTTCATTTATACAAATCAAGATTATTGGGAGCCATAACCTTAAAAATCAAATAGATTGGCCTGTTGTGCTCGATCAATATTATTTTTATGTTACAGGTCCATATAAACTTCGTCAGAATTTTAAGCACGAGGCTCGTATAGAAAGTACTAAACATAATATCGATCGGATCACAAATTAAGTTCAACTATTTTTGGTAAATAAGAGAGGAGAATCTCCCGCCATATAACCCAAGTCCAGATCGAGGCGCAAAGACCTCGGAGCAGTTACCAGAAGTCCTACTCATGATCACTCAAACAGTGACACCCAGCACTCGCAACAGCCACAATCTTCTACATCCCCTACAGCCACAACACGTACTCCATCAAACCCTCAATCCAAGAACACAAACTATAAATAAGACTTGTCCTTGCCTGGTTATCGTCGTTGAGATCATATAACTATATCAGCACAAGTTATTTAGCAATGGCGGAAAGCGCAAAGCCACTGATGCTAGTTGCTATCGACGACAGTGAGCACAGCTACTATGCATTGGACTGGACTCTGGACCATTTCTTTGTCGACGGGGCCAGCCATCTTTTCCGGCTCGCCCTCGTTCACGCCAGGGCATCTCCGGCTTCTGCTCTTGGAGTCGCCGGAGTTGGTAACCAGTTCTACCGATCACTTAGCTTAACAAGTTCGTTTGTGGCGTATGTGTCTATGTGTTAATGCATATGCATGTCGATCATTTGCAGGCTCTGGCGACTTCCTGAATTCGTTGATTTCTGATATGAAGAAATCGGCTAATAAGACCGTCGAAAAGGCCAAGGAATTGTGCACCAAGAAAAAGGTATTTCATTGATGCAGGTAGACATGTTTGCAGTATATATGATCGGAAAATGAGATATTATTTGAATGTTAAACAGGTGGAGAATGTGCAAGTGGAAGTTATGGAAGGTGATCCAAGAAACGTTATGCCTGAAGCCGTGGATAAACACGGTGCAGCTCTCTTGGTTCTCGGCAGTCATGGTTATGGAGCGGTAAAGAGGTATGCATAATGCTTTATTTCAATACGTGACAATATGCGACACATATGATTCAATTCATACGAAGAATAACTATTAGTATGTAACAACTTTCAACACTGTTTTTACAGGGCAGTTCTGGGGAGTGTAAGCGACCACTGTGCTCATCATGCTAACTGTTCAGTGATGATTGTGAAGAGGCCAATGAACAAGCCTGCTGCCAAGTAGTGATTGATATTGGACTAGGCTTGAACCGTTAAAATAAAGATGGATGTGGCTCTAGCTAGAGTAGTACTATTGTGTGGACCTTTTCATACTCGTTCTCTCATCATCATAAAATTACGAACTAGATTCTATGTCGATTTTGTTTTGTAATGTAAATTTCAGGGTAATATTGGAATGGATTGCATTCTTGCAATAATCTTGTTTCAAACTGATTGGCTTAGGTGATTTATCTTTCACCTTCGTCTGTTATGATACTGCACGCATAGAATCATCAAGCTAGCTAGCCGATCCCCACATTAGTCGCAAGCTTTATGCCTATATATATATACACACACACAGGCGAAGCGGAAGTCCGCACTCCGGCTTAAAGTGCGACGTCGTCTGTTTTCCGCCGTCTCATGCCGACGACAGCTTCTCTCCTTCCCGAACGACAGCACAGGCTTCCAGGACGGTTTCTCTTCTTACAGGACTGGCCGACGACAAGTTTTCCGGCCGGATTGAAGCTCTGGACTGAAAACACCATGATTGATCAAGGTTGGCCGGAAAACTTGTCGCCGGCTAGTCCTGGAAGGAGAGAAACCGTCCTAGAAGCCTGTGCTGTCGTCCGGGAAGGAGAGAAGTTGTCGCCGGCGTGAGATGGCGGAGAACAGACGACATCCGCACTTTAAGCCGGAGTGCGGACGTCCGCTTCATATCCTCTTTGTGTGTGTGTATATATATATAAATAAGAAGCACAACAAAGACAAAGCGCTAACGCTATTTCAATGAATAATCAATGTTTTATGTCATATTAGTTACCACCTTCCCAGTTTGTGCAGATCATAGCACATCCAAATCATTGTTTACCATCCACCTGCAATAATAATCCCAGCTGAAATTTTTGTAGGATGAGCTGATCCAATCATTCTGTCAATGTCCTTTCCAATCATGTAAAACAGCACTCCATGTATTTATTTTGTTCAGGCCTTCCGTGGCTTCTCATTCTCATTGCCACAGATGTCTATTTGAGTTGTTCTTGGCAGATGATACAGATGGCTCATAAGTTCGGAATTTTTTAAAATTATTAGTGTAGGATGGACAAGATTACTAGTTGAATTAAATGTGATGTTTTGGATTTGTGTTGGTGTTAATACGAGGCACAAAGCCATCGGTATAAAGACCCTGCAGGAGTCCCACATCGCTGTATGACGGAAGAACCAAAGTGAATAGGAGTATAAAAAGCGAAGCACGAGAAGGTTATAAGCATACCTTTCTCGGCCTTTTGGCTAAGATCAAGTGTAGTATCTGTTCTTATCAGTTTAATATCTGATATGTGGATCAATGGTTCACACGATATTAAATTAATTTTTTAAAAAGGGTGAGTTTATCATAATAGCTTGCTATTAGGGCTCGCATGTGTCATCTTTGCGTTGCACTACCGCAAAGCTTGGCGCACCCTACCAAATCAAGTAAACTGTTATACAGCCCTGTTAGTTTTAGCTGTGAAGAGGTTTGTGGTATGTATACAGATGCCAAATCACCAGAACGAGTTGCACTACTGCTCTTAAGAGGCTTGTATGAAGATACAGAAGTTGTGTTTCTTCCACCAGGAAGGAAGCAGCCTAAAATACTACTGGAATGTGTTGTTGGTCTTGCACGGAAATATCGAAACAATAGTCATTGTAATAACTCTTCTGTTTTCCTTTCTTTTCCCTGAGCATATGCAAACTTATTAGTCACATTGGTTACATGAATCTTTGTATCTGTAGTAGTGAAGACTTTGCCCTTTATGTCATTGATTTGATAGGAGGAAGAGGTTGCATGATCGTTTGTATATTTTAATTATCTTCTGATTATAACATGAGCAGCCAGCATAATCAGGCATGTGGGAAAGGATTCTCACTTCTCAAAGTATAAATCACCTTAGTTCCAATTGTACATGCTGGGTGGAGTGATGGTTAGTGACCCGGAAACCAATGAATAACTAGCAGATCGGTAGTACTACCCTAGCAGTCGACATAGTTGCATCCAAGCAAAACTAGTTAGCAGGTGCCAATATCAGGATTGATATTGTCAACAGAAGCTGTTATGAGTTGCCTAAAAGAAGAAATGAGCAAGGTTAAAAGAATTGTTGGTTAGTGCTTTATTACCAGAAGAAACCCCTACCTCAAACATTCAGCAATGAATTATGCTAGGAGAATAATATCTGTTTTTTTTTTTTTTTTTTACTTCTTCTTACTTTTTGTGAAGCCTAATACCAAAACTTATGGAAATCTATCAGATGTGACGGTTATGGATAATTTGATTTACAAAATGTATTTGAGAGTCATTGTAATATAACATCGTTCATACAAAAGTTCCTTAATTTGACTGCTGATGTAGAGAAGAATACTGCACTTAGAATATATATTAAGGGGTCTCAGTGCTAGAAAATGCTGATCAATGGCAGTTGTGATGTGGTTATTAATCATGGAAACATGGTCTGGATCTATATATGGCAAGCAAAGATACTTTGGGATTTCGTGTTTGACAACATTTTAATGGTGAATGCCTCAAATACCATACTAACGGAGTAATGGATCAAGCAGATTATTTCAGTTAAAGGTTTAGGACTATGGTTCCCTACTTTAACAAGGTACAAATATCTAGTTCTAATATTTTTGTAATCTATTGCCGATACTTATACCGACGGTTTGTTGTTTGTGCTTGTTGTTAGCCATCTCTATTCTCTAGTGAAGCTAAACGAAGAACATGAGTCGATGTCTGCTCCGAAGTTCCCTGGGGAACTTGGACGTGCAGCTTCATTGTAATGAGCAGCAGCCTCCATGCTTTGGAAGTTCTAAATTGACTTCATAGCCGGAGGTAGGAGCTTGATGATTAGTCATACCATCAAATGTTATCCAGAAAACCGGACCTTCCATCTATCAACAACTCAATTACAGAATGGGGTTCCAGTATTGATAGACCTGTGGACCTGAAATAAGACTTAACTAAGGCGAGGCTGATCTTTTTGATGGGTGAAAATAATTAAAGTATGAGTAATAAAGTAACAACAAGTAATCAATATACCAAGAGTCCCACATCAAGTGAGAGCAAGATACTGAGATAAATATGATATAAATGTAGAAAAAATTCAACTATAGAACGTATAAACATTGTTTTGAGAAGTACGTGGACAAACAGAACTCAATCTTGAGAAGTGGTATGTGGACAAACACAGAACTCAAAATTTCGGATTAAAAAACCACAGAAGAAACTGGGAAAAAAGGGAAGAGGATTAAACTGGCCTCTCTTTGCTTCATGTTGAACTTGTTATACCGCTATCTAGACTATTCACACATTCAGACAATGAATCTATGATCGAATAAATATGGTTTAATTACACTACATGATGGTTTAGCTGTATAAACTATAAAGTATGCAACTAGATGGAGAGTGATTCAAACATATTGTCCCATAAAGGCATCGAAATGAAGATCCTTTAGTATGTAAGTTGCAAGGCATGGCATGCATGGGCAGACGTCTCACCATGTGTGAATTTGAAGCTCCTTTGATATCAGATCCAAAAAAAGAGAGCCTCTAGATAAGTTCTCCGAGCTGAAGTGGAGCATATTGGCCACCTGTTCAGTCCTGATCGGTTGTTTCTGCTTGGACAGAAAGAAGTATACACGAGCACAATGAGCCTGTTTCCGAGCTTTAGCAAAAGTGACTCAAACAACGATGGCATCCGTACGTACTCCCAACTCTGGTGGAACATCTCAGCTTGGCTGGCAGTCCCTGGCACTGAAGGGACCAACACCATCTCAGACTAATATTTGAATGTTCAGATCAACACTGGCTTCATCTTGATTGTTTTCTTTTTTCCATCTCAAATTATGATTAACATCCAAAGTTGCTTTAGAGAAACCAATTAAATCCCCAATATTGACAATAATAGGAGAAAGTCTTGGCTCGCTGAAGAAGGATAGGAAGAGTTGGTATGCATATTCTCGGATATATTTACAAAGACTGCAACACTAAAGAGAGGGTACCATATACCTGCATTGTGAAAGCGATTAAGAAATGTCAATGATCAGCACCTTCCAAACGAGTAATGATTTGGAAGACGATCTGGAGGCACAAGCTGAAAGCTTCTTTTGGTTACAGGAAACCTGTGGATGAGCCAACGAGTCATTAAGTCATGGATTTGCTCAATTTTTTTTCTTTTTCTTTCACATATAACATATGAATAACCAATAATTTGAAAAGCTTAATTACCTTGCTTTGGTGCGGAACTGCATGAAGTTGAGGATTGCTTAGTTAATAACGGAATGCATGTAACTGACCCGCCGCAGGGACACGCCTTCTTCTGTGTGTGACAATGAACTAATCAATGCAAGAGAAAGAAGAAAAAGAAAAGTAAACTTTTATCTAATTGATGCCTCAAGGACAAGTGACAGGTTCATATGCCTCGGAAAACTGAGGATGGCAACTTTGTTACTTGGATATCTTATGGAAGAGAAATAACTTATAACGTACAGAGCTGTAAAAGCTCTTTCGAAATCCACCTTTGAATTCTTTTAGCTCCGAGAATGCTTTTGTCAGCACAAAATGACTGCTTATGATTACATGACAGCCATAATGAAAAGTACATGCAACAGAGCATCTGGCCACGTCCAATCCTATATTGTTTTTTACAATCTCGTCATTTTTGTGAAGTTTAACAAACAAATGGAGGATTGCAGAGCGCCAACTCTTGAATCCGAAGACAAATAAGCGAAAGATAGATACCTGCTTCACCAATTAGCTTGAATCCTATTATGCATCCGACATCACACACTGTTGCTAGGTAGATGTCCAATAACTTGATGGCTACCAATAAATTGCTTTTAGTACAAGAGAGACGAAAATGACGAAAAACCAAATCTTGCTGCAAAGGGTCAGGATAAGAAGATTTGATTTAAATATTCAGTTCTATCACAACGAGAGCAACACAGAAGAGGGGCTAGAAGAGTTCACCTGTACACTGCAATCTGTTGAGAGATTTTCCATGCAACAGATTCCACGGTAACAACGATTTCTATAAGAAAAACAGAGTTGGCCACACAATGTTACACCACTAATGACGATCATAATCTATTGCTTTCAAGTAATAATGATGAATACCAAAAACTTCACCAACTTGTAGGAAGTCTGTATCTTCTTGATTTCTTATAATCTCAATCCCCAATTACACCGACTTAAACTATTCTATAGCTTCACCCAGTAATAAATTTTTTGTATTGATGTTCAATCCGTGCTTGATACTAATGTTTTTACACAATCCAGTCAGATGAAGTGTCCGCAAACATGGATGTAGCAGTGTTGACATACGTCTCCATAGAAAAAATGAATAAATAATAACCAAAGAGAAATAATGGATCAGCAGACGTACCAGGACTCTAATTGCACAACAAGTAACTTCTCAAATTTAGTAAGAACCTCGAGAAATTGTTTGCCAAACACAAATTAGATACCCCTGCAGAAACAATGTACCATTTTTTCATTAACTTTGCTTGTAACATGGACAGAGCAGAGGAAAGGAAAGGGTTTAATTCATTGAAAGGCTGGTGGTAGCATGCTGGGAGAACATACCTTGATTGCCTCAATGTGAGCACTTTCAGCAATTAGGAATTACTTGTACTCTGCGTTGGTCAATTCTTGATAGTTTTATCATCAACTGATAGAAAACAAGTTTGGTCAGTGCTATACCATTGGATTTGCATCTAAGAGTGGTTCAACATCAATAACTGATTAGATGAACATTTCTGTTCAAGCTAATAGACAAAAAACAAATTATCTAAAATTAGAAGAGAAAAGAATAATTTAATAGCAATTGATCTAGAATATGAAAAAGGAAGTCTTACTCGTGATGAATGGAAGATGACGAATCTTAGGCCACTCAGGGCCAGTCTCCTCCGTGCATCTTTCTTCTAGAAGGGGACAGAAGGAGATCTTTATCTCTTTCAATTTGGTGAGGCGTTGCATTGCTTCCACAGAAGGCAGATACTTTAGACTCTCGCAACCCCAAACAGACAGGTCCTCGAGAGACGCAAGGTTTCCCAACCACTCTGGAATTGCATCCACTCCGTTAAAGGATTCTATCTCCAAATGTCTTAAAGAAGGCAAGTGTTGAGTTTGTTCAGGGAGAGACTTGAGCTTATTCCACCCTTCCAGTTCTAATGTTTCAAGTTGTGGTATTGCCTGAAAAGCTGGGAATGCATCGAGCTCCTCGCAGAAACCACCAATTCTCAATTCCTTCAAATGGGTGAGGCTGCAGGGCTGTGACGATGCTGCTAACCCCTTTGGCAGACTTGTTAATTTATAACACCGCATAATCACCAAACTGCGGAGGGATGTGAGCTTGTCTGAACTTGGAATACTCTCTAGATTTTCGCAACACATAATCGTCAATGTTTGAAGCGAGACAAGGTTTTGAAGAAAGGCACTAAATTCTGGCCCAATTTGGGAACTTTCGCAATATAGGATTTTCAATTCACGGAGTGATGTGAAGCCTCCTCGTGAAATTGGAAGAGCGTCTACATTACTTACACACAAGTATTTGAGGGATGCACTCAGACTTCCGATTAAAACGGATGGTACCTTGGGGCAAGCTGCTATTTTCAAACTCCGAAGAGAGGTACAGTATTCTAGTCCACCCGGTAGGCTTGATAGTTCCGGACACTGGTCTATGTCCAATTTACGAAGAGATGGCAGGCCTTGTGAGAATGGAATGGAAGTTATTTTATAGCACATTGACAAAGACAACCTTTCCAGGGATGTGAGACCACCGTGTGTAGCATCTGGGATGTACTCTAGATTCTCACAAGCATACAACGTCATCTCTTTAAGAGAAGGAGTGAGTATCCCATCAGGTAAATATCTGAGATTGTCACAAATATATAGCCGCAAATATGAAAGAGATGCACAGCAGTAAGCAAATCCTTGTGATTGGGGAGAAATACAAGTTAACTCTCGACACTGCACTATGTTTAAATGTGCAAGATTCTTGTTGCTTTCTAACATTCCTTCCGGCAGACAAGTAAGTCTCCCCACTTTAAATAAGTTGAGATCAGTGAGAGTGGTGAGTTTATTGCTTAGAATACTTGCTATTGGCATGCCTCCGCTATCCATGCATTGTATATCTAACTTCTTGAGGGATGGGAAATGACTAGGAGCACTTGTCAGTCTGTTACATTTAATCAAGGTCAGCTCCTCAAGGCAAGGAAACACCCAATTTGCTCTCTCAATTGGCGCTTCCATCCATTCAATCAGGTTCGGGGACTCCTCAATATGCAATTTTTTCAGAGCTGGGAACAAAGGCCGCGCCTGCTCAATTGTTCCATTTCCCCAATTGACATGGTCATCACCATAGAACTCAGATCCTATACGAGTTAGGTTCTCCATTCCACTTATCTTAAGACAACTAAGATTGGGCAAATGACCGAGTGTTGGGAGTGCTTCACATTTGTTGCAGCCCAAAAATTCAATCTCTTTCAAATTGTGGGCTAGCAATAACCATGATGGATGTTTACCACCCATGAATCCCTGAATCTGTAGATATTCCAAAGTAGAATGTGGCCGGAGGCCTTCTAGTACATCAACATCATTCGCGACATTGTGGCTTGGCCTAATAAGCTTCCAACCAAGGATTAACTTGCGTATATGTTTCTTCTCCGATAAGTTTGCTTTCAGGGCTTTTTCTCCATCTACCACATTTTCCAGTCCATATATAGACAAGGTGTCATGCAACTGGTTCAAACAACCCAATTCCTCAATTCCAGGACCTGTCTCGTTACCCACCTTGAGAAAGGGTAATGACCGGAGATTGGTCAGCTGTCCCAATATCCCACCAGGAACTTTCATATATCTACCAAAATAAATGTGCCGCAGGTTGATCAAATTTGCAACTTCCGTTGGAAATTCTTCAAGCTGATAAGGAATTTTCAAGGTTTGCAGATTATAAAGCTGACCAATTGATTTGGGAAATGTTTTGATTCTTGTTTTCAAAACATTTAAATACCTCAAGTGTTTCAACTTCCCAATTGATATTGGCAACTCTACAATGTCTGCTTTGTATAAATTTAACACACGTAGCAATTTAAAGTTAAGTAAGTTGCTCTCAAGGGCTTCTCCGTGTGAAAAAAGTGAGCGTAAGTTCCTTGATTTTGATACATGTTCTGCGAGATCATGCACAAGATCATGCATCTTACATTTGGTAACATTACCACCATAATCCTTTGTAACGTCTTGAAAAAAAGACTTAGCCAAGAGGATATTGAAATATTCATTACCTCTCTGCTCCATCTCTAGGATTTTCTCAGAACAAGGGTGAAGCCATCCCTGAGCCATCCAAAGTTGGATCAAGTCATTCTTTTCAAAATCAAAATCTTTGGGGAACATCGAACAATATGCAAAACATTGTTTTAATGAAGGAGGCTTCAATTCATCAAAACTCAGCTTCAAAATCGAAACTATTCTCTTTTCTCCTTCTGAATCCCAGGTTTTACTTTTTAAAATTGATCGCCAATTATCAATTGTATTGGAGCGCATCACACCTCCCAAAACCTATTATCAATTGGTTACATGTTAGATTCATATTAGATAGCAGCGTCAATATAGTAATAGCTATTTATCATACACTGTATGACAATTAACTTTTCTAACAATAAAAATGATGCTATTTATTTTCTTTCTTTTGAACAATGATAAACATATTGGTTAAACATAACCAGAAAGCTGGCAAAAGGCCAAGGCCAATGACAGCAGGCCAAGGCCCTGAAATTTTGTTCATGAAAAGTGGAGAAGGTTTGGACTACGTTCAATCCCTAGCTGCTAGAGAGAAAACACGATAGAGAGATATTTCCTAAACTTTTATATACATAAAAGTTTTTGTCCTTTGTCAAAACATACTATTTATTTCTTAATGAAAACTTACTTTATCTAATTACATAAAAATAAACAACTTGTCCACCTTCTTGTTCTTGTTCTTGTTCTTGTTCTTTGCTTTTTGTTTCAATAAAAAGCTGTTTCTTAAAAAAAAAATAAATAAATAAACAACTTGTAAACACTTTTTAAGGACAACAAAACACTACATAGGGTGATTTTTTAAAGAAATTTTGAAATCGATCTCATATTTTGGTTGAGTCTTCTATTTTTGTGATTTCTTCTTTCAGTTTTGAAATGTAGAAAGTTATATAAAAAAATGAAATTACGAGATACCGAGTCCAAAAGGTAATAAAAAAAAAAAAAAAAAAACAACCTACGGGTTTACAAACTCAAATCTCAGTCCACCTCAAGAACCCCTGCCGCCCTCGAGATACGTCCTCGAAAACAGCCTCCTTCACACATTTACTTGTGGATTCCATCTTAGGAGCTAATTTTTGAATTTTTTCAGGATATTTCCTAAATGTTGTTTATTTTCGTTTCGTTTACTTTTGGCAAGTTACCTTTCAATTATAGCGTTTCAGAACCTCTCTGAGTGAGGTACATAAGCTTGATTATGTGAGTCAATGATCATCAGCAAAGAAAGTTTTCAGGTCATAAAGGTGGAGTACATACCTCTATATATGTTGGTACTGGAAACCGGACTCTAATTTTCTTCTCTTCTTTTCTGCAGGTTGTCGTTGCTTTCATTTTGTTTATGGGACTTGGAAGGTATATTTGTTTCTTCGTTTACTTAAGAACATGTACATTAGGAAAACACACAAATAGTGAGTTTGATTTTAGTTTCGTGTACATTTGGTAATTGATCGCTCTATATAATTTTCTTGTCATCTTCTTAGGTTGTCGGTGCTTTCATTTTGTGTTGGGACTTTTAGAGGGGGTATATTTGTTTCTTCTTTTGTTTAACACACATTAGGACAACACAGACAAAGTAAGTTTGCATCCTTTATTAGTTAGTCCACCGAACTCTTAGTCCAAAATCATTGAGCTTGTCACCTTATTATCAGTTTTGAATATCTTATCTTCCTGTTTGTTGCTGTGGGGGCTAAACCTTTTCATCATTTATGTGGTTTATTAGATGAAAAGCTTTGTGATTACTTAAAATGACATAGAATGCTAGCATATTATGTATCTTACGTCCAGTGAGTCTGAATTAGAAGTTATGCGTCTTGAAATTGGCTTTCTAACAAATGAAGAGGATATGAAACTAAACAGAAAGATCAAACTAAAGTAATAAGGTTAACAATGATATATATGATTACGTACGTACCTTTGCCACTAGTGGTACACCTCCACATCTTTTAGCGATCTCTCTACCAATAGTCTCCTGCTCTTTAGATATAGGAGGACTCCCAACTGGAATGGCTTTATCCTTCATTATGAGCCAGCATTCATCATCTGATAATTTTCCCAAATCACATCTAGGAAGAGTTTCCATGACTTGTGCAACTCCGCCACTACGGGTAGTGACAATGATGCTGCTTCCTTGAGTATCGTTAAATGTTGACAAACAACTTCGTAACTCCTTCCATTTTTCTGGATCTTCGCTCCAAACATCATCTAGTACGAGAAGGTATCTTTTTCCTTTTACCTCTTCTCGAATGAATTTACATATCACGTCCTTGCTTTGAATTGATGCTTTCTCTGGTTTCAGAGATTCCAGGATCCCTCTTAAGATCGTCTTGACTTCAAAAGGGTCGATACACAAACCCAAATTTTTAGAGGGAAGTTTTTATCGATCTCAGAGTCGTGATATATTGATTTAGCTGAAGTTGTCTTGCCAAGACCTGGCATTCCCACGATAGCCAAAACTGGAAGATAATTTTCTTCATTATAGTGTGACTTGAGTAAGGTTTTGACTATACCTGACACGACCTCCTCTCTTCCAATGATGAGGTTCTCATCGCTATCAAAGCTGGAGATTGTCTCCCTGTCTAGTACTTCAACATCTTGTGAGGTTGCATCTGCTAATGTCCTAGCAACTAACCCAATAGGGCCAGCTGCCTCATTGAATAGTTTCACTAAACATGTGTTGATTTTCTTGATTTTATGTGCCATTTGTGAGCGAAAGACAATGGGATTGGAGTGGGAGAAGAAATTTTTCACCTTTTTCTTCATCTGGTCTCGGAGTTCTACTTTGCGCCGGAGAACTTCATACACAATTTCGTCTAGTACATCATCTGCTTCAATAGCTATGTCTTCAAGATCCTTCACCCACATTTCCACAGCCTCCCCTCTAACTTGTGAATGGTCGACATCTCGTAACATAGCTTGAATCTTGAGGAACGAGTCACGAAGCTGTGCTAGATCTCCCTTGAAACCCAACACGAGACTGAATTCTTGAGCAGCAAGGGAAGTCACCTTGGTCAGTATTCCCTCGGCAGCAAAAGTGAGCAGAAATTCTGCCATTTCTTCAGAACTCAAAGGCAACCAAAAGAGTGTTTTAGAAAGAAGTCAAAGAACGAGATGTAGATTTGAGGTGTATCACTCCTCAAGTTTAGTTGTGTATTTATAAAATTAATTAGCAGAGGTGGAGCAGCATGTATGGAAATGGGCTAGAGCCTAGAGGCAAATGATTCATCCATACTATATTAATTAAAGTTTATTGGTTGAAGTTTCTACAAAAAAAAAAAAAAAAAACTAACGTTTATTGGTTGATGATATAAATAACTGGAATTTGCTAGAGTCTTTGTAGGACTGGAAAATTGCTTGTTTTACAACAATTTTGTATATTGACGATGGCCTGGAAGTTGTAACTTGAAACATGGAAATGTACATGTTTAGATCTTCTTTCATGGATTTCCAAAAAAAAANAAAAAAACATTATCTTCTCAGGTCTACTGGTGTTCCCTCTTGTTTTTTAATCTCTCGCATGCAGTTAGTCACGCATGGCGTACGTCTTTGGCAAATACAATGGAATACTGAAACTAAATTGTCCAAAAGGTGAAACTAGAAAGCCAATTTACAAAAGAAAAGGAAAGCTAATTCAAGAGGCGTTGATTTGGTCCGCGTACAGATGTGCACAGCAGTGACAGCATACCCAGCAGCGGCAAACCACCAACAATACCAACCACAACCTCAGCGTTGGTGCAGTACCGTAATTTGGAAATGAGTTTTTTGATGAAGTGATCAGCCTTTATAGAGTACATAAAGCAGTAATGTTGAGAACACAATCAATACAATGTTGATCGTTCTTGTCAGGTTCTTAACTAAATTTCTGGAGCTTGTGGGAGATGATCAATATACAATAAAGCAGCAACGGTTGATAGAAGATATTTTGTGTTTTTCGAAACCAGGGTTCAACAAGCCTGCTCATTTGTTCAATTAATATATACCCAGTATTGAAAATCAGGAGAATCAAACTGACAAAAATAAAAAGGTATATATATTCATGCCACAATTAATATGAGTGTTTTAGAAAGAACAAGATGTAGATATGAGGTGTATCTCTTCTCTAGTTTAGTTGTGAATTTATAGCTAGGCAGAGCTGGAGCAGCTTGGGAAGAGGCTAGAGTACGTTAAACACGGCTGACTGTAATGCATTAGGTAGAGGTAAAAAATTCATCCATGCGTTAGGTATAGATTCTTTTACTTTTTGGTAATATTATTAGTTTTCATTACTTCCATTATTGATGTTTTGGTATCATCTGGCCGGCGGGCAAATATAAAAAGACTTGTATCATATACTGTTGGTACAAAAATTGTTGGCTATCCTTTTATGATCAAAACACAAGGATACATGCTACATGTTGTAACCTGGTAGCAAGGACCGCTCAAGTGAAGTATGAAGAACCTGACAGATCTCATGTGTATCAGGTAGTTCATGCATGTGCATCACATTCACTAAAGATGGCAGCCGTGCTTGCCATCCCGATTAGACGGATATCCCTGCTGTATCTGATCTATTTACTGGGTTTGACCATGTGCATATTCAAATGTGTTTGCTTCAGTTTTTAAGTGTTTGAATTTCAAATACCTTTTAGCAAACATTAGTCTATTCATGTTTGAGCTCCAAGTTAGTCTAGGGTGGTGTGGCAAACCAACCCGTGACCACATAACTTGAGCCTTTGGGAACTAGCTGGGATTTGTGATACACAAACCAAGTTAGCAGCTGCCCATGTGATGCACCACCTAAGCTATCAGCTGTCCTAAGTGTTCTCTTAGGTAAAGTGGTTTTGTAGAGCCTTTATGCTTGACTAAATCTGATCTAGTTTTCCCAAAACCATTTGTCTTATCCTTTTGGCTTTAGTCTTTCCTAAGAAAGTCTATTCTCAGCTTTTGTCTTGTGAGTGGAGGGATCCCTAGGGTCCTATTTGTCCTAGTATTTCAGACAAGCAGCTAGAGTCCAAAAGAACCTTGCTGATGTGGCAAACGTGCTTGCTTCCTCCTAGCTGTGCACTTTGCCTATAAATAGAGAGCAAGACCTCTCTCTTTGGTTGTTGAAAATAGTCTTGTTTGTTTTCTTCCATTGAGTCTAGCATTTGCTAACTGCTCATATATCTCTAAGTCTTCCCTGTGATTGTCAATCTTAGAGCTGAGCACCAAAACCTTTACAACTTATATCATTGTGCATTTGCATACCTTGAGATTTGTCTAGGTGATGCAACAACCCCGACGAAGCTGTCTTTGAGAAGCTAAAGGTGTTAGTTGAATTCTGCATAGAAGCTTAGATTCGTGCTATGTGTAAAACACTTGAGTGACAAGAGAGCAAGTTCAGTTGAGTGCTGGTAGTTAGACTAGGCAGGATAGCTAGGTGTTGTGCCATCCTCTGAGTTGTGAGTCTTGTAAGAAGTGTCTTTACAATAGTGGAATAGTTTGTCTCTCAAGAGTTAGAGGCACGTAGTTTTTCTCCCTGGTTGTAGGGTTTATGCGTATAAAAAACGTACTGGTGTTATATCTTTTACTTTCAGTACTTGCTTTTTTATTTACACAACTTAGTCTCACAGCAAACAGGATAGTACAATCTTTGCTTTCCTTGTGTGCGGGATAGAGCAAAAAGTTGTCAGGGTCTATTCACCCCCCCTCTAGGACCTTCATATACTCGTCATTTTCAGGTTTCCTCTGTCAACTCTCACATGCAGTCAGTCATGCTTGTCTTCTTTGACAAATATAATAGAATTCTAAAATTTTTTTTTTTTTTCAGCCATTAGCTTTACTATGTGGTCAATTTGGAAATGTAGGTGTGATGGGATTTACAAGAATTACATACCTTGTCCAAGCATCACTCTGCAACAAAGCTTGATACTAACAGGGGATTTTCTGGGCTGCAAATGTGAAGCCTGCCGAGATTGAAGGGGATTGATCTCGCAATTGAAATCCAGTTAAAGAAAGTGAAATAGAGTCAGACTCTTTGACATGCATTGATATAATCCTAGCTAGTTGTAGAAATTGGAGTATTTATCCTCAATCAGTGAAATCAGAAGAAGAAGAAGTACCGGGTTTGAAGAAATTTCATGGGATTGGTTCCCTCGCAAAGTGAATCAGGCAGCCGATGCAGCAGCCACCACCTTCCATGATTTGTGTCTTTCAGAAACGATGGCTTACCTTGCGCGCCCTCCAGTTTGATCGGTGGACTTGGTTCACTCGGAGTGTTCATTTCTCCTAATCCCGTTTTTGTTCAAGTTGTTATGCCTTTGGGCTTGCTGGGCTGGACCCTTAATGAGAATTTATCCATTCCCAAAATAAGAAAATATGGCCCACGGTGAAACTAGATATCTAATTTACCTAAGAAAAAGAGACAATACCAACCAAAACCTAAAATTAATCTCAGAGCAATGCAATTTTGGAAAAGAGATTCTGATGAAGTGAGTCTTTTTAGTAGGGCTGGGCATTTAACCGAATGTGTGCAAAAAACCGACCGAACCGAACCAAAAAATGGATCGGATAACCGAATCAAAATATTTGGGTCAAAACAAGTAGTGAACTGAACCGAACCGGTTTAAATCGGATTGGATCTGGTTCAAGCTCTTCAACAAACTGAAAATAACCGAACCGACCCGAATTATATAATGTGTAAATATATATAATTTATATACGTGGAATGCTATTATTATTAGTTGATTTCATCTCTACTTATAGTGTGCTCTCCATATAAAAGACAATTTTTCATTCAACTCATTTATTAGAAAAATCTGTTAGTGTAGAAAAGATTGGGAGTGCATTGGATTGCTTGTTGTACTTTGAGTTTATATTTTTCCTTAAAAAAAAACATGTTACTCAAGTCAAAAACTTGGAGTTCAACTTTACAATGAGATAGGAGATGGGCCAAACGTTTTTCAAATATATATGGACCAAAACCGAAATCGACCCGAACTGATCCGAAAATTCGGATGAGCCGAATATTTAGGTCAAAGGTTTTAAAATCCGGATTTGGTTGGAAAAACCCTTAAACCGAATAATTCAGATTGGTTTTGGTTTCATCCTAAAATCGACCCGAACCGAAGATGGCTACCCCTACTTTTTAGTACATAAATCAATAATGTCAAAAATAAGATTCATCGTTCTTGTCAGGTTCATAACTAATGTATTCTCAAAAAATAAATAAATTCATAACTAATTTTCTAGAGCTAGCCTGTGGAAGATGAGAACTATATACATAAAGCAGAAAAGGTTGATAGAAGCTATTTTGTGTTTTACAAAACCAGGGTTCAACAAGTCTGCAGCTCATTTGTTCAATATTGAAAATCAGGACAATTAAACTGAAAAAATAGAAAGGTAAACCCAATGCCACAATAATCACAACAAAGGGAAGTGGAAGCAAATTAAGATAATTAATCTCAGCAAGCAAGGCCGGGACACCAACCCGTCCAACCGAACTACTGATAATGTGAATATATTAATGGTTGTGATTTGTTATTTGTAGATTGAAGCTCAAATTTCTAATATACAACACCAGTGATTATGAGTGATTGGTTCTTTCTTAGACGCGCGACTTGAGGTGATATGTGATATAAAGTCCCAAACAGCAACTATCTGAGTCAAGCTCCGTCATATTCCTACTTAAAGTTTCAAGTCTGAAGACATTGATAAGTGTCACAATATATCTTTCCCTTAACTTGCAACCTTGTTGCTGCTAGGCTTTTAGTTTCTTCGATATCAAAATACTACAGGTCCTGATGTTACTTAAATCGTATACTCCCACCGTACTTGGTGGTGAATTAGTTGATTTTGCGTGTGCAAATTTCGAACATATATAGTATACTTCCTAACGTTTTGCAGCCATTTTAGTCTTGCCGGAATATTATAGGAAAAAAAAAAAAAACCACAAAATAAAAGTATCAAAGTTATGGTTAATCCATAGTCCAGAAGGAGACAGAACAAACCAAGCCATTATGATATTGGCTTCTCCCAAACAGGTCATGCATGACTAGGCACTACCAGGACAAGCACTTTAGCCGACGAAAGATTTTCGTCGATCTGTCAGCTTAATTCGTCGGCTAAGATTTTAGCCGACGACCTTTCGTCGGCTAAAATTTCTTCGGGAAAAGGTCGTCTGTGGTGACTTTAGCCGACGACACATGTAGAAGTCGTCGGCTATAGTCCAGAGTTTAGCCGACGAAGAAAATGTCGTCGGCTATAATCCAGACTTTAGACGACGAAAAAATGTCGTCGGTTATAGTCCAAACTTTAGCCAACGAAAAAAATTTAAGGTATTCGTCGGCTATAGTCTAGAGTTTAGCCGACGAAAAACATGTCGTCGGTTATTTCTCCGACTTTAGCCGACGAATAATTTGAAATATTCGTCGGCTAAAGTTTGTAATAAAAAAATAAAAACATCTATAGCCGACGAAATATAGTCTATTTCGTCGGCTTTATAGGGATTTAGCCGACGAATTAAAGCGT
>NC_020494.1:11418059-11420588 GCF_000184155.1 Fragaria vesca subsp. vesca
GAAGCTGGGCAGACTGTAAAGTCCTGCATGTACTGGAACATCTGCTGCTGCTGGGCCTGCTGGATGGCATGTATCTCGGCAACATAGGCTGCTTGCGCGGCATTATAGGCTGCCTGCGAGGCATTATAGGCAGCCTGAGCAGCTTGCTGTTCTCGTAGTCTCTGAACTTCCGACTCTAGCTGAGTCATCCTGGTGGTCGTGGACGTGGTCCTGCTGCTGGTCGAGGCTGCCTTTCGTTGAAATCCTGGAGTGGTCTTTAGGACCCCCTCGCCTTTCTTTCCTAGACCCCGGCAGTAGAAATTGTTTGCTCTCGGTGGGAAGGCTGTGCCCATGATCCTCGCCCCAATCGTCGGATCCAAAGTGTCGATCCGGGACATGGCTTCGGACATCTCTTCCTCCTGCGTGTCCGGCCATGTCTCCCTCGCTATAGCACTCATCACCTCGTCACTAGCCTCCCTCACATTCGTCTATATGGATAGGAAAAAAATTATTAATTAACATTTTGACATATATATAAGTAAATTTAAAAATTTAAAAACGTAAGATGACTTATAATATCCTCCTAGGAGTCAGGATATGCCTTCTCGTACGTATAGACGTACCGGTTGACTTCTGGATGTTCCCTGGCCGCCTCGTCCATGAAGACAGCGAACGGTCTAGAACCGCCATGATGGTTCCTTGTGTTGCGTTGCCGGTTCTAAGAATTCGCTCGGGAAACGGTCTTCAAAGAAAAAAAAATATTAGTAAAATATTTAAAAACGGACGTACTTAATGACAAATTAACTAATTAATTTTTTTAAATACCTGTTTACGAGGGTTGTTGAATTCTGATGTCAGAAGCCAACGCCACTGTAGTGGAACTCAGCAGGGGTACCAGAACGTGCGTTCCCGTGCGTAGTCCAGTGGGTCCGCAACTCGTTCTTCCACTCCTTGTACCTACAGATACAACAAAAATATTAGAAATATTATTAATATCACATACAATTTTGTTTTTCATTAACTTCCCAACGTACCTTCCCCCATGCACAACGTCGGCCCAGCTGTCCTTTAGGTGCTCGGGAACCTCAAACCACACATGCATTTAACCGTTTATTGGTTTAGTTTTTCGAGAAATCAACAATGTAATACATAATATTATTTTGTAAACTCACCGACATCGCGTTGTGGACCATGTCCTTAACCTCCTGCGGGACCTCGCCCCAGTCTGACCACAACATAGGGACTCTATCCCTAATGAGCGCTCCCACGCGGCCGGAGTACGTCCTCGACTTCCCGCCCGATACTATGTGGCCATCCCCGTCAGTATTGATGACGATCCTCCCCACGGTACCCACGATTTTCTCGAGAGCCTTCCTTGTGACGGGGCCTCTCTTCTTCTTTGTCGGCTTCGCTCCGACGGTGCCTATCACATGATAAACCAAATTAATTATTAAAATCGGAGACCCTTTATTATTAATTATAAGAAAAGTAATCATGCATCACTGATTACCTGATGCGCTCGCGGCGGACGCGACGGATTCCGTCTCTGTCGCCGATGATGATACCCTCGCGAAAATAAGAGGCGTATCAAAAGGCACGAACCGGTACGCCGCTGATGGAGTCACTGGCGGGGGCAGTGGATAAATCGGAGTCCCTGAGCCATCGACTACAGGTAAGGCCGGTATCATCCGCGGAAGGAACAGATGAGGCGGCGACATCTGTACCCCAGATGACCCACTATCCGAAGAAGTAGGACCCGGAGTGGGCGCCCGGTGTATCTCAGGCATACGGGGTGCAGACACCTCCGTCTGGGTCTAAGGCCACAACTGCCTCGAGGAACGAGGGACGGCCGCCTGCCTCGATGAAAGGGGCACCTCTGGCTGCCTCTGCGTCGTCTCCAGAAGGTTCGCACGTCTAGCTGTCATCTGGCCCCTGAAACGTCGTTTGGGGGTTGCTAGAGGTTCCCTCAGACGATTCGGACCTTTGGCCCTTCGAACTCTTCTTCGATCTAAAATAGCCGTTCATCCTATTTAAAATATTAATTTGAATCAAGGCTGAGGCAACATTGAAAAAGTAAAAATTCAATCTTATCCTTCTCAAATCTAAGGCTTTAGATTATTTTGTCTTTATTCTATAAAAAATATTTTTGAAACCATATTTTTTCATTATGTTCATGCTTAAATTTAAACACTTAATATAATGTGAAATATATATATGTTTAAAATTATACTTATTCAAAAATATGAATTCAATAAAATATATATATATTCATCAGGATTTGATATAAGTTTTTCTATTTTGTATTTTGTATCTTATGTTTAAAAATTCGTACCCTGCCCATGATAAAACCAGTACCTAATCATGGAATGCAAGCATCAAGTTCATTATCAACAAAGCATATGTTTAAAAAATAACGATAATTTATCTCCTAAACATAAATTAGGGAAATTAGACAGTACATAAAACGTAAAACATAGCCTAAAAATCAATTCGAAATCAAAAGTAAAAAGAAGAAAACGCTAACCTTGGGAGACCGGGAGAGCGAGGGNG
>NC_020494.1:11421601-11422734 GCF_000184155.1 Fragaria vesca subsp. vesca
ATGTTTCGAGGGTGCACAAGGTTGACTACTTTTCACGCGTCACCCTTAGCAAGGTCATCAAGATAAAACATTTGTTTACCGATGTGGCAAAAACGAACGGGTCATCTTCGTAAGAACTTGTAGCAGTGTTCACCGATAATATTCCGTATTGATCGGTCTTCATGCTCTGCGGCCTAGTATCAAACCATCTACATTTGAAGAGGTGCACTGTCATGCCTTGCCCATAAACGAGTTCCACCACTGAATGGAGAACACCGTAATAGTCAACTCCATTCCGCCCACCATGTGCCATGACCCCAGAATTCTGTGTTCTCCTTCTGCTGTCTCTTTGTTCGCATATAAATTGCACGCCATTCACCTTGCACATCGGATAAACTCTTGACACTATCGGCTTCATCGCTAGAAGTCTTAGTTCGTGCGACCAATTTGGGTGACCATCAAATTGAATATGGTTCATCTGCCATCAACCATTGAACTGTAAATATGGATAATTATGCAATAAACATAAACACGTACAGAAAAATTAAATTACGTACCCAGCCGCCAAAATAATCTGCGAACTCCCTGCTGTGGTCCTCGAGATCACCTTGAATGTCTGGACAATATAGATGGATGTCTTTCCAGTATTCAACTTCTAGACAGTTAATCAATACCCACCAGTGGGCAATGACTAGCTCATGTGGTTGCAACTTGTAGGAGTTTGGCAAAATTCCATACACTTCAACATCACTGGAGACTATGGAAAGATTGAACTTCGGTACATCTACCGGCATGGTTTGCGGAGTTTCCTTCAACGCTCCTAAATACAACTTCATGTAGGTAACGCACTCGTGCGCAATATATGCTTCAGCTATACATCCTTCAGGCGCGGATTTATTAGCCACATAATCTTTGTAGTCTCCAAGTTGCCTGTAAATCAAGTTGCAAAATGTTATGATTATTGAACATGTATATATATTGAGGAATTCAGGTGTAAAAAACGTACCTTTCCATGGGATACATCCAAGTGTAGTGTACTGGACCGGTAAGCAACAATTGCTCGGGAAGATGGATCATCAGGTGAGGCATGATGTCAAAAAAATTTGGAGGAAATATCCTCTCAAATTTACACATGATATAAATGATGTCCTCTT
>NC_020494.1:11423801-11438044 GCF_000184155.1 Fragaria vesca subsp. vesca
CAGGGTGTATAAGGGTATCTTCGTCATGCAATTCCCTATCAGCGTGCCATCTCATAGCTTCGGCCGTGTGTGAAGACATGTACAACCGCTCCAACCTATCCCTCAAAAGGAAATACCGAAGTACCTTTACAGGTTTCCTGTTGCCTGCAAGAGTCAGCTTATATCTGTCAGTGTGACATACCGGACATGCGTCAAGGCCACCAAGGTCATTCCCTTCTGGATCTTTACCCCAAAAGAGAACGCAGTCATATCTGCATGCATGGATCTTGATGTAGGAAAGCCCAAGATCTTTCAGGATACATCGGACCTTATGATGAGTGGTAGGAAGACGATGACCGTGAGGCAGCATCGAAGCAGTGTACTGTAGATAATCATTAACAGCTTTCACAGTAGATTTAGTCTCAACTTTAATCTTCATTACGTCCATCACACTTTCAAGAACGGTCTTCTGACAACCGGGGTACACAGGGGTCTGTTGGAAAGCAAGTAGTTTGTTGTACTTGTCAATACCAGCAGTGTTGACAGCTCTAGGGAAGGGCTGCACCGGGTCAGGCATATACTGTCTTGAGCGCATATACCGCTCTCATAAGGAAACATGTCGTTGATGAAGATCGTTGTTGGATCGTTGGATGTACTGCCCGTCTCAGAAAATTGGCCATGATCATGCGGATCCCCAGATGATGTTTCACCGTGATATAACCAACATGTGTACTTCTCCCAAAACCCGTTACTCTTCAGGTGCTGCCATACTTTGTCGATCGCAAATCGATGCATATCGTTGCGACACTGACATTTCGTGCACGGGCAATAGAAAATTGTATTCCCGTTAGCATTAGCCAGCGCATATTCCAGAAAACTCATAATTCCTTTACCATATCTTTTGTCCCTTTTTGGAAACGAAATCCAACTCTTATCCATATCTTGAAAATATAACAAAATATATATGTATAACGCTAGCTAATTATTAATTAAATTCTATGCCATATATAAAATTTTAATTCATTTATATATATTCTACGTACTACAACTAATTGATAACAAATTAATTAACACACACATATATATAGATATACTTAATTAATAATTACATAACAATATTATATATATCAACATCATCACAAAATCATCATCAACAACTTCATACCATCAACACAATATTATAAATTAATTAACATATATATATATATCTACTACTTATTAACAACAACTTCATATATATTATCAAATCATCAACCAAATTGATCAACACACATATATATATATACACATCAAACGTACTCAAAATCTATCAATTCAATCACACTCAAAATCGATCAACTCAAATAAAACTCAAAATCAACATATATACACATGTACGTACCTATATATAGCTCCACTTTTTAATTATGGACAAATTTTAATAACACCCAAACTTTTTCTCCCGTTTTTTCTTCTCCTGTTTTTTTTGTTCAGATGAGCTGCTGTCCAGATCTGCGAATATAAAGAACTTTAGCCGACGAAATTTATTTTCGTCGGCTATAGTCAACTTTAGCCGACGAAATTAAAATTTCGTCGGCTAAAGAATGTTTAAAGTCGTCGGCTAAAGTCACAGACTATAGCCGACGAAAATAAAATTTAGCCGACGAAAAATTGATTCGTCGGCCTGGTTTTTTTTTTCGTCGGCTAAAGTCTTTCTTCTGGTAGTAAGGCCTAATTAGGTTTTATTGCTTTATATATAAACCCTAGCACGAGTACGTACGCTGTTTGACGACCAAACTCATCCCCACCAACAATGGTGAAGAACGCCAAGCGCCTTAGCTACTATGAGATCTTAGGCCTCAACCCTAATTGCTCGATGGATGATGTCAGACATGCCTACCATGAACTATCCAAAATATACCACCCGGACAAATACAACTCCAGTTGCGGCATGTCCAAAGATGAAGCTTCCGTCAAGTTCCTGCAGATCAAATACGCCTACGACATCCTCAAAGAACCCGACGAGCGAGCCTTCTACGACTCCTACCTCCGGACCTACGCTGCGCTGGAGGCTTTCAACCCCGACCTCGAAACAGTCTTCGTTGAAAGCATCAACTTCAATGGCTACTCCGACTCCGGCCAAGGCTTCTACACGGTTTACTCCGACGTGTTCGACAGAATCTACGCCAACGAGCGCGCTTTTCAAGAAAGGTACGACCTGCCGTGGGGTTCTGTTCACAAACCCCCGTGCATGGGAAATCTGGAGAGCTCGTATCCTGAGGTTGTTCAGTTTTATAACTACTGGCTCAACTTTAGTTCCATAATGGACTTTTGCTGGGAGGACCCGCATGATCAGTACGATATGAGTCAGGTTTCTAGGAGAAGGGTGAAGAGGTGGTCACGTATAAACATGAAGGCTAGGAAGAAGGCGAAGAAGGAGTACAACGAGAAGATGCGGGGTTTGGCGCAGAATGCGAAGAGGCTTATTGACAGGAGGGTGAGGGTGATGGCGGCTAAGAGGGAGAAGGAGAAGAAGAGGGAGATGGAGGAAGAGAGGGAGAGGAGGAAGCGGTTGAAGAAAGAGAGGATGGAGAAGGCGGCGAGGGAGTATGAGGAGCCGGAGTGGGCCAAAGTGGTTGAGAGGAGGAGGAAATATGGTGATCCTGAGGTGGAGGAGGTAAAGGAGAAAGATGATGAATGGGAGTGTGTTGTTTGTAGGAAGGGGTTTAGGAGTGAGAAACAGTGCAGGAATCATGAGCAGTCGAAGAAACACCGTCGTATAGTTTCGGTGTTGATGGAGTTGCAATCCGCGCACCGTAATGAGCTTGATAAAGAAGAGGTTTCACAGGAAAACGAAGCAAAAAGGGATGAAGTGTTTGGAGATCTAGAGAGTCATGAAGAGTTGTCTGATGGTGCCGGTGACAATAAGAGGGAGAACTTTAGTGGAGCAGTTGGATTTGATTATGATGATGATGATGAGGAGGAGGTGGATGAGATGGAAGCTCTTCAAGCCATGGTGGCAAGGCGAAAGACTATGGAAAAGGTTGGTGAACAAGTTGTTGAACCAATGGTCGATCAGTACATGGCGATTAGTAGTGATGTGGAGAACGATGCCGATGAGGTAGCTATAAAACATGATCAGCTAAAGAACATGAATAATAGTGCAGGAGAGAGGAAACTGAAGAGAAGGAGGAGGAGGGCGAAGAATCAGAACCTGATATGAGTGTAGCTAAAGGAGATGATGATGAAACTCAGCAAGTCAGCAGATCAAGGAAAAGAAGGGCGAAGGAAAAAGAGCAAAAGGAGTAAGACGAGTAATAGTACAGAAGATAAAAGAGCAGAATAAAAGGAATGGAGGAGCGAGGATGAGAAGAGAAGAAGAGTAATGGTGGACAGAACTAGAAAGCATGCATGTGTGTGTATGGTTTCCTTACTTTGTAGCGAGTGATGATTTAGTGTGTTCTTCACAAAGGCGCAGACTGGTTCCAAGTTTCCAACAATGGTTCATATTTATACGTTTATAAGAAGTATATAATGATTTCCTGCTTGATCTCAATATATTCAACAACAACAAAAACCATTGAAGCACTGCAGCCAACAAAGGCTTCCCCGGCGCGTTTCCACCAAATTAATACTAAAGACTGATACCAAGAATAGAATATGATGATTTTAGAGATTTCAAAAAGTACAATTTTGTTGAATGCCTTATCACAACAAATTCTGGTTTATGCTAAAATTATCTTCATGCTTCTGCTAAAAGCTTAAAACTGCTAAAACTAGCAGTTTCCTGCGGCATACTATTACTTCTTCAACCATCATTAATGTGATGCAGCTGTACAGGTCTTTGTTGAGGTAGTTTGTGGCACATATGCTTTAATGTATATATATGATTTGAGATTCTGAGTTAGGTTTTTTTTTTTTTTTTTTTCTAGCTAGGGATGATTTATATGCAGAAGGCCATGCATACTTTATTTTGCTCATGTTTGACTCATATGTTGCTAGCTAGTCTAATATTTTGTTCTTGGTAAACAAACATGCTAGCTAGACTAGCTAGACTAAACAAACATGAAATTTAGGAAGGTTGTTAAATCGATCAATCAGGGTTTTAGTGCTGATGCCAGATAAATGATTGTATATGAAACACTATATATCAATTCAACGTTCAGGTCTTCTTTAGTGAAACTGGTGAGTGGAGAGAATCATGTTGTATCATGTCCACAAGACGTTGCCTATGAGCTATGGTTGCCACAAGTCTGGATTTGGTTTTGCTACCACTGGATACTAATTATGATCAATTCAATTCTCTTGCAAGTGATCGATGTAGCGGTGAACTACTGCTCACCGGCCGGTTGAGCTATATATATAGTCATTTGGTTAGTGCATGGCTGTGGCTATGTTCAGCCAGTGTTAAGTCGGGATTGTGGATCTTCTATCTATAAGAACGCTGAGGACACCAAGTATATATTAATGGAACTGTAAAATTACCAAGTAGTCGAGTCAAATATACAAAGTATAGAATCACTTGAATTTTCTTTCTACCAGTAGATTAGAAGTAACTTCTACTCCTTGTACCTTCTGTTAGTAGTTTTCTTATACAGATGTTCTGCATGATTTGCACTCTTCAATGGATGAAAACTTTGAAATATGAGTATTGAGTGGTAGATTAGTAGTAATTACTAATAACTTCATAAGTAATAAATAATAAGTCATAGGCGCTACAATCCCACATCAGAAGTGAGAGCAAGAGATAAATAACGGGAGGGTAATATAACAAAGCAGCTTGGCAACATTTGAAGTCACGGAGCCATGCGTTGAGCACAGAGCGAACTATTCTTTCGCCTTTTACTAAAGAATACCGTGTGCGCGGCGCTTTAAATGGCATACGCCTATTTTTGAAAAGGGCGCACCTCTGTGGGTGCCCCTCAAATTATAGTTCCAACAGTTATTATCTCATGAAGCAGAAAACTCAAAGATGAAACAACAAGTTTTTGAAATTGGAAGGCTGCAGCTGGCAGGCCATAATAAGATAGAGATTTTACTTAAAACCAGTCTGCTGTGGAAGTTGCAGAATAATGTGAATATAGGCATGGTTAGTTAGTTTGTTCTGAAGAGCATCAAAATAGATCCACTTGGATCTTCATGAGGGACCTTCAAATGAAGCAGATTTTGAAATCAGATGAGTGAACTTGATTGATTGCAGAGCTGATAGTTAAGGCTGCAAGCTAGGACATATTAGAATTACTTAATTATAAGTTGAGATCTTACTGGATGCTGTGGAAATTGTTGCAGTATATAACTTAAACATATGAATGTGAGTGTAGGTGGCAACTTTTGTTGCTACAGTTGAGATTTTTTTTCCCTTCTGTTATGGTAAGATGCACGATCCTTGAATCTTACCTCGCAACTGATAGGTTTGTCCAAGATTGCTTGAAGCCTAAACCAGACACCGTAATGGACTGAGGTATGGCCTAGTTACTTTTATAATTCTCATTGCTCTGAAATGATGCAAAATTGGAGTAGAATAAAATGGCAGCAGGGTTTTCACCATTTGTAGTCCAGCTTCACCATGAGAATTGGCACTGTTGTTTTAGTATGACATGTTAATTTTCCTGCATGCCTATTAAACAAACTGCATAGCATCTCTTTTATCTGTTCATCAGGCCTTCATAAGTGGTTCCCCAAAATTTGTGTCAGTCGGATTATCATTCACAAATATCCTTTGCAGATGGGAGGGGTAATGCTGATAGCCCTGGTTTTCTTTAATTACGAGTAATAGTTAATTCAATGCTAGGGCAGAGATGTGCTAGTTTGGTCTCAATATGAATCAAAATTTCAGTTCAGAAAAGCCTTCCAAGACTTTGCTGTTTATAAAATGTGAACAGTACCACATCGCTACTTGCAGAAGCAAGGAAGTGAATGATGCTATAAAATGAGAAGAGCTTGGCTAAACAAATCATACCTTTCTCGGCCTTTTGGCTAAGATCAAGTGTAGTATCTGTTCTTATCAGTTTAATATCTGATATGTGAACCAATGGTTCACACGATATTAAATTAATTTTTTAAAGGGGTGAGTCCATCACAATAGCTTGCTATTGGGTCTCTGTGTCATCCTTGTGTTGCACTACAACAAGGTTTGGCGCACCCTACCAATTCAAGTTTAATTTTTCTTTCTATATTTACTATCAGATGGACTTGAATATTTTCTTTCAGTACGCGTGTCCCCTTACCTATTTTCTTTAACAACTTGGATTTGTTTTTAGAAATGCCATTATAGCAGCACAAAACAAGGGGGCAAACAGATGCCAATATCAGCTCCACACACTCTATGGTCAACCTAGATATAATTCCTTTCCAGAGAGGGAATTCGGTGGATCCAACTTGGGAATCATCCAAGTCACACTGATCTAAGTCTTTCTGGAAGATCTACGTAGCTAGCACTTAGGCTTTCCCCTTCCTGCATGATATATATAACTCATTACTGATTACAGATTTTTGATATTTCAGTGGAGGTGTATAACTGTATATTGCAAGTTCATTTAAGTTTCTCATCAGTAGTTAACCTAGCAAAAACTGCTCATTTCTGTTCCCATAGAATATATAGAATAGGTAGATATAGCTAAGCCTCATCTGGGCTGTACCCCCTTTTTACATGCACTACTACTTCCTGTTTAGTTGGAATCTATGTTATTACGTCGCTTTCCTTGCAATTAATTTTACCAGTACTCCGGTACATTTAAGATGTCGAGGAGGAGCAGAGGACACATACACTGAAGTATGATCACTACCATATTATTGATATAATTTCTCAAGTTGAGCAGTCTAGTGTCACAGACTCTGCCATAGTCACACACCTCTAGGGGACTGTTCTTGATTGTAGGTATGGTTCTCCATCTGCTTTACTCTATGTTGTTAGTAACTACTTTGCTATATGCCTTACTAAAAATGAGATTAATTGAAAACTTGGGTATTTAAATTTAATCGATCTTGCAGGTCTTCAGTTTTCTTGTGCTTTTCTTTTGTTCGCGGTCTTCGGTGTTTCTTCTAGTGTGAAGGTCTTCAGGTCTGTTAATCTTAAATCCAAGTTGTTCAAGAAAAATGGAGGGTTGTTGTTAGAGCAGCTTCTTGCTACTCATGGACATAGAGCTGGTGGCACAAAATTTTTTAACAGCCGAGGAGCTTGAGATGGCTACCGAGTACAATCAAGGACCAGGAGCCAGCTCAAGTACTAATGGAACAGTTTACAGTAAACTTTCACTTGCAGACAGTGTAAGGGAGATGGTTTTTGTAAAAGAAAAGGTACAAGTGGAGGAGGGCCGAATCGAGCGTTTTATAAATGAGATCATCTCTTTTGCCCAAGTGAATCATCAAAATGTGATCAAGTTGTTCGGATGCTGTTTAGAGACTGAAGCTCCCATTTTGGTTTATGAATTCGTCTCTAATGGGAGCCTTTACGATTACATTCATGACCGGAGAAATGGGGAAAATTCAGTGCCTTATTGGGATATCCTTATGGAGATAACAGCAGAATCTGCAGCAGGTCTTTCTTATCTGCATTCCTTATCAATCATCCATGGAAATGTCAAGTCTTCCAATATATTGATGACTGATTGTTTGGCCAAAGTCGCTGGTTTCGGACCTCTAAGGTTAATCCCTAGTAATGAGTCCCAGACAAGTACATTGTTTCAAAGGACACTGGGTTATCTGGACCCGGAGTATCTTATTACAGGCCAGTTGACAGAGAAGAGTGATGTCTACAGCTTTGGAGTCGTTTTAGTAGAAATATTAACTGGGGAGAAGCCAATAGACTACTATAGACCAGAAAGTCAGAGAATCATAACTTCTCATTTTCTTTTGTCCATGGAATCACAAAATGGCCTTCTTCAGATTCATGCTCCACAAGTTAAGGAGGATAACAAAGAACAAGTCACAGCAGTCGCAGAACTTGCAAAAAGATGCCTCAAGTTGAGCAGTGCAGAAAGACCAACAATGGAAGAAGTGGCCGGAGAGTTAAAGACGATGTCGGACACGTATATTACAGTTCATGTCAGTTGACAACGATCATGACAGTATGTAGTAGTTGATAGTATATAATTGGCTTCCTTTCTCCTTTCTATACTTTGGCTTTTAATAATGCTGTTGTTATGCAAACTCCCTTCCTTTCCCTACATATGCTGGAAAACTCATTGGGACAACCAATTAATACCAAAGGCAGCAATCCACGGGCGGAGCCAAAGCAAGCAAGTTTTTGGAGTTAAAAAAAATCCTAGGTATATTATGTTTTTGTTTGTTTTTTTTTTTTTTGATATATGTATTTTTGTTCAGTTAAGCCCACGTACCCAACTTCCTGACTAACTATGCATCTCCTCTTTTTTTAATATGTGATTACGTCTTTATTCTTCGGTTCCTCAATTTATCAATCGCTCTTTCTTCTAGTCTTCTCCTTCTTAAATCTTAAAAAAATCCAAGCTTTTGGGAAAAATTTTGTTGAGTTTTCAAATTTGTCTTTAATTTTTAGAAATTTCTTCTACTTTCATTGACGTACTTTTTTTTGAAGACTTGTTATCGTCTACTTGAGTTCCTACATTTTGTATTGTTGTATCTGAAATTTTTTATTGGTCTTCGGCCAAATTGAAGCCCACCCTATGTTCAGATCCAAGATCCGCCACTACAACAATCTACTTCAATCTTCATGATAACTAACTTATTTTTCAAACATCACAAGTATACTCAGCGATAACTATCTTGCTATCGGCTTGCTAATGGAACATATATGGGTGAAGCAAAAACCAATTCCATACTGTATATGAAATGGACTACACTGATGTTCTTCATTCCATATCCTTAGGCCTCATCGTGCTATGCTACCTAAAGCAATGCATAAACAAACTCCAGGATTGTCAACCTGGAATTTCCACCCATTTACAGGGACAGCAAGTGTTCCGAAGAGGCGGATCAACTCAAAGGGTCCTCATTCATTGATAAAAACCCACATCAACTCCTCATCCTTGTCAAAGCTCCTGCCCCCATCTAACAACAGAGAAACTTAAACCATATTTCAAAGGTCCCGTAGATTCAGATTTCGATCATGTACTTTAAGGCAGCACCGAGCACATCACTTGACAATGAGACTGAAGACGGTACCTTATCCTCCTATCAATTACTGAGTAAACTACTACTAACCTACTTGCTACTGTCACAACAAGCTAATGAGGTTCTAATAAAAGAAGTCATTGAGCAGGGTAAGCAGGGGGAGAGGTGACCATTTCAGACATGATAGTATAATCCTTGGAATATTCCAAAGTACCCGACAGATCAAGATTCTGTACAACCGACCATCATGTTCTCAGATATGGTTTCTGTAAAAACAGTGCTGCCAAAGTGCCAATAAGCCCTTCCACCATAGAATTCTAAGGAATGATATCGAGAATAGAATATAATGCGTTTTGGGGATTTCAACAACTATTTTGAATGCCTTAAACAAATTCTAGATTATGCTGAAATTATCGAGCAATCAAGCTTCTCTGCTAAAATTGCTAAAACTAGATCACTAATTATATCTCAACCAAAGTATAACTCATTAAATTAGAAATTTGATATCGAAATTCGGAAACCAACAATGATAGAAGGCTTGAAGCCAATTCAGAACATACTTAAAGAAACCAACAAGCAAAAATAGACTCCTGATCCAAAAAAGCATTATAGACTAATATTACACCAAGCACACTTTGCTCAAAGCCAGTTGTGCCGCTTCTTAGCACTTGACCTCCTTCAAACCATGGGCGAAGTAGATAAAGGTTGGGTCAGTGGCACCCTCTTTGTAGTAGGCAAAGACCAAAGATGTATCATCACCCATGCTCTCCCCCACAAAGCTGCAGAACAACACAAACTCTCATGTCACACACTTGACAAATTGACAGAATAGAATATAATTACAGCAGATAACAGCTGATTGAAGTATACAATACACCCACGGAATCAAGGAATCAAAGAAACTTACAATTGGAGGTCACTGAGCTTGGAAAGCAGAAACTTGGTTGCTCCCTCAATGTTCTTCTTAAATATCTCCTGCTGCTCTCCCTCAAGCTTTGGGGTCAACAGTTTGATGTACCTCTTCACCCATGTGACAAACTGCTTCTTATCAAATGGAGGTTGCTCCTGGAAGAACCAAACTCGTTCAAATCTTTCAAATCAGATCAAAGAATACTTCTTTTTTTTTCAAACATAAAGATGAATACTGATAGTAACATTGGGCACCATGTACCTGGAGTCTGAAGGTGTCAACAATGTCAACCACCTTAACAGTTTGATCATCAACACCCTCATCACCATCAGCACCTTCAGCAGAAGGATTTGCACCAATGTCTACATCAACTGCTCCTTGAACAACCCACTGCAAGCCAAATCATCCAAATCACACCATCAGCCATTATTATTCAAACGACCGCAAAAGAACACACAACTACCATCAGATACCCAAACAAAACACTAACAAGTATTCTTTCTTTTCCACTCAACTTTGTATACAAAACAATAAACCTCAAACTAGAGAAATTCGGCAGAACAATATCAGAAGAAGCGGTCAGACTACATACCTTTCCATCAACTTCCCACAATACTCCATTCTGGATCTCTTTGTACGGAAACGAGTCCGAGAGAAGCTCATCACCTGGTATAATTGCATAAATGCATAAATTTGGTCAATACCAGTAGCTCGATTACAATAAAGTTAAAACATTCAAACCGATCTAAACAGAAGTTGCCAAATAGATTCATCTAGCTCCAAAGATACAGTTCCGTCTTAATTGAGAAAACAGAATTTCAAGACACATAATTCTGATGAGCAGAATAGAATAGTCCACCAAACTCACCGAATCGATAACCAATTCACTACAAAACTATATCGAAAACATAAAAACACAATCATGCATCAAGTAAATCGAAACAAAATTAAGATCTGTATAACATGGAAATTAAACAGAGATCTAATTCTATTAGCTCCATAACTTTACAACCTAGCCGTCAACAGCACCCAAAACCCTAATTGAATTGAAGACTACGAATCGAGAATTAGGAGAGAACATACCGGAGAGTAGGTCTTGGTAAACCAACATGATTGCAGTAGCTCTCGGATGGCGCCCCCAAAATTGGGAATATTAGGGATTTGAGGAGGAGAGAGAGCTGGCGACGCAAGGACGAGAGAGCGAGAGGGATTTGGTGGTGGTGGACAACTGGATATATATAGGCGAGGGTTTTGGCTTTCAACAAAGCTTATTATGCAGCTGTGTAATTACGATAAAGGACAACCTTTTTCTTTAAATTTCGCAATAAAACGCTCTCTCTCATTATTCTCTCAGATTCGCAGTGTATAACTCTGTTTTCCTAATCCATGTTGGTGTGGGTCTGGTTGACACTGGATTACATAACCCAGGCCCAAATTTGTGATTCATAGTTTCACTAAATTAAGAACGTCCAAAATATCCTTTTAATTATAATAAAAGTCATTTATAATCATTATGGTAAAATATAATAAGAAACACAAATACAATAATAATAATAAAAAAGCAGGTAATAAATAAGCTTCCATATTTTTCTTTCTTTAACACGTGCTTGGTATAGGTAGGAGGCAAATTTTCTTATGATATTTAAACAAATTTCATGTGTTTAAACAGTTGTTCATTCAGTTGTACGTGCAAGTTAATTTGTGATTTTAGATCAAATTCAAGTTTGATCTTTGGTCCATTTGGGTCGAGATTGTTACCTTTCCGAGTAAAGGATATCATTCACCTCTTCAAACTTTTACTTACAAAGAACTATAAGGCGAAACAATGATATGTACTAAATCGTGATGTGTACCCAAACAATGAGACCATAGTTAATTTCTTCATTTTTGAAAAAAAAATAAAATAAAATTTGAAATTACGTACCAAACCTAAAAAAGATATAGCACCTAATTAGTATTCCAAAAAAAAAAAAACGACTTAAGAAAACTCAACAAATTTGTTCAAGTTGTCATTCTAAATCTCAACATTAAGTCGACCATACATCGTATTTTCACCATAACAAATTACCGTACTCATAAATGAGCTATCATTTGTAGGTTTGGGCGCTTCCTAAGCAAGGAATTACCAAAACATAAAAGACACATCATCATGATAAGGACGGTAGTGAAACCCTAATGCTATAAATGTGAACGTGTTCCTATTTCTTTATCTTTCTGTGCTACTTTCTCAGCAAAATTCTTACACTCTTATTGTAAAATAGGTTTATTTAAAAAAAATTTTAAAATACATTGTTTTTATTTACTATAAAAAGAATAAAACTATTAGAGGTGGAATGTAAAACCGAAAAATTCCCAAAAAATACCAAGCTTCTAAAAGGCCCCGCCTAGGACCGCCTAGTCCCCGCCTAGGCTCTAGGCTGCAACAAGCCGCCTCGCTTTTCTTCCAGGCCTTTGTGCCAGGCTGTGAGCGATTAGGCGGCCACCTAGCTCGCCTAAATGCCGCCTAGCCCGCCTAGATGCCGCCTTGCCCGCCTAGGCTGCTAAGCTCTAAGGCTATTTTGTTTTTTTTTGTGTGGGATTGTTATTTTGTGGGGAGTATGAGAGTATAAGAGTTAATTGTGTGTTTAAAATTAGAAGTGTATATGTTTATTGCTGTTGTTGCTCACTTTTACAGGAAGTTATGTTAAATTTAGTTATAATTTATTTTATAAATGAGTATGACTAGATTATGTTGAATAATTTATCTATATTTGACCGTTTTCAAATATTAAATTGCATAAAATATATATTTTTAATTAATACATCTTAAAAAATACAAATCGCCTAGTCCCCACCTAATCTTCGCCTAGGCTGTCCAGGCTCTAGGCTGTGGGTTACCGCCCGCCTAGCGCCTAACGCCTTTTAGAACATTGAAAAATACACAACCTACCTTGAACCTGACTTGTTTTTTGGATCTGCCACATATAAGATTTTTGTTATCAAAACCAAAGATCTATCGCCCATTGGTTTTGCAAAACCCCCTGTTCTAGAATCCTCCACCTCGCCCTATAAATGTAAAAAAAAATGTATCAGCACAAACACATCCTTATTACATCTTATGATGATATGATTAATTAGGTCTTGGTTACGATTCAGACATGAATGTTGATGGTGTTTCAGGTCTCTCAAAGCCTAGACGAAGAGGTGGATTGTTTAGCGTTTAGAGTTCAAATAATCGAATTCATGATCTACCAAACGAAGCTATCACTCTCATTATTTTTCTCTTGTATATATATTAAAAATGTCCCATTAATGTTAAATCACAAGCGCGCCTATGCCAACTGAATGAACCGTTATTTTTTGTCTTGGTTACATTTCATACAATCTCGACCCTGAAATATGCAGATGGACCCAATTTTGGAATGATTTCTGCTACGGCCTAGAAGTGTTGCTTGGAAAGAAGATCATATATAATTACAGAGGGAACTAATGTTAACAAGGGCAACAAGGGACAAATTGGCAAATTGCTGAAGCTAAGCAGATTTAATCAATATTTTATTCGTTCGATACATCTCTCTTTTCGTCTTCTCTGTCAAGTCCAAAGTTGTCAGCATTCATGCGGCTTTCTTATGTGCTAGATATGTACAAGTGTTTGAGAGATTTATGTTGGTCAACCACTCCTCTTCAAGTCTCACGCTTTACTAGTTAGGTTGTTTGCTGCCATTGGCGAGACGCTCTTCTGACATTCATATGTGTAGGTTACATTAGTTCTTCAAATCAAATGTTCCTTCCAAAAAAAAGCCCACCATAGTTCATCAGAAATCATATGTCAATCATAAATAATTCCAAAATTGAGTTCATCAGTTTCATTTTATCAATGAAACAACCGATTTCCTATATATACTTAACCGTTTTCCTAATATCTAATTTAAACAATCAAATCAAATGTTCCTTCCAAAAAAACAACTGAAACATCAATAACTTCAACAATCATAACCATTTGCACCTTGTAAAACTACAAATTGGACTAACATAATGATTGTGAACAAACAAATAAAGACGTTATTAAAGTAATACTCTTTGCTAATTGGTGCTTGTTAGAATATATGTACTTTATATAAATTCTCGATATTATTTCGGGACTTCTAGATGTTTATTGTAATCAAGGGTTTAGGCATCATGTCTCCCCTTATATTCGACAGTTTATTAATGAAAGTTTAAGGGTAGCCAACCACACCAGCGCTTTATTCAAAAAAAAAAAAAAGAATTGTGAACAAGCATAAACATATCTAAAGTTGTAAATTTC
>NC_020494.1:11438064-11447220 GCF_000184155.1 Fragaria vesca subsp. vesca
TTTTTGTTTTAATCTCAGCTATCAAAGTCCATTAAAAACATATCTAACGGTTTGGGCCTATTCCTAGAAATGACAAAAAAAGGATCCCTCAATAGAAAGGCCATGTATACACACACACACACACACACACACATGCCCGTTCGAGAGTGAACGTCCGCAAACTTGTAAAAGTGAGTATGAGTCGCCTGCGGCCATCTTCTCGTCCCAATCAGGCGCTAACAGTGGTGCGGCTCTTGCTAGACGGAGACCACACCTCCATCTTGAGCTTCGTTCTTGCCGGCGGACTCGCCGGCTATGAGTTTATTGTGGACCTTGATGGTTCGTGAAGTTTCGCCGGCCAGACCTTCAATCTCGGTCAGATTGGCTTTCATCTTCACTGCGACGCCTTCTAGGTTGCCCAAGTCTCTGTCTGGGAAGAGAAGAGTAGCTGTTGGCGCTTGAATTAGGCTGGGAGGAGAGACGTCCGCACTTTTTCTGGTTTGCGAACGTCTACTTCTGAACGGCTTCGTGTGTGTGTTTATATATATATATATATATATATATATATTTTTTATCCAGAGTGAAGCTTTGCTTTGAAATTAAAGTGTGAAGTTCCTTATTTGACTCACTTTTCGGTTATATTTCAACATCTTCACCGTTCAGTTTGTATAACCTAATGCATAGATCACTTATGCAAAGTTTCATCAAATTTGAAGATCGTTTGGGTCTTCGTAATCGTTATTTATACAAACAGTTCTGGTTAAACAGGTTTATGGTCTGTTCATTGATTTAATCTGCTAATTGAGTACCTTAATGATCGTCAAATCAGATGAAACTTGACATGAATGATCTATAGATTAGTATCAATAACTGAGCGATGTAGATGTAGAACTATGACTGAAAAATAAGTGAAATAAAGAACTTCAAAATCTTCACAAATGATCCACATCAATCATTACAATATATATGACCGTTCATGAATTATAGAAGCGGAATTTGAATACATAGCGGCTGCGATCTAACACAAAAAGAAATTAAAATTATATAATGTAAACTACCACTATACCCTTACACGCAATAGAAAATAAAATTTCAAATACCGTTGCAACCCCTTTAGCCTCGGAAATAAGAACAAAGACTGTGGGTGCAAATGTAATTAACACTGTAAAAAGCGGGAAAACCCAATATTTAAAAAATCCAGATAGAGAGGAGGAAGCCCTTTTTCACCTGAAAAGTCACAACCAAATCTCAAACCCCAAATGCAGCAATGGACGAATCCATAGCCCGAATAGTCACAGAGCTCGAAGACCTCCGCCACCTCGAAAACCCCGCCAACACCCAAACCCAACCCATCTCCGATTCCACTCTCTCCGATCTCCAAACCCTCCTCGACGCCGCCGCCGACGAAAATGACCCCGAAAACCCCATGGACCGCTTCTCCGACGAGCTCGCCTCCAAGTCCCTCTCCCTCACCAGCCTCGTCCGCCCGATCTCCGCCGCCATGGACTCCGGCCCGGCCCATTTCACCCTCGCCGCCTCCAAGCTCTACCTCTCCCTCCTCCTCTCCCCCAATTCCCCCGTCTGCACTCTCTTCACTCCCATGGCGTTCTTCTCTCTCCTCCAGTCGATTCGCCGCTCGCTGAAGCACCGCCGCGCCGAGCCGGGCGAGCCGGGCTCTGGGTCCGGTGGCGCCAAGAAGCGAAAGGCGCGTGGCAAAGGTAAGGGTTTGAGGAACAGCGAGGATTGTGAGAGCGAAGAGAGAGAGTTTGATGTTAGGGTTTTGTTTTCGGTGCTTGAGAAATTGGAATTGGTGATGGATTTTGTTCATTTGGAGCGGTTTCCGGATAGCTTGAAGTCGCTGGTTCAAACCGTGGCGGAGATTCCAGGGATGGGGTTTGATGTGTGCGGCAATTCTGGTAGTTTTAACAAATTGACTGGTTTGTGCTCCAGGGTTTTGCTTAAGGTGTTTGAGCTGGAGCATGGAGACCATGCTAATATTGCGGCTGAGGTGTTCAAATCATTGACGCCGATGATTCTTCAGCATAAATCACAGGTTCGGATATTCGCGTTGAGTTTTGTGGGGAATCAGATGATGAATGTGGCTAGGAATCTTCAGGGGGTGAAGAAAGCAATGGTGAATTTCCTGTGGTACTTGGTCCACAAGGCGCCGGATAAGTCTGAGCCTAGGGCTTTGGCGGTCGAGTCTATAATGGAGATTGTTAGAGTTATGGAGGTTGAGGAGCAAGTTGGGTTTGTGGAGTATGTGGTGAAGATGACTCAAGGGAAGGCTAGGTTGAGGCTTTTGGCTGTTGACCTTATTCTGGTGCTGGTTACTTCTTTGAGAGGTGTGATGGGTCTGAATTCGGAGAGTGAGGTTAGGGATTCGTTGGGTTGGAAATGCTTGGAGGCTTTGATTCAGCGATGTTCGGATGCAATGGCTGGGATTCGTGCTCGTGGTTTGTCGAATTTGTCACAGCTGGTTGGCTTCTTGTCAGGTGATGATAGGAGCCGGACTGTGTTGAAAGAGGTTATGGGGTTTGGTGATGAAATGGATGAAAGGCAGGAGGGTTGGATGAATGAGATTTTGAGGGCAAGGTGTATGGATGAGAAGGCAGCTGTAAGGAAGGCTGCACTTCTTTTGGTTACCAAGTTGATGGCTATTCTTGGTAGTGGTTTTGATAGAGCCTTGATCAAGACTATGGGCATGGCTTGTTCTGATCCACTTGTTAGCATTCGCAAAGCGGCAATTTCAGCTCTTTCAGTGGTAAGTTCCATATCTTTCTTCATTAGTAGTTCTTCAAACTGTTGTTCTAGTTGCAGTTAGTATTTTTGAATTTTAATGGCTTTGTATATGTTGTGTGAAGTTAGACAATATGGTATCTGTGATTTGTAATGCTTTCTACAATTTGGCATTGTATGGGTTTTGCCACTTGTCTTGATTTAAGTACTACCATGCTAACTTCGTCCCTTCATTCCAAGCTAAGAAAGTCTTTTACAGTCCAACCACCTGGAATAGAAACCTGATTCCACTTTGGTTTTCGTGTTCAGAAACAGTTTCAGAATGATTATTTTTAGTAGAAAAATTTCAGATTATATTTTGAACATAAGCACATATGCATTTTTGAAATTTGAATTAAATTCGTTTTAACATTCTTTTAGTATCGACACTTTTCTGAGGCAAAAGATAGTGCAGTAGATTCTGAGATCTAATGGTTTCAACCTGATATAATTAAACATAAGCTTGATATATTCCTTAAACTGTCTTTTCATACCATGAAAAATGATAAGTTATCCTAAATAATGTCTCAGAGTTGGTATTTCTTCTATTTGAGTAGTGCGCATAGCTGAGCTAATGGTGCAATTCCTGATCTCATATTATTTGGATTGACCTTGTAGGCTTTTAGAACATTCCTGGATAATAGCGTGGCTATTGAGTGGCTACATTCTGTTCCAGCTTTAATAAGTGATAATGAGTCTAGCATTCAAGAAGAATGTGAAAACTTGTTTGTAGAGCTTGTTCTAGAACGGGTTTCTACAGTTGGTTCTGAAATCAATACTGGCTCAGTACTTCCTGAAGGAGAATTAGGCCTTCTGAAGGAGATTTGCAATGGAGAAGTGGCACCTTGGGTGAAGAAAATTTGCACAAACTTGGGAAAGAAGAATCGACTGAAGCACAAATATGCTACTGCACTTCAGAGTATTATAAGGACATCTGAGTCTCTCTGGCTCAATCAATCCATGCCTATAGAGAAATGGACAGCCCCACCAGGTTCTTGGTTTCTTCTGTCAGAGTTGTCAGCATACCTTGCCAAAGCAGTTGAATGGGAGTTTCTCCGTCATCATTGGCAGCTCTTTGACAAGCATGGAGTGGGAGGGGAGATTCAGAGTCCCCTTCCACAAGGGTGTGCACATGAAGAGGGAGGGCGTTTACAATCCAATTCTGTTGCTTGGGCTGGGGATCGTGTTTTTCTTTTACAGACTATTTCTAATGTTTCCATTGAGCTGCCTTCTGAAGTTGGTGCAGAGTTAGCTCATGACTTGCTTAGAAGAATTCAAAATTTTAACATGCATTCAACAGAGGTACACATTATCTGGTTTCAGCAATTTGTTATTAAAAACTGATATTTTTTTCATACATCCTGCAAACTCCTGGAAGGATGAAGTATGCAACTTACTGAGCGTCACTGATCAATTTGGACTTATCTGGAGTGAGAGAGAGAGAGAGAGAGATAAACATGCTCAATATGTTTATTCACTCTTTCATATATGTATTCAATTATACCTAAATCAACTCTAGTCTTCAAATTTTCATTTTAATGAACCTAGAAAACTGTGCTATTATAACTCCAGGAAAGGTTACTCCTGGTTTCATGACTGATTACAAGGATGAATAGCAAGTACATGGCTCCATTAATTCACCTTATGATTTGCAATAAGCTGATGTTTACATTTCTCTGGAAGACTCAGTTGGTAAAGAACTTGTGGAAGTGTCAAATAGCTTGAGATAAATGCAAATTGTCTTGTGTGGTAGTTTATCCATTAATGTAATATCTTAGTTCTCCCCCTTCCCTCTCTCCCCATTTCTCTATTATCTCATAGGAGTTTTATTTATTTATTTATAAATCAGTTGGTTTATTTGATGACAGGTTAATGCTCATGTAAAAGCATTCAGAACATTGTGCAAGCGGAAGGTTCCAGATCCGGAAGCGGCTGATGCACTTGTTAAAAAATGCGTACATGAGATTGCTTCAAAAGCTTCCAATATTTTAGGTAATTATATATCCAAGGAGTCAGAAACAACCAGAAAAGGTGGCTTCTTTACACCACCTATTAGTGGGAGTAAAATGGGCAAGAGAGCCATAACGATGTCCAAGTCTTTGTCAAAAGTAGTGACAGCAGTCTACACAATTGGGTCTTTGGTTATTATTTGTCCATCTGCTGATATGAGGGGCATCATTGATCTACTATATACCGTCATCACATCTGGGAATTCGGATCCAAAAGTCAATAAAGTATCAAGCTCTACTATCTCTCTGAAGCATACAGCACCTTCTTTGTACATTCAAGCATGGTTGACTCTGGGGAAGATTTGCCTTACAGATGAAAAAACTGCAAAGAAGTATATTCCTCTCTTTGTGCAGGTTTGATCTTGGTCTTGGCATTTATTATGTTTGCACTTCTCAATATTTTTCAAAACTATTGTTATTGCACTTGACATGGTCCAGGGAACATTCACACATTGGACCAGCTTTGCAAATCGCCTTAAGGATTAGAGCATTGAATCAAAAGTTAAAATTGGAAAAAAGAATAAAAAATCAGAGATCATTGTGATTAAGCTAGTTTTTCATCTGCAATATGCTTATGTATGCGTGTGCTGGCTCTAGTATGTCAGCCGGGCAAATTTATTTTTTTGTTCTTTAAATACTTTGCTTCTTCTGTGTAGATATCATTTGAGTTCCTAATCTTTCAGGACTTTTATAGGAACTTGAAAAGAGTGATTGTGCAGCCCTTCGCAACAATCTGGTAGTTGTGATGGCAGATTTTTGCATTCGTCATACTTCTTTGGTTGATAGGTAAGAACTGTAAAACTGTAATTCAGAATGAAGACTTAAAGTTGAATTATACCTTGCTTTATATGTTTCTAAATAGCTTTTGTTGAAGTCAACAGTTACATACCAAGGATCACAAAATGCCTCCGTGATCCATGTGAACTTGTAAGAAGGCAGACATTTATACTTCTCTCAAGATTGTTGCAGGTATATGTTGGTCTTACACCATACATTTTCATTTTGATGGTTAAGAACCAGTTGGATAATTTTTATTTATTTATTTATTTTTTCAATCTTTCAGAGGGATTATGTGAAGTGGAGAGGAGTTCTTTTTCTTAGATTTCTCTTGTCACTTGTTGATGAGTCAGAAAAGATAAAGCAGCTTGCCAATTTTCTCTTCAGCAATATTTTGAAAGGTTTACAAGCTTTTCTCTTGCTATCACATCTAAAAATTGTGAAGTTGGTGTTCTGTCTTCGAGATTTGACGGTGATTCTTTTTTCTATTTCTTGTTTTAGCTAAGGCGCCTCTTCTCGGATACAATAGTTTTGTAGAAGCAATATTTGTTCTAAATGACTGCCGTGCCCACAAGGGACACGCTGGTGGTCATGGTTCACGAGCAGAGAGCCGCCTTTTTTCCATCAGGTAGGTGTGTGTAATTCTTGAAAGGTTAAGCAGCTTTGCAAATGAAACCAGCTTTTATATCTAGTTTATCTTGTCTCCAGGGGAAATGATGAAACTTCGAGGTCTAGAAGAATGCATATATATGTTTCTTTGCTCAAACAAATGGCTCCAGAGCACTTATTGCAAACGTTTGTAAAGTTATGTACGGAAATCCTTGCGGCAGCATCTGATGGCATGCTCAATCTAGATGATATTACTGGGCAGTCTGTTTTGCAGGTAATTTGCCTCATGATGTACACAAGTACCCTATTGTATCTGTCTGTTTGCAGAAGTACCGTCCGTTAAATTGACGAGTTTCTGGTACCCAATAGAACTAGTTTAAAAATCTGTGCTTTCGATCATATTTCTTTTTCTAGTCTTTATAGCATGTATGTTTAATGAATTTCTGTTTGTTAGTTGCCTTGTTAAATATGTTATTGATAATTGTGTTGCAGGATGCTTTCCAAATCATTGCCTGCAAAGAAATCAGAATACCATCCAATCGTGGGTTATCATCTGATGCTGGAGATATTGATGAAGAAGGTGCTGATAATGGTGGAGCAGCTGCTAAGGGAAGGGCAATAACTCAAGCACTCAAAAAGGGCCTCATCCAAAGCACAATACCCATTTTTATAGAACTGAAACGGCTATTGGAAAGCAAAAACAGCCCCCTCATAGGCTCCCTCATGGAATGCCTCCGCATCATCCTCAAGGATTACAGAAATGAGATCGAAGATATATTAGTTGCTGATAAGCAGCTCCAGAAAGAGCTGATATATGACATGCAGAAGTACGAAAAGGCAAAGACCAAGTCTACTGCAGCTGAGACTGTAGCCACCCATCAAAGAACAGTTAGCTTTCACTCTCCCGGCATATCCAAGATAGCAAGCGTGAGACAGGCGCATAACAAATCCATTGGCAGATTGCAAGGCGACGTAAGATTGGCTTCGGCAATGGGAGATGTAGCTGCTGAAGCCGTAGCAAGGTCAGTGCTCAAGGACATGAACAAGGGTAGACAGACACCACCTCTCAGCGCTTTAAGCGTACCTAAACTCAAGACCTGCGAGGGAGGACAAACCTCTCGAAGTGGTGTGCCGTTAAATGTATTGGAATCTGTAAGAAGACGACAGAATTTTGACTTTGTTGAAGAGAACTAGAATAAGGCTCAGAAAGTCAGAAAACAGGAAAATCTCACCATGAAAGAAGCTGATTTTATTAGCTTATTAGGCACCTGATGTAAATATGTTTATATCACTAGTTCACTACCACCATAAATGAAAGTTATTATTTAACTTCTCTGTTTTCTTCTCTGTTTTATAGTTCATTGATCATGTATTTTAATGATCGAAATTTATATCCTTGTATTCACAATTATCAAACCTAAAAGTAAGATTCTGATTCTGTCGTAAACTAAATCATTACATGTTAATGCACACATCGTTACAATATATATTATGCACGTGCTATTACTACCTAACTACAAAATTATTATTATTATTATTTTTGAAAAGGGATTATACATTATTATACATAATTTGTTTGCAAATTATACAGTATTTTGTTTGCAGATTCTCAGCCAATATACATAATTTCACCATATATAAGAAAATGCCCATTTAATACTAATTTAAACCCCTCATTTCCTATTCCAATGACAATCTTTTTCATTAGCCCATTTCAATATAAGGTAACATTTTTTATGCCTAAATACACAAATAAGGTAACTTTTTTTATACACAAATGCACAAATCTTTACTAAAGTCTTAACAAACCATATTATTTTAAGACTATTTTGCTCTCACCCCTTAAACATGCATAGAAAGAGAGAAAATGAAAGAGAGAATACTTGGCCGGAATCTCACCGGACTCTGGTCACCGGCCGCCGGTCGCCGAACTCCGGTCACCGGAATTTCCCCGATCGCGGGACTCTGGTCACCGGAATTTCCCCAGTAACTAGTTACTGACCCCCAATAACTAGTTACTGACCAATTAATGACCCTTAATAACTAGTTACTCACCCCTAGTAACCAGTTACTGACCCCTAGTAACCAGTTACTGACCCCTAATAATTGTGTTACTGACCCCTAATAATCGTGTTACTAACCTCTAATAATCAGTTACTGACCCTTAATAATCAACTTATTTCAGTTTAATGTAATAGAAAAAAAGATTTACCAGAAAATAATCGAATTACTGACCTTAATAATCGAGTTACTGACCCCAATAACTTTTAGTTTTCAGTTACTGACACCCAATAATCACTTTGTTTTCAGTTACTGACACCCAGTAATCACCCAATAATCACTTACTGACCCTCAATAATCAGGTTACAAACCTCAAATAATAACTTACTGGCCTCAATAATCACTTATCAATCCTCAATAATCACTTACTGACTCCAATATTCAAATGTAAGGATAAAAAAAATAAAAATAAACTAACTAACTTGAATTGGACACCCACATTTCTTCTTTGGGCACCCACCTTCCCCAACGGTGAGCACAACGACCTCCTCCACCGACCCCGGCGCACGCCGGCAAGCAACAACCTTCCCCAGCCACAATCTAGCCCGGATCGAACTACAGCATAGCCCTAGCCCCGAGCGCGCCCCGGCAACACCATCATCGATCTCGGCACGAACCCAGCCCCGACGTCGACGAGTTCAGAGGAGCGGCGGAGTAGGAAACCGAGGAGGGAGACTACAATGGAGGAGGAGAAAGAGACCGCGCATACCGCCAAAGATGACCGGAGACTCAAAAACAGAGACGTCGACGAGTTCATAGGAGCGGCGGAGTAGGAAACCGAGGAGGGAGACGACAATGGAGGAGGAGAAGAGAATGGATGAGCCAGCAGGCTCTCGCCGTGAGTGAGCAACTGAGACGAGGCCGGAGAAGCTTTAAGAAGCATGGTGATGAATTCTCAGAGGAAAACGAGGAGAGAGAGAGAGAGAGAGAGAGAGAGAGAGAG
>NC_020494.1:11447240-11470387 GCF_000184155.1 Fragaria vesca subsp. vesca
GAGAGAGAGAGAGAAGCAGATCAGGAATAAGAGGAGGAGAAAGAGATAAGATTTGTTTGGTTTAGTTACACAGGGTAATAATGTATTTTTCTCAAGAATCATTAGAATGGGCACAATGATAAGACTTTAATTATAATGAGCTTTAATTTTCAAATATTTGGATATTAGGGTATTTTCCCTATATTATACCATATAATTTCATGTGAAACATTCTATTTGTAACTTTCACATATATTTTCACGTTTAAAGTCTTAAAGTAAGATTTTGATTGTTTTTAAAATTTAAAGGACGACATATCGTCCACATCATTACAATCTTGTTGAATCTCTATGGTATTATGCTTGTAATCCCCCTATCAACTTAGATCCCTTAATGGAATCCCACGAACACATTCGGATCGATCTTATACAAACCCTAAATTATCCTCATAAGCTAGGCCGGTTCTATATCACAAAGTATAGATCCTTGTAAGTATTGTTTGCGTCTGAGTCTGTTTTTTTTTTCCTTCTGTTCGTTGCAATCATCCTAACTTCGAACTTGTTGGGTTAGTTCATTGTTAATCACCGACTACTCTCTCAATCACCGGTCGCCTCTTTCAATCGTCGAGTCGCTGACTGCAACTTACTCGACCTCAGTTCTTCGAGCATGTCGACAAAAATTGAGCAGATATTTACCACTCAAGTTTATCAAAGAGAAGATATACCTAATCCCTTTACACTCCCAAGCAACATGCTTATAATCAGATTTTTGCGCTACAAGCTTACTGGAAGCCGTCTGTACATTCATGGATCTTTAACTTTTGATAGTCCTGCGTGTCTTGTAAAGGACATTGCAATTTTTATTAAACTCCATGATTTCTTGTTAGCATCCGCAAGGAAGAAGCATACAGCAATGTTGGTTGAGATTCTTACCAGCATGAACATCCCAAAAGTTGAGCATCAAACTATTATTGGTAAAGTATTTCTAGCAGCCGAGATGGCAGTCGACGACCTCGGGCTGCAAATGTTACGTGTCATGGTGGATGCGACTGTCAAGTTGAAAAGACCAAAATTTGTCGATTTAGAATGCCTGGAGAAAGTGAGACTTGATAGTTTGGAGGATACTACTAGACGAAAAGAAAGTACTATTTGTAAAGAGAGCCTTGATCACTTTGAGGACCAATTGATGATTACTCGCTTGCCCTGCCTTCATCTTTATCATAGAGACTGCATTGTCAGATGATTAGAGTTGAATCAACGGTGTCCCTTATGCCAACGCCCAATGCCAACAATAGAGGAGGAAGAGGTGGCTCAAGTTGGGTGGAGGCTAAGTTGGCCTATGCTTCTCACAGTGTCCACTGGTTGTATATTACCTGCTATGCGGGTTTGCAGATTGTGGAAGCAAACTAGCTAGGTAAAAATGGAATTAGCTTATCATGTAGCATTTCGATCTTGTACTCGAAAGAAGACATAAAACTTATAATGATTTGTTTCACACCCATGTTTTTATGTATGTATTCTTTGGTTAGCAAAAAACAAAAAAAAACAACAACAAAATTTTACACATAATGCAGATACCCATTTTTCTAAGTAATGTGACAGAAATTTGACGTACGTATATACTTTTTTGATTACATTTATGAATTTTGGGTAGTGATTTGATGAGCTGCTTGTAATTCAAACATGTAAGTAGGAGATCTATTGTTATATATGGTATAATATCCAGACACTAACCCCATTAATCAATCGAGATTAGGTAGCTTGTCACGATTAATACTACTCTTATTATCCTATATATATTGCTTGGAATCCCTTCCTCGTTGTTAACGTACAGTACTCCTTATATAACCGTCGAGCAAGCTCAGGTAAAAAGCAAATTTGAGCAAATTAAACAAATTAATTCCTTCCTCGTGGTTTGGGTTTGCTCCCGATTTTATAAAGGATCTCATTCGCAACGAGTGTAATTGTTAGTTGTTTTAATGAAACTTTTCCCTTAAAAAAAAAAAAAATTACTGAGTAACAACAAACTTCACATATATTTTTCACGTCTTAAAGTCTTAAAGTAAGACTTTGATTGTTTTTGAGATCTAGATGACGACATATCGTGTACGTCATTACAATCTTGATGTATCTCTATGTATTATTGAGTAACGACTAACAACAAAGTAATACGTTATATACAATAAAATATTATATCTCTCACATCTTAAAGTATAATTACGATTGTTTTCAGAATCTAGATGACGACATATTGTGCACATCATTACAATCTTACATGTTGTTTCTCTGTATTACTGAGTAATGACAAAGTAATACGTTATATCATTACAATCATGCACAAAAATTTTCCACGTGCTATTATTGAATTACGAGAAAAGCTATACGTTAGTGAAATTACAATATCTTGTTTGTAAATTCCCGATTTTGAATAATATAGGCGGTCTTAGAGATGTTCTCATTTTTCGTATTGAGCAACAACAAAATTTTACATATATAGCAGATGCCCATTTTTCTAAGTATATACTTTTTTTTTTATTACAATTTTGAGTACTGATTTTGATGAACTTGTAATTCAAACATGTACGTAGGAGATCTATTGTTATATTATATATGGTATAATGTCCAGACACTAACCCCAGTAATCATGATTAGGTATCTTGTTAGGGTTAATACTACTCTTACTGTCCTATATTGCTTGGAATCCCTTCCTCGTGGTTAACGTACATTAGTGTGGACTTTCTAGTGATTGTAGTGATGTAGTCCATATATAACCGTCGAGCAAGCTCAGCTGCTCTGGTAAGAAACAAATTGGGCAAAACAACGCACATTGACATGCAGAGCAGCAGAAGTAACTGCACCAGAAAAAAAAACACCCAATTTGTGCATCCGTTTTCAAGATCTAACCTCGTGAATTGGAATCCATCTTAACCTAGCAGTTTTGTGGTAGATTCAGGCTCGACCTTAGCTTCGGTCAGTTCAGTATATCCAAGCCTAACCCACATCCGGCCCTCGCAGTGCTATAAATGTGAGCAGCTGCTACACCCTTCAATGCAAAACACAAGCTTAGCTAGCTATGAGTGTGAGTTTGAGAGGGCCTGAGAAGCTTAGAGGGATCAAAGAATCGATTTCTCTCTCGGTGTGTGTTTTCACTCTAAAGCTTTCCTTTCAGTTCATTTCTTGAGTACATTAGTGTCAGTTTGATCTTCTTCATCAACTTGGTCTTTATTAATACCTGTTGTTCGTGTTTCAGGTAATTGTTAGGTTTGAAATGAACAATTAATGGAGAATTCGAGCATGGAGGAGGAGATAACTTATGAATCCGACGTAGAACCCGGTTCGTATCTCATCCTCATCCACCTGCAGAAGCATGAAGAATGCAGAATCCGCTCCTGTAAATATGATTTTCCTCCCCCCTCAAGCCAAGTTGAGGACTTCATTCACCAAATTAACAGAAGGTATATCATGCGTGCACTAAAAACTCCAAACGTGAATTCCTTACGTTTTAATAGTTGTTTCTTGATCAAGTTTCTAATCTATATGTAATTTCTGGTTCAGGTGCTTGCGGTTGGTCATGTAAGTTAACTATATATTAATCTACATAATATAACAGTGTACTGAATCCAATCAATCCATTGTCAAAAAACTGCATGAGTAGCTTGATTGCTATTTACTTAAGAAGATTAAGATCACAATAATTCATCTGCTTTATGATAATGGCTCTGTCTTACGTACACAGGTCATGGTTTTGAGAATGAGCTCTGGCATGATTTGCAAGTGCATGGTTGGGTAAGTAGAGCACTTGACCCTCCCACGTACATGCAGCACCATGATCATGCAACACTCGACCTTGTTCCAATCTTCCACCTTGCTTTGTTTCTTCTTTCCTCTTCAGTTTCCAGTCCAGGCGTTACATGAAAGTCCACGCTAGTTGCTGGTGGAACGAGTACGTCGGGGATCGGATTGGCCGAGTGGGATCTCGTCGATCGGTGGTTGTTCGGCACCCGTCAGAATCGATATCGCAGTGGGGTTGCAGTTGATGGATAGCTGAAGACATGATGATATAATCACGATGAATATGTGTTGGTTGTATATATATATACTTTGATAGTTTTATGCGTGTTAGATACATATGAATGGTTGCAAGACTTCAAGTGCTCATAACTCTGTTTCCCAAATGTAATTAATCATGCAATTCTACTGTGTTTTTGTTAATAATCTGGACTAAATACTCATTCAACTTGGCTATGATTTTTTAAGAAAAAAGAAGAAGAGAGTACAAAAGATTGTTGAGCACAAGTAAAGCCAGTTTCTTCATCAACTAATTGGTAAGGTGAAGTCTCGGCCTTTCCAAATTCTCTTCAACAAAATCATGGTAAAAAGTAAAAACTACCAGGTCAGGTCTTCCAGTGACATGACTAGAGAACTATAAATTGTAATCACGTACAGTTCAGTTTCCAAATTTTAATCACATAAATTTTTACATCATTTTTTTCAAGAAAAATCGTAGGTGAAAGCTTACAAACTGAAGAGTGAAACCTACATTTTTTATTTTCTAATTCACACAAATTGTTTCTTTTCTTTGTTACTTAAATTTTTTTATTGACGAACTTTTTTTTGTATTTTCATGAATACTACCTAAGAATGAAAGATAGACAGTGTACAAATTGTGCACTTCTCAAATTCACTTTGATGATCGGAAAAAAAAAAATTATCTATTCACTTTGCACCTGTCGGTTATAAATTTATAACGGGCCGAGTTCGATTATATCCAAGCCCATTTTTATAGCTGACGTGGCACGCTGTGATTGGGAAGATGACCCTTGATGGTGAGGAAAACCAGACTCGGGTCGTCGACGCACCAGTCTCAGCTCTGGGTTCGGTGCTCTCTCGCTTCTCCTCTCTCTCTCACTCTTCTCGACGTTTTGATCCATCATCAGGTAAGCCTAGGGTTCTCTCTATATTTCCCTTTCTCTAATTACGTCATCATCTTGTTTCTCTTTCCTCAATTCTCATGCGTAATTTACAATCAAGCCCCATATAATATTACACATCAACTCAATTCATCAAAATCTAATCCAGGTTCATTTTGGAATTAGGAAATTTTGAATTTTGGGATTGGCAATTGAAGTTTTGAATTGAGTTTTGGGGAGCTAGGGTTTTTAGTAGTTGTGTGATCATGGATGGTAATAAAGATGAAGCTTTGAGATGTGTGCGCATTGCGGAGGAAGCAATCGCCGCCGGTAACAAAGCGCGTGCTGCCAAATTCATCAAAATTGCGCGGCGGCTTAACCAGGATTTGCAAGTTAATGAGCTTCTGGCGGCTTGCGATAAGCTCGATTCGGCGTCTTCTAGTCAAGAAAAGGGCGTTGGGGAGAGTAGGAGTGAGCTTGGGAAGGAGAAATCGGGGGGAGGGTTGAATGGGGAGCGGAGTTATACCGAGGAGCATGTTCAGTTGATTAGGCAGGTGAAGAGGAATAAGGATTATTACGCGATTCTCGGCGTGGAGAAGACTTGCTCGGTTGAGGAGATTAGGAAGGCGTATAGGAAGCTGTCATTGAAAGTTCATCCGGATAAGAACAAGGCTCCTGGCTCGGAGGAGGCGTTTAAGATTGTGAGCAAGGCGTTCAAGTGTTTGAGTGATGTGAATTCAAGGAGGCAGTATGATCAGACTGGTTTAGTTGAGGAGTTTGAGTACAATCAGCAGCATAATGTGAGGAGGAGGCCGAGGAGGAGAACTGGGAATGACTTGTTTGATGATGATTTTGACCCCGATGAGATATTCAGGGCGTTCTTTGGTCAGTCGGACATGTTTAGGACGAGTCAGGTTTACAGGACTAGAGGAGCTGGTGCACATCATAGGGAGGAGGTTCACAATGGGGGACCTAACATTATGCTTCTTATTCAATTATTACCATTTTTGGTGATTTTGTTGCTTGCGTATCTGCCCTTTACCGAGCCAGACTACGCTTTGCATAAGAATTACAACTACCAGATTCCCAAGACAACTGAGAGACATGGAGTAGAGTTTTTCGTTAAATCACCAAACTTTGATGAGAGTTATCCTCTTGGAAGTTCTGCTCGAGCTAAAATTGAGGATAGTGTGATCAAGGATTACAAAAATGTGCTTGTACACTACTGTCGTGTTGAGCTTCAGAGGCGTCACTGGAATAAGAAAATGTCTACTCCTCACTGTGATAAGTTAAACGCCCTTGAAGTAGCTTGAAGGTTAGTCATGAGTTATGATTTATGTTCATTGTATGATTGATGGTAGAATCATCATCCACCGTCATTACGTCACTTTTTTTAGCGCCTTCTGGTTGAATTATCAACTAAATTGCTTACTTTAATTCATCGCCTTTGTGTTATAACAGGCTACATGGCTGAATTGTTGTAGCTTTAATACCTCAACAATGTTAAGCCTGGACTCGGAAGGTGCATCAGGTTCATTTTGTAAATGCTAGGGCTGTAGTCCTTGGAAGTGACCAAGGTTGCTTTTCTCCGAATGACTTGTTGGCCTTGGAGCTTTTTCCAAATGAAGTTCAGGATGGTGGTAATGAGGGTTTTCAGCACCCTGATGGCACTGCATTTGGTGAGAAATAATATTATATACAGCTTTTGCAATTACCCGGGAGGTAAATGCTAGTTACAAAATAGTAATGAGAGTTGAGTAGTAGGTTTGTGATAATGAGTATTTACTTGTTCCTCGAAAACACTAAATTCCCTTTACATTCTTTCAATACACTAAGCAGGTGATGTTACCAATTTTTTTTTTCATTACATTTCATGGAAGTACCTTGCAGCTTGAGCACATTTCAGTTCGAATCGTTGCTTGTTTTGTTGTTGAAAGATTTTTTGTTGCGTCTTGATGATTGTTAAGTATCTTCTTTTCCCATGACCGATTTTGAAGAAATCATGCACATAGTATTGATGAATGACTTGTTTTTATGGATTGTAGTCATTTCTATGCCAAGTATTTAGCTTTACATGGTGTGCTGTTATATCCTCACTTCCATGTTATGTCTCTTACTTAGAGACATGCCTTAAAGGATACATGTGATTTATACCTTGTAGGTGTATGCATCATTGAAGCCTTGAAGGTCAGTACCCTTCCTCATTCACACGTTACGGCACTACTATAATATAGAGTCTAGACCAGTAATAACATCATCTCTAGTATATTAGTGTTGAATGGGACATGCAGCACCTTGTTCTTATTCAACTCATAGAGAAAACTCAAATAACAATGGTTTGAGTTATCTGGCAGTGGCCTATCCTTCTAGGATATTAGTGTTAGATCAGACATGCAGCATCTTGTTCTTACTGTACCATCTTCGGAAACTCTCCACCAAGAAAGGTGGAGTTACCTCCATTAGTGACCGGCCTATCCTTCTAGGTCAACTTTCCCCAAAAGCATTTTCATTTAACTGCTCAATTAGTAAGCTCAGACATGAGATTGTACTGTTCTAGCAGATTTGTGTTCACTTTCTTGTTTGTATGGAACAATTTGACATCTTACACTTTCAATGTACAAGTAACTACAGCTAATCCCTCAGGATACAAATAAATGTCTCACTTCATGTTCATACTGCATTGAGCCTTCAAGCTATTTTCTGTAGAGCATTTCTCGGATCCCATCTTTGGACTTGTGTGTGTAGTTTGAAAATTTGGGTTGCTAATTAGCACAAACTGATTCGGGTTGAAGTTCAGGAAAAGCTGGAACTTCAAATCCTAGTTCCACCTGAGTTTGATCGGAGCAATCATTTCTTAAATAAACCTGAACTGTATATCTCAGAATCTCAGATTTGCTGGCTGAAAATCTGATGTAAAGGACTGGTTTGCTATCACTATGCACATGTTTGGAGTTGGTTCACTGCATCTGCAATTTTAAATTTTTAATGGAAACATGGATATTCGCTTTGTTCCCAAAAAGAAAATAGGTATTGCAGATCTCACTCATCAATTCTGTCCTCAAAAGAACCAAAGAAAATTCGAAAACAATGCTCCAAAACTTCTATATCATTTTCTTCACGTCGCTCACCTTAATTCCCTCAGATTCAAAAGATTGGATCACCCATCATACCAGAATATTTGCTTATATTAATAATAAACCAGTCAAATAACCAAAAAGAAAAATTGCATTGGAAACTAATTTGATACCAAAGAGAAAGGAGCTTCCATGTGAAAGATTAATCAGGGACTAAACCTTGTCGACAAAAAGTTTACTGCAAGTGCCATAGCAGCCACACGCGTCACACGCGCCACCGTGCACCGACAGTTGCTACAGTCAGTCAACGACTAACTATTTGTAAGTAGCCAAAATACCCTCCTATATTCATATCAGATGCCACTTTTAACCTGGGTATCCACTCTAATTACAAACAAACCCTACTTCATGTTCATACAAGAAAAATGAAGAGGTACTAGTACGTACCCAAGTATATTTACAAAATACATGAAACCTAGATCGATCGTGGTACATCATGTCAATCACTCGTCGTCGTCGCCACCGCCGAAGATCGATATGCGATTGTAGAGAAGAAACAAAACTAGTAGAAGAAACAATGCGACGCCCACCGGGGAGCCGCTGACCCTGTGGATGGTGTCGGGCTCTCCGGTGGAGAACATGGATGAGAGAAAAGAGCCTTGAGGAGATGACAAGAACTGGATGGTGAGGAGGAGGATGACGGGGAGGAGGAGAAGCCCGACGGGGCTGAGAAGCTCCGCGAAGCCTTCGGTTATGGCTTCACCTTGCTCGCCGAGGAAGAAGGGGACGAATATGACCAACATCACCACAACTACTAGTAGAACTCCATGGGGTGCTCCTGCACCTTGTCTGTCTTGATCTATCATTTTTGGTCTGACTTTGGTTGATGGTGAGGTTTGAGGGTTGATATGGAGGAGGCTAGTGAGTAGTGGGCGGTATATAAAATAGGGCCGGTGTGTTTTAGGACGCGTTTGTCTGGAGGATGATGATGTATGCTATTATGAATTATTGGATGCTGTAAAAGGGGTTTAAAGGTCTATGTCGATGTAAGGTGTTGAAGGAGAGTAAGATATTCAAAAGGGTTGGCTTTATCTTTTTGGATTTTAATGGAGGAAGAAGTAAAGGATGAAGCGGTGAGAGGTCTTTTTAATTTCTTGGCTCTGGAATTCAAAATAGGTGTGGGAGGAGGACTTTTGAGAGGGTGGATGAGTAAAATGGGAAAATGGTTTATTGGTGTGGACCTGAACGTGTAAGTAGTATTTTGGACTAGATCGAGCTGCAAGATATTATATATGTGTGAACTGTGAAGTTGCTGCTTGGTTACCTGGTAGGAAGGTCCTATGCAGTAACTGGATGCATGCCAGTATGCCAGAGATGATGACATGTGTATAGTGTTGCTAGCTACTGGATGTGGTATTCTGGGAAATGAAGCTTGGAACTTGGAGTACTGCTTCCCATGTTGGGCGTCACTTGATTTAGACGAAAGAGCTGGGAATTGGGAAGCGAACATGGGAAAGAATCCAAGTTAATCCATTCAATTCATCTGGTTAACGTTTTCAGAGAGACCAAATAGACAACATAGGCCCAAACCAGACAAGGCCTCAATTAGAACACCCAAACAACTAAGGAAGAGTGAATTCGGGAAGCACTTGATTAATTAAGTGAAATCTCCACCAAATTCAGGCGTGACATTTATAATCTTTTATTGGTAGGTTGCGGGAGTACTAGTACTCTTATATGTGTGTATATCGAGAATCGACTACCGGTGCATGCAAGCTTTCAAAGTGGAAAATCTTGAGCAATTGCGGTTTGATTGCACTTACCTGATAAATTCTGCTCGACTTAAATGGTTAATTAGATGTTCGTCGGGTTCCTACAGGCCATCAGTGGTTCATAATGTTCATGGACTAGTGAGTTACCTCTTCCCAAGTTCCCGTCCAAATACCCTCTGGTGAAGTTTGGAGAATTTTTTGTTGGATCTAGATGATGAATACTTTAAGCCCTCAGGTTACCAGTTTAGACATTTTTAACACGATGCACACAATTTTTTGATTTTTTTTTTTAGAATAGATGCACACAATTTCAACACCATGAACACGAGATTTTTTTTTTTTTTTTTTTTTTTTTTTTTAATACTCCATGAACACGAGAAGTTATATTCTACTAGCTAGCTAGGTTGTTGTACGTTGGATCATAATATGAAAGGAAAATATGTTATATTAATTAATGTTTTCTGCTGCAAAACTTCGGCGTCAGTCAATTAATCATTGTTGGATTATTGAATATAATTCGATGTTTGCAGCTGGTATGATTGAGTTCTTCGAGTTAATAGGCTCCATTTTTCTCGAGTAAGACGTACTGGAACTATGACTTTGCTGATTTTCTTCTTTAAAATAGGAAAACCATATACACATAAGTTCGAAGATAGAACTTAGCTATATATAAGAGAGACCATAGTAAAGCCAGGCAAACACGCTCTAGCTAATTGCTAATAAATCAAATCAATGTTTCAACATTTGAATGAAGTTTTGAGGACAAAAATAGTGCTGAACTTCACCAATGATCGATTAAAGCCAAAATATTCATAAAAATAAGGAGGAGAGGCTAAGATCGATCTCTTAAACCCTTCACAATCATTGCCTAGCTTCAATCAATGATCTCAAATACCCTTTAGACAAAGCACTATAGTAGTAAAACAAACTCATCTGATTTCTCAGTTAGGAGAAAATCAAAACTCGTCCAAACAAGAAGCACATATGTTTGTGATGAACATGGCCATTACTGTGAACATGATCGATCAACACCACACGTACACACACACACAGTGACACACTCACTTGCCCATTATACAAACAAGTCCGAAAAGCACATGCCCTGATGCCCTAGCTAGCTCTGATCATCACATGCATGCCCCACAGAGTGCGCGCATGGCTTTTTTCACAAAATCAACCGTTCAAAACGACAAGTGCTACCACCACGCAAACCCCTAATGCATGTCTTTCTCTGTATTTCAGGACTCAAATAATTGTACGTGGTGGCCGGTGTCCTAGCTAGCTAGATAGAGAGCATCAAAACTGCTGGCAACTGATAGCAACAACATGATCGATCATCATGCATTCCAAGTTAATTATATGCAGCTAGATTGAAATAGTACGTGCATATATCTCAGATCGTATACGTACAGGGTTCATGTTTCCTTGGATTCATGTAGCCAGTTCATGGGAGTAACATAAAGAAGCTCGATCGTACCAGTTTGGTTGGTTGTAATTATTTTGGTTTGCTTTGAGACGATTTATCGAACACTCTTCTCTCTTTATTATCCAAGTTACTTAAAACAAAAATCTTTAGTGCACAGGAAAGAGATAATGGATTCGGGGTGACAAATTGGCAATGGCCCCAAACCGACTTTTTCTGGTGATCGAGGCTAAACACTGCAAATTCTGGAACCTTTAGTGCCCTACACAGCCTGGCTACGTATTCTTTTCATGAAGAATCGACAATGTTAATACTAGTAATAGAAGATCACACTGCAAACTTTTGTGTTTTGGCAATTAGTTATGTCCCTTCCATTTCTTCGTCCATTCCATTCCGTTGCAATAGTAAGATAAATTAGACTAACAAGAATTAGAGTATTAGACCCAAAAAAAAAAAAACAATTGGCAAATGCCTGTGACTAGCTCAACGTTGAAAATGCGTACACGCTTTGTGAAACTATAATTCTGTGCCCGTGACAGACAATGGTCCAATGACTCCAATCCTATCTGAACTGGGGGCCTCTCCTACCTTAGACCACCAATCTATTCACAGAAACAAATCATGGACTTGGTATGCAATCTAGTATTTTCCCTACAAAAGAAGATGGCAAACTAAATCTGAACAACTTTGTATATTGAAAATCTAATTAACACTCACATTCCTTCTAAATTCTAACATTCACATTACTGTTTACATTTTTTACAAAGATCAGATTCATGAAAAGTCTTTTGAATTCATGTAATAATTGTTTCCTTCCCAATTTCCCATAACAGATGAGGTTATGCAGCTACAATTAGTAATGTCTCTGTCATGACAGCTTCACCAGTTCTACCATCACTGGTATTCATCCTACAAAACAAAATAAGATGAAGCTGGTAGATCACCCAAATACTAGGCAACATCTCCAACATAGTTGCCCCTCAGTTCCATATAATAATCCATAACACACAACTTTAGGGTCTTTCTGCAAATAAACTAATTTACTCGTTTTGACCACTATAATCTTCAAGATCAAAGTTACCCTTCATTTGAGGTGGTAAAGAAATATCAGGGCACATCAGACTATAAAATTGCCCAAATGCAATAATCAGTTTGGTCCAGCTCCTATAACGTGGCATGCTCTGACAGGTCAATTTTGCTACAGCAGTCCTTGCTTGCACAATTATCAAGTCCTGCAAGTACCAATAATAACCAATAACCAAGTTTAAGAATGACCATCAAGTTAATACTTCCAAAAACTATTAGCAGACCATGAAACAATAGTATTATCAATCCTAGATATAATCACAATGGCATGTGTGAGAATGTGAAACAAATACACAAATCAAAGCAGAGCCCTTGGAACTGTGATGGTGTCGAAAAAGAAAGAATGAAACCTTTAGTGTCCTGTCAAGTAGGAAATTTCTTAATACATGAAGAAAGTGAGTGATGTCATGGATAGGAAAGAACTCAAAGAACATGTGAAGGGTTTAGCTCACTGGAATGCATTGTTTTCTTCCTAATCTTTCCCTCCTCCATTGGCAACGGTCAATATTTTGTCTTTAGCAGAAAACAAACAAAAAAGGGTCCCCAGAAAAGAGCAGAAGTCACGGGGTTGTTCATCTAAACCTCCAAGACTCCACAGGCAGTTCTTCTACTAGTACTATTAAATTACTCGCATTATCTATATCTCTCTCCTTCTCTTTCTCTTATCCCAGAAAACCATGCCCTCTTTTCTTCACTAATGAAAATGAACTTGGTTGGTGACTCGATCGAAGCTGTAGCTAGCTGCTCTCGTACAGCTTTGGTTTCGTCTCATAATCAAGAGAGACTAGACCTCAAGTCCATTCGGGCAGTTGTCATATCAGTCAATCAATGCATTCTCAAACTCATAGCAAATGCCAAAACTAGAAACTCTATAAGGGTGAGATGTACCTCCAAGCTTCAAAATCAGAAACAGGATTTCTTTGAATTCTCTGACCAGTCTGTGATATCAAATCTTTATTGGGGAATTGACAGCATTGAGGCGGCAATTATCACTGAATGGCCAGAACAGAAGGCTGCTCAGCTGAGGAAGGCAGAGCAGATGCTACAGGTGCCGGCACTACTCGAGGAGGATGGAGTCACAGCTGGAATTTCAAACAGTTACTTGGTGTGCTGCTCGTATTTTTACCTCTCAGTGGTTCGAAAACTCCAAGAGGATGAGTGGCAGGTTGCACTGCATTTTCTACAGGCCGTGCTGGTCTCACCGAGACTTGTTCAGACGGAATTTGCACATGATCTTTATGAAAGTGTTTTCCCAACTTGCGCTGGTCCTGAAAGACAGGAAATAAGAGAGAGTAAGAGCTTGGAATCAATTGACAAGGATGAAGCAACAATGCAGATGGCAAGGATATATAGAGATTGGTTGATGTATTATAAGGTCATGTTATATGGGGAGACTCCTCAGGGTCAAGGTGGAGGATACAGAGACATTTTGTCACCTGACAAAGAATCAATATATTCTCTGTAAGTTTTTCCAGATACTGCCTGTCATAATATGATAATTGAATGATGGAGGTCTTAAAATGGAGTCACAATGAATCCCAAACATATTACCAATGCATTATTCTACAAAATTCTGGAACTTCTATACAGCAGAAAATTCAAGAATTCATGTATTAATCTTCTAACCACAACTCAGGAATGAAAGACTCGGTTACGTGACAAAGAGAAGAACTATCATTCACTTAGATTACTCTATTTATTCATGATTAGACTAAAACAGAAAAAACACAATGAAATTTATGCAGGCTTATTTGCTTCTTGTGAACAGGCACGGGAGATCCAATAGGTTGGACTATTCAAATAAAACTGGGCATGAGTACAACTTGCATACTCAATGGAATGTAAGCTCTGTCCTTTATTTGATTCTCTAATACCAGCATAATTCCTATATATAACATTAGTTTGAAAGAATATCTTCTCTTATGAACTTTCTGTATAGGTTCCATGGTCCACATTTCTGATACACTAAATAGTTTGCATAACACCATTTTTCATTCAATTGAGTTGTTTGCTATGTCACTCGATGCAGTATGGAAAGGTGCACCCTTTAGACCCTCATGAAGATAGTATCATAGAAGATGGACTAAAAACTTCCATACACATCTCAGAATTTGAAGAATATGGGAAACTCACAAATGATTTGAATCCAGCAACAGAGCTTCATGTTAAAACTAGAGAGGTCCAAAGGAATTTAAGTATTAAAAGACTCCAAGATGTGCTGGATGACTCTCAATCAGACTCACCAACTTCAGTGGATTCATGCTCTGATTATTCAGCTCATGACATTGAGTCAGAGGTTTCTTATTACCATCTTAACTAGGATATGCATGTCATATTATTGTCTGTGACTATAATATAAATATTTCAGTGAATCAAGTAATTATTACTTCAACACTATAATTGCATAATGTTCACACAGATCTTTGTGAAACAGGTCATTGATGGTGGTGAGTGCTTAAGCAGAACAGCAAGCATAGGTGCAGATTTTCCCAAGTAAGAAATTTGTGTTTGGTGACATTTAAGTTTATCCACCTGTGTAAATTTGTTTCTCTTTTGGAGACCTAAGCCTACTCCAGAGTCTAGGCAACTTAATATCATTACCTCATTGTTTTCTCTAACTTACACGCACTCATTCTACAGGAAACTGCAGGCTCCTAGCTCCACATCAGACCCAGAGTGCGAAGCACAATCTTTTTCACGAGTCTGTCAGGATCCTATCCCTAACGAAGTCATTCAAGTAAATAACTCTATGATTCTTTCAAGGAGATTTACGAATTCCATCAATGGTTTATTAAGTATTTCAGAGCATAGAGATAAAAGATCAAAGCAGAATTCATATGTACAAAAGGAGTGTGCATCTCAGCAGAACTATAGGATCAACCAAAGGGATCACCAAAGAAGTATTGCAAGGAAAAAACATAGTTCTCGTAGCCAGCAAAGCTCTATTGAACTTCGCCTACATTCCACAAAAGACTCAAAAAGTGAACTACTGAGTATTACCGAAAAAGCAATTTCAAAACTATTTCACTGGGAAGGATTGGGGAAATGGGATGAAGACTATGCTGTTGAAGTTACAACCATCTATCAAATATTATGCAACAAAAAAGGAGAAAAATGTGCCGTCTTGAAAGACATGATATTGGATCAACTGCTGATAGGTATTTCAGCTTCAAAGGAGGAGAAAGTAATAAGGGTGTCAGTGTCTATACTAACTACTATTGTTGCAGCTAATAAGTCAGCTATTGAAGACATAAAGAAGAAAGGTCTGCAGTTATCTGATTTGGCAAGTGCTCTAAAAAGAAATGTTCATGAGGCAGCAATACTGTTTTATCTAATGAATCCATCTCCTACAGAAATTAAGACTTTAGAACTTTTACCGGCATTATTGGGGGTAGTGTGCTCTCCAAACAGTTATAAGGGTAGGCCAGCATCACTGCCAACACCTCTGACAGCATCACTGATGATAATTGGAGTTTTAGTATCATCATTTGACCATGCCACAAATAATGTGCACTTGGCCGAGATCAGTTATCCCAATGTTCTTCATGGGCTCCTAGATGTTGCAAGAGATAGTAACATTGAAGAATTGATTTCCTGGGCCACTATTCTTGTCAAATGCATACAATATGATGGAAACTGCAGAAGATTTATATCAAGATCAGCTCCATTGGCTCCATTTTCCCGTCTCCTGGAATGTAAGATGAAGCATGCCAGGAGCATAGCACTGGAATTTTTTCATGAAGTTCTTTGCATTCCAAGGTATGAAAATATGCTTAATATTACAATATTTTGAATAGGTTTTATAATGACAAAGTAAGTCAATTAAAGTTAGGAATAAAACTAAAATTGCATGGTTTTCATTTTGTGATACAGATTACTATTGGACTCTTTAGTTCATGCAATTTAATTTGATCTTGTTGCCAGAACTTTCTGCATTCACATCACATTGGAGTTGCATATGTATAACATTAGAACTACAGTTAGTTCAACCCTTTTAAACAGTCAAACTAAAATCTTTTAGATGACCCGTAATCAATTCTGTCAGAAAGTTTGGTCATATTATGTATACATTGATATGCAGTGATCTAAGATAGAACTGTCAATTAACTGAGTTTTTTTGCATAGTAATCCTAGTCGTATATAAGGCTCTACAAAATCGTATTTTCATTGTCAGGTCATCAGCTACTGCCTTGTTGCAGAGGCTGCAAAAAGAAGGAAGCACAAACATTATGAACTCACTCATGCTTTGTGTCCAACAATTGCAACCTGAATACCAACTTTTGGCAGCAAATTTGCTGCTTCAAATAGATACACTAGTAAGTATTCATTATGAGAATTATGTTTAGGTAACGTAGCACAGATATGCGTAGCTAACAATGTGTTGTTAATGGAACTAATTGACACACATAAGGGATATCTGCAGGATAACTCCTCATGTAAGAGTGCATTCAGAGAAGAAGCTATGCAGGTCCTCCTCAAGTTAGTTGCATCCGAACAAAGTTCCACTACACAGAACTTATCTGCATTCATCTTATCAAATCTCGGCGGGACATATTCATGGGCAGGGGAACCATATACAGTTGCATGGTTGGTTAAAAAGGCAGGTGTGACTTCCTCATATCAACGGAATATGATAAAATCTATCCATTGGTTGGATGATTGCTTAGAGGTGAGCTTTTAATCAACTATGCTGTAGTCTAATATTCAGGCCTATCACTATAGTAGCACAATGAACCAATACAAGAATATGGCACAAATTTACAGGATGCTGGCACAGACTCATGGTGCAGCAAAATTGCCAGAAGCATCATTAACATTGGGAATCCTGTCTTTCATTCTTTAGAGAGGGGTCTAAAGAGTACAACAAGGAAGGTTTCTAGGGACTGTCTAATAGCCATAGCATGGCTTGGGTTTGAAATTGCAAAAAGTCCAGATAGCATCAGATATTCTGCCTGTGAGATCTTACTTAGTGGAGTTGAGCAATTTTTGCATCCTGGACTGGATCTAGAAGAACGGGTTCTAGCATGTCTCTGCATATATAACTATGCTTCTGGTAGAGGTAACCATGTTTTGACTAATATAAAACAAAATCAGATCAAGAACATCTATAGGGTTACAAAATTAACTGATTAGATAGGAGTAAAACTGCTGAGATGAAAAGACACAAGATAGGCATATATCTAGCAAATAACATATGCCAAGAATTTCAAATTAGCAACAAAACAGAGAAGGGACTCACTTCATTGCATGCAAACTTAAACAGTTTCATCATGCAGGGATGACAAAGTTAATTCATTTCTCGGAAGGAGTGAGAGAATCACTAAGACGCTTGTCAAATGTAACCTGGATGGCAGAGGAGCTACATAAAGTAGCTGATTATGTTCTGCCAAACCGAACAGTAAGTACTCATCCTTGACTCAGAGCATGGGGATATATGATTTTATCTCTCTATTAAGAGTGCCTTAGATCTAGAATAGGGAGGGGACACCCTATTCACACATTGCAGTCATTTTTCTTTTCTTCTAACACGTCCTTTTATACTGTTGAAGTACCAAATGCAACTAGATGGTAGATAAGTATCACCTGATCTTATCAAATCAACACATAGTAGTATCTGAAATTTTCTATGGTATTATAACAGATCCTCTATTGATTTATCATTAATAAGTCATTTGTATAAGATCTACCATTACTAACACATTTCGTACTTTTTCCTTGATATCATTATAATGGTAAAGCAGCGAATATCTTGTGTTCATACCCAAATTCTCGAGGTTGGATTCAATTTCAGTGGTGCTGTATGTGCCCTCATGTATTACAAAGGATTTCTTCATGGTGGTTACTCAGATGGTTCTCTGAAGGTAAGGATAAATTATCCTGTCCATCAGACATGACTGTTTTTGGTTATCGCATGTCTATAATGTACATGCATTTTCTAACAAAAAGAAGAAACAGATGTTATGTAGTCTTGTTTTTTGGTCACAAGTCTACTTGCATATTCCATTCTAAAGCTAAGCATATAGAAGGGTAGGGTATTACTTATTAGGAGCATGAGGCACCTTTACCACAAGCTGTTGGGAGCAAAAATGCTCAACTTTGAGTGGCATAAGAATCTAAACTAATGCATATGCATCAAATAGGTCTGGAACATAAAAGGACAATCAGCCACACTTGTATGGGACATGAAGGAGCACAAAAAGGCACTGACATGCTTTTCACTTCTTGAATCAAGGGACAGCCTTATAAGTGGATCACTGGACAAAACTATCAGGGTATGGAAAAATTATATTGCAGGAACACTCTTTTCTTCACAATGATAATCACACAAAGAGCTATGAACTTGAAACTGCAACTTAATTCTACAGGTCTGGCAAGTGGTCCACAAAAAAATGGAGTGTATTGAGGTGATAGAAACCAAGCAACCAATTCGGCATCTAAATACATGTGGGGACATGATATTTGCGATTACCCGCGGCCAGGGGATAAAGGTAATCAGAATGGTTGCTTCCCCTATTGGAAATGACAGCTATAAGTTATACCTCTTTAAAGACCAGGAAGATAAAAATTCAGCTGTCCTTTAGGCAAAGACTATAACATGGCAACTTGGGATCAACAAAGAAATCAACTAGATAACTTGCTTTTTTCCAGGTTTTTGATGCTTCAAGAAAGGTCAAAGAAAACTGCATGAATAAAAGGGTGAAGTGTATGGCAGTGGTTCAGGGGAAGATTTATGCAGGATGCAAGGATTCAAGCATACAGGTTGGTCTAGGATCAAAACTCATGCACACATTGGAAACAGCATTAGGTGATATCTCACATTCTCACTGTTTTCAGGAGTTATCTACAACAAGCAATCGGGCGCAAGAGATCAAAGCAGCAGCAAAATTTTGGAACCTACAACGGAGACCCATAAATGCAGTTGTCACATATAAAGATTGGCTTTACAGTGCAAGTTCAATTGTGGAAGGTTCAAACTTGAAGGTAAAAGGAATACACTTAGAATCTCACTCTGAGAGATAAAAAGGCTCCCACTGATTGAATGGTATGTGCAGGAATGGAAAAGACACCGCACGCCCCAAATGTCACTTAAAACCGGGAAAAGAGAAAAGGTGATGGCAATGGGAATAACAGAAGACTTCATATACCTCAACTGCAGCTCATCAACAAACAGCATCCAGGTAAGCTCAGCTCTTCATATAAACAACAACAACATATACTAAAGCCCCAAAACTCAGACGCTACTCTACGAATTCAGATATGGCTAAGAGGTACACAGCAGAAAGTAGGAAGAATTTCAGCAGGAAGCCGAATCACAAGTATCCTCACAGCCAACGACATTATCTTATGCGGTACAGAAGCGGGGCTGATCAAGGTCTGTGCATTACTCAAAAAACCAATACCATCTAACAACCATATTGCAAAATACAACTATTTTATATTGAGATTCTACAATGGAATCTATCCTAATTTTCCGATAATTTGGAAACTAAAACAGGGATGGATCCCACTATAGCACCAGGCTCATGAACCAGCGCAAAGCAGCAGGTGTGAGGGAGAGAGAGCAAACAAGGATGGCTATGGTGTTTTTCAATATTTAGGAACTTTTGCATGCTAAGTATGTAAAGAGCTACCGCGCCATTGCCAATGTACAATACAAAACAGAAAGAGAATGTTTGTATATAATTTCATGCATCAACAATTGAGAGTGATTATTGATCATGAATCATAATAACAGCTTGAAATCAACAGTCTAACCTTGCAACCCGAACAATATGGTAAGCGACGCCGTGGCACCACCCAAGTTCTGCGCTCTCTGAGAGAACCAACCATCTTTTGAATCTCTAAAACAGTGAAAGAAATACACCGTCTTTGAGTCAAGGGTAAATAAGTAACTTGAGTGAAAAGCTGTGATTATAAAAGCAGAAGCAGAAAGTAAGAACATAGGAGGGAGATGGGGAAAGAAATAGACAAGGAAGACGAGAGAAAAGAAGCAGCGATAGCATCGACGGCGGTGTTACGGCCCAATTTCAAGCCCAAAGGGCTTACACAAGAGCAGCTCTCCAAGTTTCAGGTACTCTTTTTTGCCGTTGGTTCTCAAATTGTAATTTTTGTGTGCTGATTAATGGAGATGTGTCCTGAAAATTGGAGACCCAATTGGTGAATTTGTGTACTTATTTTGTGGATGGATTGATATTTTTGATGATATTAGTACGATTTGATTAAAACTGGGTTTGATTTACTTGTATCCCAAATTTTGATTTTTTTTTTTTTTTGGGGTTTTTCTGGGTAGGTTCTGGTATTTGAAGCTGGTGGGTTCTGCCCTTAAACTTGTGAACTAGTTTTAACGAGGATGTTTTATGTATATCTGTTTGAATAGGTTATGGGAAACAATTTGGGAAGAAATGGTAAAGTTATAGATAGGAATCAGAGGTGCGCAGGAAAATTGAATATGTTTGGTCTTTTGGGGATCTGAAAGTACAAACTAGATAGAGAATATCTTATTCTGCGTAGGTGCTGCAGAGAACTTGTAATGCTGGAAGGTTTGATTTTCTCTCGACTAAAATCGGACCCTTGATCTTTGTGGTAATATTAGTAATATTTGATCAAAATTGGGTTTGATTGACTTGTATCCGGAAGTTCAATTTCGGGTTTCTGGTAAGCTGGTGGACTCTACCTTGAACTTGTGAATTAGTATGGGAGTTTCAATGGGGATATGGATGGTTGATCACTTTGAGTAGGTTACGGGAATCAGTCTGGGAAAAAAATGGTAGAAAATTTAGATAGGAACTGGATAGAAGTGTCTTATTCTACAAAGGTGCTGCATAAAACTTGAAATGCTGGAAGGTATAATTTTCTCTCGAGTAAAATTGGACCTCCTTGCCCTCTCTCCGCGTCCATAGTTAGAACCTTTTCTTGGGTCTGTCCAAGGCAGTTCAGGTGTTTGAATTGAGAGTTCAGATGTTTTCTGCAGAAGATGTTGGATACAAATTCTGGGATTAAGGGAATCATTTCTTTAATAAAGTTTTGTAGGCCTCTCTGACATCATTTTGTTCATCCCTGTTTAACACGGTAATTACTTCTGAATTTTTTCTAACTTGTGCATGTTGTAGGAGCTGCACCGGAAGCGTTTACAGATGAAGTCAAAGTCAAAGTTTGAAAAGAAACCAAAAGCTGGTACTGGAAAATCTAAGCGGAAAAACCACCATCCAAGAGTGTCGACAAATCATGAGTCAAGCATAAGTATTGAAGATTCAGCTGTTCCTAACTCTGACAGCCACAAAAAAGGAAGCTGTTCTATAGTACAGCAAGAGGATGCACCAAAGAAGCGCCAGAAGTTACATTGGGGGCTCGACACAAAGGAACGTTGGGAAAGGAAAGCAAACATGTAGATATTTCCATCAGTACAGCATGTGGCATCCTGAAGTGGCGTGGTTTCAGAATTGCACTGCAACTTCATCATTTGATCTTAGGTGATAAAATTTGAGGACAACCATTTACCTTTAATGCCAGGTACTTTATCCCTGCACTCTTGTACATTTTAGAAATAGCGAACCCAGGGAATTGCACAAGTGTGTATCAAGAATTCATGCGACAGTTCCATGGCATGCAAATTCACCATTGATGGTGTTGAGTCCTTTTACATTAGTACTGAAAGTGTGAACTGTTTTTTTATGTTACTTATAATGGGATGGTAGTTTGACTATTAAATAGTGCAAACTGTTACTCGTTCGGGGTATTTTTAAATAGATTACTTGAGCGTAGAATACTACACTGATCATGCATGATCAAATCGTTGTACATGATCCATGGATGCTCATGGAAAAATTGAACAGAACGCTGAGGGCAGTTCATGATTTTGAGCCTGTATAAACTCATCGGTGTTGTTAGTTCGAGTATGCCAGATCTTCGGGTTGTGGGTTTTTTTTTGTTGATATTGATTATGAAAGTGTCTTGTGTGTTTCGACACTGACTGCACATTTCAGCCAGAAGTACTATAAGGCAACCATTGTACCTACGTCGACCTACATGCTTTGAACGCAATATAATCACCCTCTTTGCATTTGCTATGCCAATAAATAGTGAAGAGAAGACTAACCCAGCAAATAATGAAGAGAAGACGGAACTTCTATACTATGTTCAACATCTTCCAAATTCCAACACACACTGACATTTCTAGGCAAAATGCTCTCATTCCTAGAGCTACAAGCCACCATGTATGAGAGAGAGAGTGTGTCCTATAATTTGGAGACCAGACTATAGCTCTCTTTCGTCACACAGAGATTAAGGCTGAGAAGTGTTGACAAATCTGGTACTAATTTCACTTGACAGTCATTCATGAAGCATGATATATAGTTTATTATTTTCAAAACTAATTACCAGATTTCACTGCTGACATCTCTCTCGAGTGAAAGTCTCGTGACAGTAACTAACTACTGCTTCTTACCTCCCAACATGTACCAATTATATATACATGTATACCTGGTAGCTAGCTTCATATCATTCCATCATGGCTATTCGTCCTTTTGGTTTAGCCTGTGTAACACTTCTTGTGCTTGTTCCTGTGCTGCTAAGTTGTTCAACATTAGTGAAGTGTCAGACGGAGGATTATTGTTCGGTTGTGTTTGAGGAATTCAGCCCTTGCCTGAGTTATGTAGGGGGGCTATCTCCCTATCCGATAGAGGATTGCTGTGAATCCATAACAAATTTGAATCATCTAGCAAAACAAGAGCAGAGTGGTCCGCAGAAGATATGTGAATGCATTGAGAACTTCTCTTATTGGACCGAAACTCGTTTCATTGCCTCCAGAATTATGGAGCTTCCTACATCATGCATGCTCCATCTTAGTTTTCCCATTTCTGATAGCATGGATTGCTCTATGTAAACAAACAATCTCTCTCTCTCTC
>NC_020494.1:11470448-11480469 GCF_000184155.1 Fragaria vesca subsp. vesca
ACTACTACTACTAACTACTACTACTCTCTCTCTCTCTCTCTCTCTCTCTCTCTCTCTCTCTCTCTCTCTCTCTCTCTCTCTCTGTGTTAAAGGTTGATTACAATTTGACTAATTAATGCTTTTATGTTTCTGCAGGGTTTAATTGACAAAATTGATAAGGTTCAAATAATGTAAAGATGCGTATGCATATTTTACCATTGATGGTGTTGAGTATTTTCCTTTTCATTAGTAGTGAAAGTGGCAACTACGTTTTATGTATGTTAATTACTTCTATTCGCGCGGAAGGTACGTAGTGGACTATGAAATGGTGAAAACTATTACTCATTGGAATCAGATCATGTCAAACAATGACAGAAAAATAACAAATAGCTCAATACTAATTATCAAAATACCATCCATATATATAGATCTACACAAAGCAAAGGCGTCACAAAGAAAAAGAACAAAGACAAAAAATGAAAAAATTGTAGCCAACTGAAGAGCTAATCTCAACTTCTATGGCTCATCACTTGCATTCTAAGCTTTTGACTGTCTTTCCGGACACATCAATTTGAATGGTGCAGTTCATACTCGCAGACTTCTTCTTCTTCATGATCAACATCAACTCCACCTTTCCGGTCAATTTCGCTTCGCTGGTCAGGGTTAACACCCCGCCGCTCAGTTCGGTGCTGAGAGTACTAGAGCTGCTTGGCAATGCAGCTGTGTTCAATCTCACATTCACGTTGATCTTCTTGGTGCCACGCATGCCGGCCTTGCCCTTTGGTACAACGACTGTCCCAACAGGCATGCCTTGGTACATGAATGTCACGACGCCTTGGTCGAACTTGTAAGGACCCCAGTTGGTGTTCTTGACCCTAATTTGTGTGTTGAAGGTTGTGTCGAACGAAGGCGCTGTATCGGAAGAGGTGAAGTCTGTGAGGGTGCTTGTGCCGAGTCGAACCTTGGGAGTCTTAACTTTCATGATAGTGAGCCCAAACACAGTCATGACTGCGATCTGGAACACGATGAAAATACCAATATAAGCAAAGCACTTGATTCTCTTCTTGCGCTTGAGCTCGTCCTCGGACAAAGACTCTCCGTCGCTTCTTGTGTAACCATTTGACGGAGCCAAAGGATAAGACTGGTGTGTCCTCTCAGCCATGTTTGTTTTGCTTTTCTGATGCAAACTAAACGAAAATGAAATGAAAGAAGTAGTGTTGTGGGTTTGTTTGTGATGATGATGAAACTATATTTAGGAAATGAAGGAACTTGTTTGTGATGATGATGAAATGGAAAGAAGTAATCTGTGTGTTTATATAGTCTTTGGAGATTTGGACAATTTCAATAAGTTACTTCGGCGAATGAGTTTCCTGGAACTTGTAATTTCATTTTAGACACAAAACACGTCCAAAACTAGGATCACTTCTAGATGATCGATGACTTTGATGCCTTTTCCTACAACAAGTGAGAAGTGTGGGATCTTTAAGATAAAACAGCAGCAGCATCTCATCTGGATATTAAATTCACGCCTGCATTGACCATTCCACGTTTTAAACTCATGAAAGAAAGAAAAAACAAAAACAAAAAAAACAAGTAAAGTAGCACATAATTGACTAGAACAAAACCGAAAGATCATCTCCTAGTTGTATCTGATATCTTAATTATGTAACTAATATATATACATGTAACTAGTTGTATCAGATAATTAAGCACATAATTGACTAACAAAGACCTTGTCTAGCTTGCAGCAGAAATCCATAATTAACGCCCTAGCTCATGATTTACTGCGTTCTAGAAGAGTAGAAGACCAATCAACCACACTCTATGGCAATATTGAAAAGAACGCCGCAGGGTAGTTCATGATTTCAAGCCTGTTTCAAGTTTCAACTCATTGGTAGTTAGTTCAAGTATGCCAGCTGATCTTAGGGTTGTGGCCTTGTAAGTGTCTTGTGTGTTTCAGACACTGGCTGCATATTTTGGCCTCCAGTACTATAGACAGAACAAAACCTTCTTACCATTGTACAGAACAGGCTGCAGGCTGAGATGTACGTATCGACGAATTGGTTACTAGCTAATTTCACTTAACAGTCATTCATGAAGCATGATATGTAGTGTAATATTCCGAAAACTAATTACGAGCTTTCAGAGCTGAAATTTCTCTCAAGCAAAAGTCTCGTGACAGTAACTACCGCTTCTTATTTCCCCAAATGTAACTAATATATATACATGTATAACATGGTAGCTAGCAATTCATACCATTCCATCATGGATGCTCGTCGACCCTTTGGTTTTGCCTGTGCAACACTCGTTGTGCTTGTTCCTGTGCTGCTGCTTTGTTCATCAACATCAGTGAAGGCTGAGACGGAGGAGGATTACTGTATGAATGTGATTCTTGATTTTAGCCCTTGCGTAAGTTTTGTAGCGGGTTTTCAACCATATGTGATAGATGCTTGCTGTGTAAACCTACTATATTTGAATCGTTTAGCAGAACGAGATAATGGTCCGCGGAGGATATGTGAGTGCATTAAGGACTATTCTAATTACTCCGATCTTCCTTACAATGCCACCCGAATTCAACAGCTGTTTCCAATTTGCGAGATCCATAATAAGTTTCCCATTTCTGATAGCATGGACTGCTCCAAGTAAACATACAATCTCTCTCTCTCTCTCTCTCTCTCTCTCTCTCTCTCTCGTGTGTTAAATGTTGATTAGAAATTGACTAAAGTTTTTATCTTTCTGCAGGATTTAATTGACAAGACTAATAAGGTTCAAATAATGTAAAGATGATAAGCTACACATGGGAGAAAAAGAAAAAGAAAAAGAAAAACAAGAACATGCATGTAATGACATGCAAGATCCTTGTGGCTCTACGATACATGTTGTATCAAGCAAACGTTTCATGTAACTATTATATTGAAGAAATATGCATTACAATACTATCGTGTTCAACAATGTATTGCAGCACAAAACACAAATTATGAGAGCACATAGAAGAAGAAAATTAAGGCACATATACTTAGTTATTTACGGGGAAATAGAAATGAAGGAGATGTTTACTATATAACTGTCATACAGTCATATCAGTTCATATATATTTTTGATAAGAATGATAAACTTGTATCTCACTTTTCACGTTTATCTATCTGTTTTTGTAAGTGTGGTTATCAATTTTGTAATCTCACTTTCTATCCAATATCCACGTTCTTCTCTTCGCAGTTATCTTTTTATTTTATTATTTTACTATTTACCATAGTAACTCTTGTTTTTAATAATTTAAATCAAATTAATAAGGGTAATATTATCACAACATAATGTAGTGATTTAGAGACCACTCGTTTTATATTAAAGATATGATAGTGTATTTTGGGTGTAAAAAATTGAATATGGAGGCTTTGATTCTTAAACCTATCTCCGCTTTGGTATTTTCAAACCGAGATGTTAAGGATTCAATTCTTGATTAGGACATGAAATGCAGAATCATGTGTAAGTAAAACGCATGAGTGCTCTTATCCCAAAATCATTCCCCACTTCTCAATCGCATTCACAAGTATGTAACCTACCCATTCCATTCACAAATTAGAGGAGAAAAACAAGAAAAGAAAAGAAAAAAACAACAACGACAATGCGTTGGCCCGAACCCGGTAAGGCGGTAACTGAAACGACGTCGTATCGTCAGTAATACCGCCATAAGCATCCGTAGGATTTTCTATTTCTCCCAAATAGTGAGGCACACAAAGCCTCGTCTACTCTTTTCTCTCCGAAACCTCCGAATTAGGGCTCTCTTGGGAGCGGGAAGAACTCACCGGCCCTTAAAACCCTAGGGGGCGCGCCATATTGTCCGACGAAGAAGAAGATGCCTGGTCCGACCTTAGAGATGGAGCGAGTAGAGCCACAGTCGCTGAAAAAGCTCAGTTCCAAATCCCTCAAGCGAGCTCTCGATCTCTTCCCTCCCCTCCATTCCCAATTACCTCCTCCCGATCCTGAGAGGTACCTCCATTCACTTTTTCTTGTAAATTTTACCCTAATTTTTCGCTGCCATGGGCTAATTTCTCTCGATCTTTTGTTTTGCAGTAAAAAAATTCGCATGAGCCACAAGGTTAGTGGATTTTTGGATAAATTTTTTCGCATTTTTTGAATGTTGGAGTTATTAATGTGATGTAGAAGGTTGAATTATAAAGAGGATTTTATTGAATTTTCAGATAAGCGTTGAGTATGGGGGAATTGTACCCACTGCTAGTCAGAAACCCACTCGCACTGCCGATTCTGGTGCTCCCAGTCGTGGACCAGCGGGGCCTTCGAATGCTCTTGCCCTTCCAGGTATTGCTTGTTTGTAATTGAAATTTCGCCGGAGTATGAGACTTAACTTGGACTGACCATGTGCAAATAATGTGTTTAAGATAGAGTTTGATTACATTGACCCCTGGTGGAATTCAATACTTGTATGATCTTTTAGATTCGAGAATGTAATGAATGTGGGGTGTTGTTTTATTGGGAGACTATCTATATGTTTTCCCATCGACACTGAAACTTGCCATAAAATCTTTGCGTGGACTAATATTTAACTTTCATGTTTATCTTGTAGACTCTAGAAATGTAAAGACGGAAGCAGGTCAAAATGCTTTGGTGGTTGGTCCATCTGCACCAAAGGAACCGTAAGCAGTCTCTTTTCTCTCTTTGTTTTCAGTTCTGTTATTTTGCATTGTCTTCAGGAAGATTGTTGATCTCCAATTGGTTCTTATGTATTCGTTTAATTGCTCTATGCTGCCCATCACTTTCCCTCTCCTCAAATATATTTCCAAGTTGCTCTGCTATATATTTTGATCATGTTTAAGATTATTATCTAATTTTTTTTAAAGAATTTAGAAGATATTTTGTTTCTAATGCTGCTTGAGCACCTGGAGTTTATACGTTTATTCTGGTTTATAACTAAAGACACATTTGATTATGTAGTGACTTGTGGTTTGTGCTTTGTTACTGGCAGGAATCATATTGGAATTTCGGGTAAAGGCACTATAGTTGTTACTGCTCCAGGATCATATGAAAGGTTTGAGCTTTGTCCTTCTCTGTATTTGACTATTTGTTGATACTTTAGTTTATATTACTTCTCATTCCAGACTGTAGTTCATGTGTAATAGTTTTATACACTTTGGATAAGTAGTGTATTATGCATTTCTTGGCTGTGTTATAGCTAACAGTAACATATCTTGAATGTTGAGTAAATCTAAGGATTTTTTACATAAACAATATTGTTCACAGAGTTAGATAGACTTGAAGAGTAAAGTATTTGTTACAACGTAATAATGATGCTGTAATATCAATGTGATTAGTATGGTCAAGTACCTTTTTGGGTTTAGTTTATTCCAGTGTTAGGAATTTAGGCAAGTTTTGCATCCATTATGAAGGGTTAGACGTATTTAGTTGGTACTAAGTTATGTGCTTTCAAGGTGTTGTAGGATTGTAGTTTTATTAGCTTCCCTTACTGCGATAGTATAGGGCAGTAGAAATGCTAAACATTATAAGCTGCATGATTCTGTAACATCTTGCATTTTCTCTACTTGTGATATTACTAATATGAAAATATGGCCATTGTTTACTCTGAAACTTAATGTTTCTCTTTTATAGGAACCCATCAACATCAGCTATAATGGAAAGAATTTCCAGTAGATGGCCGCGTCCTGAGTGGCATGCTCCCTGGAAGATTTACAGGGTAAGAATATAGTAGTTGTTTAGATGGGGACTTTTATGTCTGGGTAAGGCCTTATTTCTTATTAGATGGACATGATTAGAGACCAAAAGTATGAACTATTTTATAAAGTTCCTGCCCCTGTTGCTTTTTGTCCTTGGTTTGATTATTCCAACATAGATTCTATTTTGTTGTCCTTGGTTTGGCTGGATGTTGTCTAACAAGATAAGACTAGCCTGCTGGGCACCTCTTTGTTGAGTTGCATGGACTTTTACACCATCAATAAATTGTTCCGTTACATTGTGTAGGTTATCAGCGGCCACTTGGGATGGGTACGCTCTATTGCTTTTGATCCAAGTAATAAGTGGTTTTGTACAGGCTCTGCTGATCGAACAATAAAGGTATTGAAATTTACGCTTCTTCTTCCAAGTCGGTTTGTCTGAGTTGCTTTATGTGTTTATCACATGTTAATTCTTACATTATCTTGTCCCTCGATATGACTTTTGGTAAGATCACTACCCGCTTGTTTTGTTTGTTGTTGCCTTCTCTTTTCCACTATTCACTTTTCATTTTTTTGGGGTCTTTTCTTGTTATATTAGTAGACAACGTAGAGATTAAAATGTTTCAGTTCTCATATGCAGCATGAATAATATATTGAAGCCATTAGTAGTACTTTATGTTATTTATTCTTTGCCCTTTCATAGAGATCTTCATAACATTTTCTTTATTTTTTATGTTTTTGATTATGTTGTGATTTGTTGACAGATATGGGATGTAGGAACTGGACAACTACAGCTTACACTGACAGGACATATTGAGCAAATACGAGGTTAGTTTCTAACTTTCTATTGAATTGTTGCTGGTAGCATTGTGCTATCTTTAGCAACTCTAACCAGATTGTGTCTGTTTCTGTTGGTGATAATAAGGGCTTTGGTTTTTGCAGGCCTTGCTGTTAGCAGCAGGCATACCTATATGTTCTCTGCTGGTGATGACAAACAAGTCAAATGCTGGGACCTTGAGCAGAACAAGGTAGGAATTTCTATGAAACCTCAATGTGTTTTCTTTTAATGTGCTGGTTTTTTTTTATAATATTTTTGTTACTACAACATATAATTTGTGCAGGTTATCCGTTCATACCATGGTCATCTAAGTGGTGTTTACTGCTTGGCCATTCATCCCACTCTCGATATTTTACTTACTGGGGGACGTGATTCAGTATGCCGGGTATGTATCTGTTGAAAGTAGATCACAACCTAACATAGTGAAGGCAATTTATTTAGGGACGGTGAAATTATCATTGATATTTGTATCAGAATGGTAACACCTTTGGTTTAATGTAATAACATTTTCAGGTCTGGGATATTCGTAGCAAGATGCAAGCTCATGCATTGTCCGGGCATGATAACACAGTTTGCTCAGTTTTTACTCGGCCCACGGTATGAAGATCCTCTTGGCTTCATTCTTTTTCTCATTCATATACATATTCTGATGTAGTGAAAGTACGAATACGGGCATAACTTTATAGAATAAAGTTATATTTTTCCTGATGTCTGATTGATTTGATTGTTTTTTCTTTTCTCGTGAAACTTCGGGGGTTTGATTGACCTTATTCGCATGCCTGATTATATTAGTTTTACGTTATGTGTCATCTTTACATTATTATTTATGGATTTTGAGCCATGCAATTCCTTGGATCTCGTTTGTTTCCTCCGGTACACTTAATATCCGGTACACTTAATATATAAGTAGCAGAAATTGAATATATTGGAACTCTGATTTCTACTTTCATGTAGACCTACAAATAGGGACAAATTTCTTCTTCTTTCTTCAGTTATATATATTTCCAGATGAACTTTTACTATAAATAGACATAGGCTTTATACTTTATTCTCTGATATTTCCAGGATCCACAAGTTGTTACTGGCTCCCACGACTCAACCATTAAGTTCTGGGACCTTCGATATGGTAATATGTTCTGTCATTTATTTGAGCTCATTTATGTTCTGTTTTGTCTCTTTCTAACTAATACTAAGCATCACTTTATAAATCTGCAGGAAAAACAATGTCAACTATCACCCACCATAAGAAATCTGTACGTGCAATTGCACAACATCCTAAAGAGTACGTGCTAGTACATGTTTTTTTTGTAGTTTTTTTTTAACGTTATGGAATGACTTATTCTGCCTCCTTAAATCATATGCTTTGCTGTTTGTTTCTAACCGTGTTTTCTGTTGTCTAGGCATGCTTTTGCATCAGCATCAGCCGACAACATTAAGAAATTCAGCCTTCCAAGAGGGGAATTTTTACACAACATGCTGTGAGTATTTGCCTAACATCTTTGATATATAGCGGAATTAGTTTTGTTAGATTTTCACTATTGCTAATAATTGTTCAAACATGTGCGATCTTTTATCAGCTCTCAGCAGAAGACCATAATTAATGCTATGGCTATCAATGAGGAGGGAGTTATGGCCACTGGAGGTATGTGTTTTCTTTATCATAATAGATGCTGGTGCAATAGGGATGATAATAGTTATTTTCTTATTTTTATAGAACCTGGTCATTCTAATTCTTTACTGGTTGATTTATTTAAGGTGACAACGGGAGCTTGTGGTTTTGGGATTGGAAGAGTGGTCACAATTATCAACAATCACAAACAATCGTACAGCCTGGTATGTTTGTTGTGTTCTTATTTATATATTAGTTTTGGGGCTTGACTGTAGCAAGAGGGTAGCTAACACCCAGAAATGTTTTACAGGTTCACTGGATAGTGAAGCTGGTATTTATGCACTGTCCTATGATGTTACTGGTACAAGGCTCGTTAGTTGTGAAGCTGACAAGACGATCAAAATGTGGAAACAAGATGAAAATGCCACTCCAGAAACTCATCCTCTCAACTTCAAGCCCCCTAAAGATATCAGACGGTTCTAGTGATTCTAGCATCTATCCTCTGCTGTTGCTTGGCTTGTTTACGATAATGGACAGCACCAGCATTCATATTTCTTACTTTGAGAGGCTAGTAAGAATTGACAACCACCAAGAGAAAAGGAGGGCCGGTAGCGACTGCTCCTTTTTGACATGTACTAATGTTTCATGGTTCTAATCAAAATGTGATATTCATAGCTATGAGATAGAAATTTTGTTGTATTATGTTACATAAAGTTGAATGTATTTCAAGGAAATGGCTGAATTTGGATTCAGAATGAATAATTGAGAAGGACTACAGTTTTGCTGAACTTACGAGTTAGGATGATTGGAACTTGAAAGATTTTGACATTGTGAAAACATTCAAACAATTGGGATAAAGAAAACGTAGAATTTTTGTGTTGGGACTAGGAGAGATTCAACCTTTAATGTTCACTGTCCACTGTCCAGATGTCCTGCTATGTGCTTTGGTCAATGCGCCAAACTCGTGAGGATTAATGTGCAAAGCTTAATTTTAGTGCCATGCATCCCTGGCGGTTCAAGTAAAGAAGCTAAAGTGCCATCTTTATCTTGTCTTCAATCCTTGTCTTGACCAATTCTCTTGCTCATTGCCTCATTATTACATTTTCTTTTACCTAATTCCCTAATGGTTTGTGCATTTGGCAATGCACCATTGTTTTCTTTCTTCAAGGAAAGATTACAGTCGTGGTCCTTGATTCACAATGACAAATTAGACACTCAACCCGGATCATTAGGTTAGGAAACCAGGTGTTTATTCTCACAACAATTATTTCAAAATTAAAAAAAAAAACATTTTAGACAAGTAAACAATGATATACTCTCGTCATTACTAATAAAAAATCTTTATACGAAACAAACTAAATGTGAAAAATAAAATGACAACTCCGTACAATAGATCTAGACAAAACATTTGCCATAAATTATGGCCAAATAATCAAATATATACAATCCCCACGTTATTTTGACAAATTCCTCTGTTACTTTGCTTCATTACTCGTTTTAATTCAAATCTGAATAGTAAGTTTATACAAGAGCTATAATGTTACAGTTGAAATGTAATGTATTGAGTACTAATCTGTTGCCCTGTGCCTGTACAGTACGTTATAAATTACCTATAATGTTTGTGTACGATAAAACCCTTTCGTAAATTTACGAGTCAAAATCAACTTTCTCATTTCGTAAACTTTACCAATCACCTCCCTACATTTCCATGTATAGCTCCCAAAATCCAGTGGTCGTGCTAGTAATTAAGCACCACCTTACACAATAGATGCACGCGCCTGCCACGCGCCCCTTGGAACGATTATACGGCCATATTTCATGCATGGAAATCCCCATGTACCGACCACTTCGACTCTTCCACCTCAAAACTTTCCTCCCTTTCCCCCACATTCCCTCCCCTCTCTCTCTCTC
>NC_020494.1:11480489-11490509 GCF_000184155.1 Fragaria vesca subsp. vesca
CCTCCTCCTCCTCCTCCTCTCTCTCTCTCTCTCTCTCTCTCTCTCTCTCTCTCTCTCTCTCTTTTTCTCACTTTCAAGCTTCCTCTCATATCCCAAAATCCTATATCAAACACACCCACATAGGAATTGTATCCCCGAAGCTATGAACTCCGATCAGCTGGTTCACAGAACCCACCACACCCACAATGAAGACCTCCTTCAACACAACCCATCACCTCTCCAAAACAAAACTCGAAACCTCTCCACGAACCCAATCCGTTACATGCTTCGCGAGCAGCGCTTCCTCTTCGTCCTCATCGGCGTCGCCATCGCCACCCTCTACTTCTCCGCCTTCCCCTTATCAAACCCCGAGCTAGCCTCCTCCCCGATCCTCCACGACCCGACCCGAGACCTGAGTTTCTCTTCCGGGTCGGTCCTGCCGACCCGGAGGGTATTGCTGGAGGGTCTGAGGTCGGTTAACGTGGGCGGGAAAGTGCCGCTGGGGCTCAAGTCGAAGAACCAGAGGATTGTGGTGACTGGTGGGGCCGGGTTCGTGGGGAGCCACCTTGTGGATCGTCTCATTGCGAGAGGGGATAGTGTGATTGTGATAGATAATTTCTTTACGGGTCGGAAAGAGAACCTGGCGCACCATTTCGGTAACTCCAAGTTTGAGCTGATCCGACACGACGTCGTTGAGCCGATTCTGTTGGAGGTCGATCAGATCTATCACTTGGCTTGCCCGGCGTCTCCGGTGCATTACAAGTTTAATCCGGTCAAGACTATTATATCCTTTCCTTATTCATTTTATTGTTTTCTCTTCTTAGATTTAAACGGTTGGTCGGTTAAATCATGTGTCAATGTTGGCGTTAGAAAAAAATTACATAACTAAATATTAAGACAGAAGAAACATTTTTAAGTTTTGTATGCATTTTAATGGGGCACGTTACAGTGATTTGTGTTTTGATATTTGCCTATTTGGTTATGTGTTAAATTCGGGTTTGCTACAAATGTGTGACAACGAATGTGACTTGTTTTCTTCTTTTTGGTGAAATATGAGAAAATGTACTATGGTGAATGAAATGTGTGATACATGTTGTTAATGGTTGGGATCCTTGACTTGGTGGTTCACAAGACGAATGTGGTGGGCACATTGAACATGCTTGGACTAGCCAAAAGGGTCGGGGCACGCTTCTTGCTCACAAGTACCAGTGAGGTCTACGGTGACCCTCTGCAGCATCCCCAGGTTGAGACTTACTGGGGCAACGTCAACCCCATCGGTAAGTGAACCATTTCTACTAGCCGGACTTAATTTCTCTTATTTGGCCCTTAATTCTTCTTATATATAACTCATGAAAAAACTAACGATAAATGATAAAAGTGATTTAAAGTTCATAAACTGGTTTGTTTCGCTCGATGATATGTAAATTTTGATTGTTTGCATGATTCTATTCCGATTGGCAGGTGTAAGAAGTTGTTATGATGAGGGAAAGCGCACAGCAGAGACATTGACCATGGACTATCACAGAGGCCTTGGCATTGAGGTTATATATACTTCCAGGACTTGACCGTCACCTTTTCTTTCGCTGTAACTTGTTTCTACAAACCTAACAGTAAAACTCAATCAGCTAAACGATAGTATATGATGAATTGCAGGTGAGAATTGCCAGGATTTTCAATACTTACGGACCACGAATGTGCATCGATGATGGTCGTGTTGTTAGCAATTTTGTAGCTCAGGTGAGTTCCTATAGTTGTGTTTCTACTTTCTACCTATATATGATCTGCTGATGATAACTTCATTTTTGACGTACATTGTTGTCCACCTAGAAATTTAATGAATGTGTCCATGAATTACTCAGGCACTGAGGAAGGAGCCATTGACAGTTTATGGTGATGGCAAGCAAACCAGAAGTTTCCAATACGTTTCTGACTTGGTACACTTCTTCTCTTTTTGCTTCAAGTTCAGTTATGAGTTATGGTAGACCAGTTGTTTGGATTCAAGCATGACTTGTTTAAATCTCACAAGTTAGACTCACAAGATAAAATTGTATCCTACTTGGGTAGCTCAGTGGTAAAAAGAGCGAGCACGAATGAGACTTGAGTTTGTTTAGCTTGTGAGTTGTGAGTGATTGTGCACATTCGGTCTTGTAGCTTATGAGGAAGTGAGTAATATGTCTGAGATACACAAAAACCCCTTACCTAGCCAAGAAATATGGTACTTGATCTTTTGGAAAGGCCAATGCCCAATGGTGGTTGTGTGCAGGTTGTTTGGGGTCTCTGTACATGTCTGTGTCCTTGTGCTGCAGAATTGTACTTAACGGCTGATCCGTTCATGTATTGATCAAGGTGAGAGAGATGTTGTGTACACTTGTACGCAAGAATTCCTCGCGAGGAATAGTCAGCTTCTATGCAGGGGAGGGATCCATTCAAGGGATAAAGGGGCACAAAACTAAATTCTCTCCCCTTAGATTTAAGTGTTCTCGTAGAGAAGGGGGAATTGTGTACCATAGAATGCATCAGAGAGGTTATGAGTTTGTAAGGATGATGACATTGAAATTCATTTTAGAGCTTTTGTGTCCCTTTGTCACAGAGAAAAATCTCTGGATCTGTCACTACTCACTACTTGTAAGTTCATGGTAGATATCAGTAGTATTACTTATAATTTTTGTTGTGTATGCCAATGTATGATCACAGGTGGAGGGACTAATGAGGTTGATGGAAGGGAATCATGTAGGACCTTTCAATCTTGGCAACCCTGGTGAATTCACCATGCTGGAACTTGCTCAGGTATGCCGGAAAACAACTCCGCCATGCGCATAGTCAAATTGTTAACTAATTTTGTGTTGGTGTCTAAAATTTCATTGTTTCTGTAGGTTGTACAAGACACCATAGACCCCAATGCAAGGATTGAGTTCAGGCCAAACACAGAAGATGACCCCCATAAGAGGAAGCCAGACATTTCAAAGGCGAAAGAGCTTCTCGGATGGGAACCTACTGTGTCTCTCAGGAAGGGACTTCCTCTCATGGTTACCGACTTTAGACAGCGCATATTTGGCGACGCCAAGGACAACCTTGCTACTGCTGCAGCTTAATCTATAATGTTTGCATAAATCCTTTGATTAATTTGATTTCACATATATATATGTTGAGGTACACTGATATATAGGGAAGAAAGATAGAGTTGGAAAATAAAGTTAGAATAAAAAGGAAATTTCTCATAGATATATGTAATGTTTATAGGAATAAAAACTTGGCATGCAAAATATGCCAATGGAGTCCGGTTTGTTCTGATAATGGTATATAGGGATAAATTCTCTTTGTTCTTCTACATGTTCTTCTCATTTTTGTTGTTCTTGTTTTCGTTTTGCCTTTTCCTTGCCAATTAGAAAGATTGTGACACCAAATTTTGAGCTTAACGAAACCTAGTTTCAGCAACTGGGTTGATCATGATTCAAAGATACCTTTACCTCTTGGCAAATCCTGCTCCAGCTAAGAAAGAGGAGTGGATTGAGTTTTAAGTTTTAACCCGGTAGAAAATAACAATATTCCAAAGCATTTCCTTCACTACAAGAGATGGTAAAGAAAAGAAGTCCTTCCTTTTAAGTTGATTAATTCCAGGAGTGCATAAAACTCCAACTCTTGAACGCAAATTCGCCGGTCAGTGTATACATGTTTCATGTGTCTTTAGTCCTATAGACACATTTTGCATATATTGAGTGATATGTATCGTTAGATTATGACTTGTCACGAACTATCGAACTTGACGAGAGAACGAAACAACAACCACTTGTTTACAAGTTGTGGCCTTGAAGCAGTTAGGCCTAAACCACCCTAACCTCTAGCTGCAAGTCTTGATTGCTACAAGTCTTGAACATCGTTCAATACTATTTGGTCTTGAACATCGTTCAATACTATTTGGTCTAATGGCATAGTTTTCTCCTAGTAAATGAGAGATTGTGAGTTAGACTTACGAAATTGTAATATTTAAGTTGTTATCTGATAAAAAAAAATAAAATAAAATCTTGGACATCCCCTTCCAAAAACAAATCAAGAGAAAACCATTCCGGGCCTCATTTAGACAAAAAAGAGAAATACTACATTGGGCGTCAGTAAGTCCAGCCCACTTAAGTAGCGAAATTACGAAAGCGCCGTCACACTAGGATTTCACGCACAAAGATCAAAACCACTATCCCTAGCGCACCCAATTCTCTTAAACCTGACTCTGCTTCTTCGTCTTCTCCAGCTCACAAACCGCTCTCGCCTCTCTGCCTCATCGTCGTGCCTTAGCCTCTAAAACAGGTCCGTTTCTCTTGCTTCCTCTCTCTCTCTTCTCCGATATTTCTTTCTCTTTTTCCATTTTATATTTATTTAGATTTCTCTGCTGTTCAAATTTTTGTTGTAGTAGGAATTTCCGATAGTATTTGCTTCAATTTGTTTCTTTCATTTGGTTTGAAACGGCAGCGCTCCACCAAATTTGGTTTAGAGTTTTTAGGGTTTTGGCATCTCTGGTCCGTACTGTGGTTTTGACTCTCATCTACGTTACTAGATCTTGTTGAAATGATAATTAGCATCCGATAGTGATAATGACTTTAGTAATTTAGGGCTATTTTTCTTGTTTTTTCGCAATTCGAAGACTGTTTCGGAGTGTTGTTTATGCTTTCAACTAAACGGCCGCTTCATAAACTAACAATGTGACCATTGATTGATGCAGTAGGAGCTGCTACTTGATTAATTGTCACAATGTCGAGGAAGGGATTGATGGAGCAGGATCTCAGTAAGCTGGATGTCACTACTTTACATCCACTCTCACCTGAAGTGATATCCCGCCAAGCGACTATCAATATTGGTAAATTCTCAGTTTCAGTGCTCCTATGTGCCTTCAATGAATTTTTACTGTATCGTTTTTTTGGCCGTTTAGTCTGTACATGTGCTAATTCTTCAAACTGTTGTGGATTTTGTTGAGTATGTTACAGGTACTATTGGTCACGTGGCTCACGGGAAGTCGACGGTTGTGAAGGCAATTTCTGGTGTTCAGGTGAAATTTTGGATCTCGTGTATTTGATTCTGCCTTTCTTTTTCGTATTGTTTCAGCATGGGAATTGTGTATAGTAAGGCATGTGTTGTGACAGATTTTGCTTGTTCGATTTGATGTTATCAATGCACACACTCACAGCCACCGAAGAATATATCAGGACATTTATTCTTTGATACTGGTGTAGTGTAGATTAAGAAAGTTAGGAAATCTTATACTGATAAACAGATGGCTTCAAATGTTATATTGTTTCACCTTTGGCTACAACTATTGTCTGTCTTGTACCATGGACTGTGTTCTCCAGCATTTGTGATTTCTAAATTCTAGGTAGATAGGGATACTAATGATCTTCTCTGTACACTTTGAGAGTCTTCGTTGCTATTACACCAAACCGCATAGTCTCTTCAGCTCTTGAAATTCTGGAGATAGTCTGTATGTTTACCCGAGTTTGCTTATAATAACCTTTGGCTGTTTGGGTGAATTCAATCTACTTGCTTATATTAACCTCATAGTTACTAGTGATTTTGCAAGATATTCAATATTATCATGTACCAGGAATTTCTCGTTTGAGGATTTAACTTTGAAATTATAAGAAAATAGGGGTAATTTAATCTTTTTTATATAGTTTGAGAATTTTGCTATCGGAGTACAGTGCAAGGCATAATTGGCTGTGGAAAATAATTAGGTTTAGGTGAAGTTTGTTCATTAACCTTCAGGTGTTTTGCACTGATTATAGCCCACTGGCCTTTATTGTTTCAAATCTTTCATTTCACTTGTCAAAGCAAATTTATAGTAGGTTATCTTTGTCGTTTGAGCTTTATTTGTTGAAGCTTGTATGCATTGATTGGGGTGCTGGCTTATGCCATGATTTTCTCCTGGATATACAATATTTTCTTGTTTAATTAAACAGCATCTGTTAATGATCTGCAGACTGTACGTTTTAAAAATGAGCTGGAGCGTAACATTACTATCAAGCTTGGATACGCAAATGCAAAAATCTACAAATGTGAAGATGAGAAGTGCCCGCGACCTTCATGCTACAAGTAGGGGTGCATTTTATGTAATTATCTGTGATCACAATCTCTCTTTCTATTATTGTTCATATTTTAATTTTCTTTATTCAGGGCATATGGAAGTGGAAAAGAAGATGCTCCCCTATGTGATGTTGCTGGATTTGAGAACTGCAGGATGAAGTTGCTGCGACATGTATCATTTGTAGATTGCCCGGTAAGGTTCTTTGATACATGTTATATTGACTGCGCTAGAATGTAGTTTGTTCCTGGTCCTTGTGGGCATAAGGAGTGCTGGAACTTCGGACTTCTTATAACAACATTTGTAATTTATCACACACAATGGATCTTGTTTTCGTTTGTTATCTCCTTGAGGATATTGTAGATCAAAGTGAATCCAAGTGCAGTAGTTATCTCATGGTTGGAAAATGGTTTTTATTGTTGTATGTCAGTGTCTTAACGTTTCCGATTCTAGGTTATGTTCAATTTATACGCCTTTCAAAAGTGACAAAACTTATTAGGTGGTAATTTTATGTTTTGTTGTTTGGTTTGTGAAGAAGAGTTTGGTAGTATGAGTAGTTTCTGAATACAAAAGATCTATATATTTTTCTATGGTTTTTATTTGTCTTAACAGTAGTTTTTTGTACCTTTTTCTAATAGGGCCACGATATTCTCATGGCTACTATGCTTAATGGGGCTGCAATTATGGACGGTGCATTGCTTCTGATAGCTGCAAATGAAAGCTGTCCCCAGCCACAAACATCTGAACATCTTGCTGCTGTGGAAATTATGCGTCTTCAGCATATCATTATCCTTCAAAATAAGGTTGATCTCATTCAGGAGAATGTGGCCATCAACCAACATGAGGCAATCCGGAAGTTTATTGAGGTAGACCCCCTTTTATTGTTATTATTTTTCTAAATATATCTTGTTCCTTGTCTCGTCCAGCTGAATTATAATATCACACATTTTGTTCTCAGGGTACTGTAGCTGATGGTGCACCAGTTGTGCCAATTTCTGCTCAGTTGAAATACAATATTGATGTAGTGTGTGAGTACATCGTGAAAAAGATCCCAATTCCAGAAAGGAACTTCATCTCGCCTCCAAATATGATTGTTATTCGGTCTTTCGATGTCAACAAACCTGGATTTGAGGTTGATGAGATACGAGGTGGTGTAGCTGGTGGAAGTATTCTCAGGGTACGCCTCTGTTTGAATTCACTGAAATTTATTGAGTGCATGCATATATTGACAATTTGATTTTGGCAGGGTGTTTTGAAAGTGAATCAGTTTATTGAGGTTCGCCCTGGTATTGTTGTGAAAGATGAGTCTGGCAACATAAAGTGCACACCAATATATTCCAGAATAGTCTCACTGTATGCTGAGCAGAATGAGTTGCAATTTGCCGTTCCAGGTGGACTCATAGGGGTTGGAACAACTATGGATCCCACTTTGACGCGTGCGGATAGATTAGTGGGGCAAGTTCTCGGTGAAGTAGGCTCACTTCCTGAAGTGTTTGTTGAGCTTGAGGTAAGGGCTGTAGGTGCAGTACTCTTTATGTGGCTTTTTTGAACTGACACTCGTTGAGATGCTATATGTCAAGTTAATGGCTAATTTGTCTGATTCTTGAAAAACAAAACAAAAACATGAGGTTAACTTAGGTGTTATGAGCGTCTATAGTCCTGAATTCTTTGAGTTTTAAGGAAAGGATGTGGTAATGTCTGGTTGTTTGTCATAATATATTCTTTTCATTTTTGCTTTATGGGTGTTAGTAAGAAACCTGTTCTTTGACTGTTTAAGTAATGCTGTTCGTCCTGAAATAGACTGATATTTTAATGAGAAATGCCCGTGAAGTTCATCTTGTGCATAGTACTGAAAAGTCTGACATCTATGATTTTCCAGGTAAACTTTTTCCTTTTGAGAAGGCTTCTGGGGGTCCGGACAAAGGGTTCTGAAAAGCAGGGGAAGGTCTCCAAGCTTGCCAAGGCCGAGATACTCATGTTGAATATTGGATCTATGTCAACTGGTGCTAGGGTAATTGCCGTGAGAAATGATTTAGCTAAGCTTCAGTTGACTTCTCCTGTGTGCACAAGCAAAGGAGAGAAGATTGCACTGAGTAGAAGGGTCGAGAAGCACTGGCGTCTGATCGGTTGGGGACAGATCCAGGCCGGAACCACACTTGAAGTCCCACCCTGCCCGATTTGAGTTGACACCAAAAGCAAGATAACTTGAAGACAGCTGAAAAATTTAGATGTGGGAAGGCAGACACTTGTTGGGAACCATTTTTGTCAGATGGAGGAGAAAACATTGTTTAGATCACTATTATTTTTGTGGTGCATCTTTTGTGTTTGATATGTTAATACTTTCTGCTACGTTCTTATTTAGTGTGCGAGCTTTGAATCTTAATCACTCCAACATATGGATTTGCGACAGTTTTATGTTAAACATGTACTCCTCGAATACATTGGGTTCCCATGATACTAGCTCAAATCCTTTAGATTTATTGTCAGATTTTCAGCATTTCAAGGTGCTGTGTTTCTATATAACTTGAGGCACAGGCACGAGACTGATAATAACAGGGAGTTGTGTTTTGCCTTGTGCTGTTCTCGTCTTGATTCCAGGATCCCAGAGTACTGCCTATTTGACCTTCTTATGTTTGTGTAACATTTTTTTATCCAAACTTCTGCATCTTCAGTAATGAAATTCAACCTACAATGTTCGCAGTTATGTTATATCATGCAGCTCCTAAGCATCACAGGGTATCATCAGCTTGATTGATATCGTTTTTTGTCTCTGAACTATGGAGACGTTTACTGTCCTTTCCATGACAAACCATCTATATGTACGTCTATCACACCTATTTCTACGTACAGCACCTACTTCAGGTGCCCTGGTGCAGCATATGCTGTATAAGTTACACTGCGACTTTGAGCAACGGTTCGAGTTCGAAGTTCTTCAAATATTCATTTGCCCTGGATATTACGATTATGATCAAGCTACTGCAGGTTAGTTCATGGATGCGCGGAGAGAATAGGCATTGATGATCACCATTCTGATCCTTTTTCAGAATGGAGTTGTGTTCTCGTGGATGTGCCACCAAAAAACGATAGTGGTTTCTGACCTTTGGAGAGATGAGGCACTCGGAGAGATGCTGCCATTTGCTGTAGAGGTGTTGGCCCCTATATGCTATATATGGCATGAACCCGTATTGAGACCAATTGAGGAAGCTGGATATGATAATTATTGATATCTGATATCTTGCACTTGAGTCCAGCCACGGCGTGGAGCAGCAAATACTAGTACCAAGCTCCGGGGAGAGTGACAATATCGCGCGTCGTTGGATACATCCTTAATCTCACTTCAATTGTTTTTCGTTAGTGTGATACACAGTAGGAAACCCTAATTAAGTAGATGATTGTGTAAGAATATGGCATATTCTACCACATTATGAGCGTTTTTGCCTTTTTTTTTTTTTTATTATTGATGAAACCATAGAATACAATGTTAACTACAATGTTATCCAAAAAAAACAAAACAAAACAAAAAAAAGTTATCCAAAACTATCTGCTCGCAAAGACCGTTGTGATTTTGAATTTTTGATAACATATGACATATACCATATCGAATACACATTATGGGCGATGATAGACTATGTTATTTTAATTAGTTCAAGACATCCAATTGGTGTAAAAATATTTTCCGATATGACATGTCGTCACTCAGTAGTTTACAAAAGAGTGCGGCTATTAAGACATTCAAATTTGCTCACTAGACCTCACTCTATTGTGAATTATTAAATGACATATATATCCTCATACACAATAACTATTAAGGACAAATAATTATACAAAATGAAATATTATATAAGTATATATATAGTTCATAAGAGCTAAAACAATGATCAAATTTCGATCATGTGACATAAAATTTTGTATTATCATACATGTTGAACGCATATACTTGCAAGCTGCATAAATATTTTGTAATATATATATATATA
>NC_020494.1:11490529-11494615 GCF_000184155.1 Fragaria vesca subsp. vesca
ACTACTCTCTCTCTCTCTCTCTCTCTCTCTCTCTCTCTCTCTCTCTCTCTCAAACATTTCGTTTCTAAAAGTGTCCCTTCCTTGTTCCACAAATCCAAAGATTTAAAATCAATATTTATATGGACCCGTTGAACTTTCTCAACACTATGAACCATTGAGCAACTATATGCGCATTGGCAAAACTAAAGTGAAGAAACCAAACTTCCATTGAGATGATCTCTACTTGTATCTTTGTGAGCCAATTTGGCCACAAGCAGCATGGGCGCTTGCTCAACTTGTCTAGTTCTTTGCTGATCTACAATTTAAATGCCTAGAATAAGCAGCAACTTGTCTTCTTGAAGCCCTATAAATTGGTTGCTTGCACACTGCAATACTCATCACCAACGCATCAGTTTAATTGCAGTATAATTAACCTAGCTATAGCAAGAGCAATATTTAGATACTTGCATTCTCGATCAATGGCGCTCTCCAAAAGGACAATGTTGTTTGTGTGCCTCTTGGTTGCTGCAGTGGCAGTAGCTGTTCCGATAGCTCAAGGGCAGACCATCGGAGGCCTCATCGCGACTCTCCTTGGTATCATTCGCGTCCAAGGCGTGGTCTATTGCAGTGTCAATGGCGCTGCCAGTGTTGGGACCAACGGCGCCATTCTTACCCCTCCATTTTCAAGTAAGTTGATTACTAATAGACAACTATTGATTAATTATTAATCAATTGATTGGCTAACCTGATGTTTCCGAGTTGAAAATGAAAAAAATGAGTGTGGATTACGAATAAAAATGTGAATTTCATTCTCCTTATTTCTTTCTTTTACATGCTCGATTTATTTTGAAATCGTATGCAAACAGATGCTACAGTCCAACTACGTTGCGGAGCAGGAAGTGGTACTGTGTTAGAAACTGTGCAAACCAATGCCAAAGGAGAGTTCTCAATCTTGTTAGACATTTCCTTCTATACACTACCCCAAATATTGTCCGGATGCCGTGTTGTGGTTACAACACCACTTGCCAGTTGCAACGCCGCCCTCCCTTCCACTGGATGTCTTACATCGACCTTGACATCACTCGGAAACACCGTTGTTCCCCTCTTGACCACCGTCAATGTCGGTACCGGAGTGTTCAGTGTCTCCGCGTAAACATATCAATTAATCCGTTAATGATATGGCCTAAGGCCTATCTACGTATTTAGTTTTATGCATGGAAATAATCAGTTAAGGTTATGCACCAGTATCCTTACGTAGTACTTGGGATATGTATAGTTCTTTCAACTATTTGTCTTCCACGTAAAGTTAATGGAACTGGAAATTAAGAATTTACATTTTACAACAAGTAATTAATAAAGGCAATGTTGTTTAATTTTCTCGTTAATTATTCTTCTTTGTAGTGAATAATCATACATACTGCATGTTCTTTGTAGTTAATTATGTACCTCATGATAGAACATTTTCTTGCATGAAAAAAATAATCAAAAAATGAAGGTAGGGATAATGGATATTGAAAAAAAAAAAAAAAACAAAAGAATAGAGAGGTCTATTGAGTGAATAAGAGGTAATTAATTTATTGAAATATATGTCAATAAATAATTAAGAGTATGTTAGGAATTTGAAATGAGGTCTAGTGAGCAAATATTTATATTGAAAAGTAAAAAGAACGTGTAGAGAGAATGAGATGTATAAGAGATAATTAATTTATTGAAATATATGTCAATAAATAATTAAGATTATGTTAGGAATTTGAAATGAGGTCTAGTGAACAAATACTTATATTGAAAAGTAAAAAGAATGTGTAGAGAGAATGAGATGTATAATGAGTAAATTAAGAGGTCCAAATAGCCACACTCATAACTAAATCAACTAAGTTTATTCAGTGCAAGTAATGTAACGTTGTAACAATCAACATTGTGTGAGACAATTAAGTCACAAGGAGCATGCGCTCATTGATAAAGTAGTCTAGGGTTCACATCCAAAACCAATTAGCAATGAATGAAGTGACTCAAACCCTTATAAACCCACATGCAATGTCTCATATTCCTAATGTGAGATTGATATCTCAACACTCTTGCCCAAAAATTGTCTAGTTCAGCTTTGGTCTGCAATTTAAACGCCTAGAATAAGCAGCAAACTGTCCTCTTGGACTTGGATCTCTATAAATTGGTTACTTGCACACTGCAATACTCATCATCAAAACATCAGTTTACTTGCAGTCTAATTACTCTAGCGAGCAAGAGTAATATTTTGGCGCCCTCCAAAAGGACAATGTTGTTTATGTGCCTCTTGGTTGCTGCAGTGGCATTAGTTGTTCCGGCAGCTCAAGGGCAAACCACCGGAGGCCTCATCGAGCCTCTTCTTGGTGTCTTTCGCATCCAAGGCATGGTCTTTTGCAGTGCCAATGGCCGTGCCAGTGTCGGGACCAACGACACCATTCGTGCACCAGCATTTGCAAGTAAGCTGATCAGTGATAGACCACGTGGTCTATGATGAATGAATATATCAAGACCAAGCTTGCTAGCATAGATTGTTAATTTGTTGTGGGACAGTTTTTATTCTGGTTCCTGTTTTTTTCGATAAACTATTAGGGTTCCTGTTGTTGCTTAGTCTTTCAACAAAATAATAAAGAAGTGAGAAATGTTGCAAATATGAGTGAATTTCGTTCTCCTTTTTTCTTTATCTTAGCATGCTTGATTTATTTGAAAATCGTATGCAAATAGATACCAAAGTCCAGCTACCTTGCGGATCAGGAAATGGTGTCGTGACTGGAACAGTGAAAACCAAGTCCAACAGAGCGCTTTCATTCGTGTACATTAATTTCCTTCTTTACAGAACGTCAAATTATTGATGGGATGCCGTGTTGTGGTTACAACACCACTTGGCAGTTGCAAGGTCACCTTCCCTCCAACCGGAAGGCTTACATCGACCTTGACATCACTTGGAAACACCACCGTTGGCTCATCAATATTGGTATATCCGGGTTAAATACCATACAACCCCGTTTCAAACAATTTATGTAGTACTTCAAATTTCACCATACAGCGCCTATTTCAGGTTCCCTGGTGCAGCACATGCTGTATATGTTCGAGTTCGAAGTTTTTCAAATATTCGTTTACCCTGGATATTAAGATTATGATCAAGCTACTGCAAATTCGTACGGATGCGCGGAGAGAATAGGCATTGATGATCTCCATTCTGATCCTTTTTGAGTATGGAGAAAAGGAGTTCGTGGATGAGCCACCAAAAGAATGATAGTGGTTTCTGACCTTTGGAGAGAAGAGGCACTCAGAGAGATGCTCCCACTAGCTATAAGTGTCGGCCCCTATATGCTATATATGGCATGAATCCATATTGAGACCAATTGAGGTAGCTGGATATGATAGTTATTAATATCTGATATCTTGCTGTTGCATATGCTAACACTTTCCAGCTACGGTGTGGAGCAGCAAATACTAGTGTACCAAGCTCCGGGAAGGGTGAAAACATTGTGGTTAATTAAATACATCCTTAACATCACTTCGATTTTATCCAAAGTTACCCGAAGTGCAAGGCCGTTGTGATTTTGATAATATATGAGTTATATGACATACCATATCGAATACACATTATACGCGATGACAGACTATATATGTTGTTTTATTTAGTTTTCAAACCAATCTTTTTTCAAAATGATTTGCTGTCTTCACCATCTTCATCAACAGAGTTGCGCTTTACTAGCTCAATAGTTTACAAAAGCCTCAGATGAACTAGAGTAAGTATAAAATTAATAATTGAATAACTAACAAATTTCTTACGACTGCGGCAACTCATCACCCCCTCGTCGTTTTCTTTGGTGTTTCTTCTCTCTTCTCTTCATAGGGTACTTCCAGTTGTGACCAGCATTGAAGAAGCATGAGATTTAGAGCAGAATTCCAAGCTGCTGTAAAGATACCCTCCTCTACCCAGCAATATATTCTACTCTCTCTCTCATTCTGTCTCCCTCTACTACTAAATTGGTTGGTTGGCTATTGTCTCATTTTTAGAAGTTGACTCCTATTTTTCTTGTTTTCCTTTTTAAGGTCGATTGACACTAAAACTGAACTCTTATCTCCAAAATGAAGGGA
>NC_020494.1:11494635-11505650 GCF_000184155.1 Fragaria vesca subsp. vesca
ACGTACGTACGTTACTTCTCTCTCTCTCTCTCTCTCTCTCTCTCTCTCTCTCTCTCTCTCTCTCAAACATTTCGTTTCTGAAAGTGTCCCTTCCTTGTTCCACAAATCCAAAGATTTGAAATCAATATTTTTATGGAGTTATGGACCCGTTGAACTTTTTGAACACTATATGAATCATTGAACAACTATATGCACAATGGCAAAACTAAAGTGAAGAAACCAAACTAAAGTGAAGAAACCATTGATATATCTTTGTTATCTCTCCTTGTATCTTTGTGAGCCAATTTGGCCACAAGCAGCATGGGCGCTTGCTCAACTTGCCTAGTTTAGCGTTGCTCGACAATTTAAATGCCTAAAATAAGCAGCAACTTGTCTTCTTGGAGCCCTATAAATTGGTTGCTTGCACACTGCAATACTCATCACCAACTCATCAGTTTACTTGCAGTATAATTAACCTAGCTATAGCAAGAGCAATATTTAGATACTTGCATTCTCGATCAATGGCGCCCTCCAAAAGGACAATGTTGTTTGTGTGCCTCTTGGTTGCTGCGCTGGCAGTAGCTGTTCCGATAGCTCAAGGGCAGATCATCACGATCGGGCCTATTGCTGGTGTCTATCGCATCCAAGGCTTGCTCTTTTGCAGTCTCAATGGCACTGCCAGTGTCGGGACCAACGGCGCCATTCTTACCCCTCCATTTTCAAGTAAGTTGATTACTAATAGACAACTATTGATTAATTATTAATCAATTGATTAGCTAGCCTGATGATTCTATATGATGCGTGAACATAAAAATCACTTTGAGTTGGTTTTTTTTATTTGAACATGTTGTGTGGAAGCAAAATTCACACTCTCAATTTTACAATCCACACTTATTTTTCAGTAACTTAAATTTTGTCCAACCGAAAATGAAAGAGTAAGTGTGGATTACGAATAAAGAATGTGAAATTATTCTTTTTTATTTTTCCATGCTTGATTTATTATTGTATGCAAACAGATGCTACGGTCCAACTACGTTGCGGAGCAAATGACATTGTGTTAGGAACTGTGCAAACCCGCGCCGACGGAACGTTTTCAATCTTGTTAGACGTATCCTTCTATACACTACCTCAAATATTGTCCGGATGCCGTGTTGTGGTTACAACACCACTTGCCAAATGCAACGTCTCCCTCCCTTCCACCGGAACTCTTACATCGGCCTTGACATCTATCGGAAGCACCATTGTTCCCTCCTTGCCCACCAGCAACATCGGCACCGGGGTGTTCAGTGTCTCCGCGTAAACGTATCAATTAATCCATTAATGATATGGCCTATCTACGTATTTACATTTTATGGAAATAATTCGTTAAGGTTATGCACTAGCATCCTTACGTAGTACTTGGGATATGTATAGTTCTTTCAACTATTTGTCTTCCACGTACAGTTAATGCAACTGGAAATTGAGAATTTACATTTTTACAACAAGTAATTAATAAAGGCAACGTTGATTAATAATCTCGTTAATTATTCTTCTTTGCAGTGAATAATCATACATAGTGCATGTTGTTTCATTTTAATATATATGGATGGTGTGTACTACGTCTATCTAACGATCGAGTTTAAGCACTGTTTTCTCTTTTCCTTGGGCAATTCTTGCCCCGACCTTGGTTTAGTAGGTAAATGGCATCAAGTTTCTAACTGTTTAAAAAAAATACATATCTATGATGAAAGTTGAGCTATTGTATAAAAATGAAGAAAGAAGAAGGCAAGAAGAAAATCAGAGAAAACTAGAAAGATTTTGTTCATTTAGAGACTTGGATAGAATATTACAGAGAGAATGCTTTTATACTATCTTAAAATAACTACATCTGGCCTAATACCTATTATACCCTTAACATCCCCCCTCAAACATATGTTTAGATATGTTTACCCAAACATGTGTTTGCAGCAGTAACATCATATGTAACCAAGAAGGAAATGAGGCACTGTGATGAAGATTGTAGACCAAGCACTTTAACCCGGAGGAATGAGAGGCAAATACTGAGAAGTATTTACATATGATAAGGAGTTCCATAGGCCTGGTGGAGAAGAGAATGAATTAGCCATAACTCGAGGTTGTATGTAGTAACAGCTTTTAGCAGAATCCCCTTTCCTCTTGCAAATTTGGCACTCAATGAATGAATTCCTGATAGAAAGTTTAGAAGCTGAGATTTCCTATAACCACAATGATACGCACAATGTCCTCGTTTGCCACAAAAATAGCACACAACAATACTAGATCGATTTTTCTGGCTAAAGAAACTCTCATTTGCTAGAGAGATACCATTAGTGTGAGGGTGAATAGACATAGAACCTGATGAAGAAGGGCTAAAAGAGTAATTCGGAGTAGTTGAAGGCTCATTGCTTTGCATTCGTGGCCCAGAATTGGTGGAGGGTGAGAGAGAACCATTACTATCCATTGTATTGAATGCCTTAACATAGCTAGCAGCCTGAGACATGAAGTTTGCATGAGGAGATACTCCCATTTGAGTAACCACTTGCTGATGGCGAAGGGGTTGCAATGTAGAATTAATATCAAAATGAGGCACAATGGAAGAGTTCACAAATCCTGTGTTGGCAACCATTGTTGTAGATGTAGGAACATAGCCATTTTCAGAACCGGAACTAGCTGGAGGTCTATATGCATTTCCATTCATAGCAGAAGAAGAAGGTGCATGACCAGCCTGAGCAGTGGAGCTAGAATATGAAGAACCAGATGCATCATACATGCCTTTTGGGAGACCAACACCACCAAATTGGATCGAGTTCCTTGTAATACAAAATTTCCACTTCTGAAACTATCACCATGTACCACCATCTCAGTCTTTGACCTCTCAAGAATGGACTTCACAGTTTGTTCAATCTCATATTCAGCAATCAATAAAAGAGGGTGTAAACCCAATTTTGGGTTTCTTCTTTTTAGGTATATTATCATATTATGCTTTACTTAATAGGGTTTACTTAATAGGTACATTAGAAACATAAGTAGTAGAGTGTAAAATGTTCTCTCGATTAGGATGAGAAATGATTTAATAATGTACCTAAAAAGAAGAAAAATTAATCAAAGAATAAGAACGTGTACCTTGCAATTAGATATTTTTCGACTATGTAGAGAGACACTAAATGTGAGCTTAGGAATGAAAAGTATAATCATATTACAAATGACATACTTCTGTATATAACATATATATATATACACTCAAGTTTGTAATAACAAGGTAAGAAATTAAAGAATGTAATTGATTATGACAAAGTTAACTCCAACTAAATTTTAGCTAGTATTTGAGTTTCAAATTGATGCTAAAATTGAGAAATATACTAAATTTAGCTTTCTACTGTCTGAAGGGCAAATTAGAGAAACTGAAAAATGAAGAAAACTATTAATTATAGACATTTGCTCTATATGGTATGTTTGCTTATGTGGAGTGGGTGTAATAAAAGAAAAATATGTATGGGTTTATCTTAAAAGAGGTCTAGTATTTTGGGTTTTTATCTAATTTTCTCTAGTTTTCATGGTAGCATATTCAGAGGGCAAACCATGACGAACTAAGTCTGTTATGTCTTCATTAGAAATAAAAACTCCAGCCACAGAAAGTCGATCCCTTATAGTTTTAAACCGTTCCATATACTTATCAATACTATCATTACCTTTCTGAATTTGCTGCATAGAGATCTTGAGCTCATAAGCTTTGTATTTCGGAAGTTTACCATATCTCTCCTCAAGCAAAAGCCATACTTCTTTTGATGATCTACTCCCAAAAATGAATGAAAGAGCATTAGATGACATAGTAGCAGCAAGTAAAGTAATCAAAGCAGAGTCATTTTTCCTCCATTCGTTATACTCTTCTGTAAGCTCAGTAATACTAGCCTTTGTTATGGGCCCATAACCCACAGGTCCCTGGATCATAACCAGGCTCTAATACCATGAAAGTTGAGCTATTGTATAAGAATGAAGAAAGAAGAAGGCAAGAAGAAAATCAGAGAAAACTAGAAAGACTTTGTTCATTTACAGACTTGGATATAATATTACAAAGAGAATACTTTTATACTATCTTAAAATAACTACATCTGGCTTAATACCTATTATACCCTTAACATATGAAAATAGTTAATGACTGAAATAAATTAATTGATTGCATCCTTGATTTTACACCAATTGTGCTATATATGCCCATTCGGAAGATCTGCTAACCCCCAAGCATCATATTTTTGTCCATTACGCATCAGGCCTCAAACTGCTCAGGGCGTAGAAAATTTAGATCCAACACTCTTGGCACTCGAGTTGAATTCAATAACTCATAAAAAAAAAGTGAGGATGTTAGTTAACAAGTAAAGGGGGTTTGAATAGGTATTGGTTGTGTTTGAAAGGTTATGAATCGCTCTTTATGAAATATGAATATTAAGTAATAATAGCATGACACTTCGCTTCGAATTCGATATAGAAAGAGTTTGACCCTATGTTGCACGGACACGGACACTGACACAGTGACATGGCACAGCGCGACACGCCGATACGGCAAATTTAAAAAATCTAAGATACGATACGGCTTAAACACGGCAAATAATTAATACTTTATGTATTTTAATACAAAAAAATACTAAAAACATGAGCTCGAGACCATATGTTGTTATCAGCAAAGAGATGCTGCAATTGAATGGAGATTAAGAAACCCGGTGACTAATTTGAAATGGAAAAAGGAGATGAAGGAAGAGGGGAAGAGGGGAAGAGTAGAAAAGAGAGATTAAGTTGTAGTTTACAAACTAGATCAGAGAGTTTAAACATTGGTTAATAGGGATACCCCTAAATTAAGACTCGGTAAACTCTCACAACTACTTAATGACTAAATCAACTAAGCTTATTCAGTGGAATTAAGTAATGTAATGTTGTAAACAATCAACATTGTGTGAGACAATTAAGTCACAATGCGCTCTTGCCCAAACAACTGTCTAGTTCATCCCTAGAATAATAAGCAGCAACCTGTCCTCTTGGAGTTGGATCCCTATAAATTGGTTACTTGCACACTACAATACTCATCATCAACTCTTCAGTAGTTTACTTGCAGCACTAATTACTCTATAGCCAGCAAGAGTAATATTTAGGTACTTGCATTCTTGATCAATGGCGCCCTCCAAAAGGACAATATGTTGTTTGTGTGCCTCTTGGTTGCTGCAGTGGCAGTAGGTGTTCCGGTAGCTCTAGGGCAAACCACTGGAGGCCTCATCGAGCCTCTTCTTGGTGTCTTTCGCATCCAAGGCATTCATGGTCTATTGCAGTGCCAATGGCCGTGCCAGTGTCGGGACCAACGGCACCACTCCTGCACCAGCATTTCCAAGTAAGTTGATTACTAATAGATCACTATTTATTGTTAATCATTTTCCTATAATTAACATGCATGCTGGATTTGTTTGAAAATCATATGCAAATAAATAGATGGAAAAGTCCAACTACGTTGCGGAGCGGGAAATGGTGTTGTGACTGGAACTGTGAAAACCAATTCCAACGGGGGACGTTTTCATTCGTGTTAGACATTTCCTTCTTTACAGAACGTCAAATATTGATGGCAATCATGGCATATCGTGTTGTGGTTACAAGACCACTCGGAAGTTGGAAAGTCACCCTCCCTCAGTCCCTCCAACCGGAAGTCTTACATCCACCTTGATATCACTTGGAAACACCACCTTTGGCTCATTCCCGACCATCAATATTGGTATATCCGGCTTCAATTTCATCGTATAACCCAATTTTAAACAATTTACCTGTTACTTTTGGAGATAATTGATTAAGGTTATGCACTACGTAGTATACATACATTTTCAACTATTTCTTCCATGTATAGTTAATGTAACTGGAGATTTTGGAATACAGATTTTACAGCAAGTAGTTAATAGTCACAGTGCATGTTGTTTCATCCGAACTCATGAATATATGGATCACAGTTCTTTTAGTTTTTTTTTTTCACTTCTTCGAAAGTAAGTGCATGTGTACGTAAAAAGTATGCTTGTTTTACTTAGATATATATTTGCCGACTACATCTAGAATCACAAGTTACAAATTATGACCGATGAAATTATGACCATTTTATGCTGTAGAGTTGGGCAATATAGGAAGATGCTCCCGCCTAATCTTTTAATTATCAGAAACACGTTGAGATCTAATTATTTAAGGTTGACTAGCAAGTAGCAACAAGATTGAACCACTAATCTAAAACTGTTGTTCACCAATCACCATTCAACTTATTAACATTCAATATATAGCTAGAGCCTTCATTCTTTGAAGCCTAGCTCGATGATTCCATATTGTACGTATTCATATATACTCTTACAGTTTAAAACTGCCTTTTACATGGACTACCCATTTTGAAATATTGGAACAAGATCATGAATGAATGACACATTTTTGGGAGGTTTAAAGTGAAAAATCAAACATTCCATTTATATCTAGATATCTAGGTCTAGCCCAATGCGCCAAATATATAGTGTCTACTGGTACTGAAATTCTGAGCAACTAGTCATTTTTAGGTTTCTGTCAATTTAATCAAGAAAATTTGCGGCAACGTACGTACTTGATTGACCTCCCTGGAGCTAGCTTGCAGGCCAGGCTTCCCTATAAATTGGTTACTTCGCACACAGCAATCATCAAGACATCAGTTAACTTCTAATATATCGAGCAAGAACAATATTTCAGCAGAAGTTCGTACTTTGAATCTTGATCAATGGCGCCCTCCAATATGCCTGTTGTTTGCTGCAGTTGCAGTGGTTGTTCCAGTAACTCAGGGAACTCTCATCGGCAGTTTTCTTAATCTAATCCAAGTCCAAGGCACCGTCTATTGCACTGCCAACGGCAATGCCACTGTCAGTTCAGGTGGCGTCAATATTACAAGCCCACCATTCCGATGTAAGATGATCACTTACCAATTAATGCAACAACATAAGCCAGTACTGACGATTTATGCATGTTGATTGATCATCAGGCTAGAAATATCCAAATCTTGTAAAATATATATTGACATTGTTATGCTGATCTCTCTTTTACATGCATATGTACTTTGGTTTCGACTGTGATTACCAACTTGGCCGGACAGTTCACAATCGTTTTGAACACTCTGCAATATACAGTCGCTCAATTAGTATCCAGCTGCCGTGTTGTGGTTACCACACCACTTGCGAGGTGCAACTCCACTCTGTCTTCAACCGGAACTCTCACGTCGAACTTAACATCAAACGGAACCGTCGGCATCGGCATCGTCAATGTCAACCTTGTCACTCCGATTAGCTTTCCAGTCTCCGCGTGACCCTAATTCTGTACTTCAAGTGAATAACAATATGGCCTACCTATATCTGCGTATACTTACTGCTAATTATATAAATAAAGATCACTTAAGGAGACTGGTATAACAACCAGCTGATCAATATTACTCGTTATAATTCAATCAAAATAAAATATAAAAAAAAGGAAAAAAGAATATTACTCGTTATAATTGTTGACAGAAAGAGATATAATAAGCGAGCGAGGGCACATATAAAATGTGCGTAAGGCAATCATGGCCGGGTTATGAACCCTTTATCTATGGCTCCCCAAAAGCCAATCGATTTATAAAGGAACCAAATTTGCTAACCATCAAAATTTAGTGATCATGATGACCAACTAATCAAATACTGCGAGAGAGAGAAAGAAAGAGAAAAGACAGGGAGAGAAGAGAGAGAGAGATGATTAATTGGTTGGTCATCATGACCACCAAATTTTAATGGTCGGCAAATTTAGTTCCATTTATAAAGACAAACCTTTTGTCTCATTTGTTGCTAAAACTTATAGGTTATGATTAACACTTCATCAAACAAAGAAGCAAAGCCTTTTTGGTGATCTGGTGATCTGGTGATCTGATACTGAATCACTTGAGAGTTAGAGGGTCAGAGAAAAATGCATGGATGGGGACGGTTCGGTATAAAGATGTGCCCAGCTCTGTGAGACTGTACGTGATCATGTCATGTGGCTCCAGATCGAATGAATTATATGCAGTGAGGATATTGGTGCGTAGTATATATATAGGTGACAGGGATTAAACAAAGAAAGAGTCCAACCAAATTGCCTTTTGGGTCACACCAGAAATTCACGACCAAGAATCCTATGCCAGGTTTTGGATCCAATGATATATAGTTTATGGCTTTATGTCTTAATTTAACTTATATGGAAGTCCTTCTAACGAAGACTCTTAATTTAAAGATTTTTCGATTTATTTCACCTTTTGATTTTATATACACATCTTGACCGTTTAGTTTATAGGTATTTATGAGTAGATCATTTCTCTAAATTTTCAGTTATATTGAAAATTGTTAAGACATTCATAAGTATGATTTATCAATTATGAACTTGAACTGTTCATATTTAACAGATTTGGTTCATCCATTAATTTGATCTAGTTTGGTATTTTAATGAACACCAATTTGGCTGAAAATTTATAGAAATGATCTACTCATATAGACCGAAAAGTCTTCAACTAGTCCTCAACTTAAAAGTCCTCACTAAAAGGGCTCCCTAACTTATATGACTTCCATTGGCAGTAATATTTTCTGCCAAGAGCGACATTTGATCGAGGAAATTTCTCTGTTAACTTCATATATTATTTACCCCAAAAAATGTAAGCAAAATGGCTCACCTTGAGTGTGTGTAGGAGGAACATATATGACAATGTTGTTATGCGGAAGTGGTCGACGGGTCCTGAGGGTCTCACATATACGGGTCTAGAAATGTCGATATATACTGTCATCAGTTTAGCCACCCAGACGAGAAACGGGTATAGAGTTTTAACGCAAAAGGTATCGACATTAGTGTGTGTGGTACCATTCCTTATAACTCAATGATGACTCTCCACCTTTTAGATGTGGGATTCTAAAGGGGCTTTAATCTAAACCACACTTTTCCAACAATCTCCAACTGAAGTGAATTGAGCCATCTTTAAATCTCATGATCCAAGTCTCAATAGCTCAACCGTGACCACAAGCAATTAATTCCAAATCTTGTGATCCCAATATCCAAACGGGAGCTCCACCAAATTGTAACTCGATCGTATGAGACACCAAGTCCAAAACGTCACTTGGGCTCTGATACCAATAGTTTTGCAGAAGCGGCCGACAGGCCCAGAGGTTCCCACACACACGAGTCCAAAAATGCCAATATTGTCCCCAATTTAGCTACTCGGACAAGAAACGGGTATAGGGTTTTAACACAAAAGGTCTCGACATTAGTGTGTGTGGTGTCATATCTTATAACTCAAGGATGACTCTCCACTTTTCAGACGTGGGATTCCAAAATGTTCAAGTCTAAACCACATTGTTCCAACATATGCACTTGGAAAGTTATATATATATATATATAGTCATAGTCATGAAACTATTTTCTTTTAGCCACATCTCTTAACCAATATTCCCCTCTAATGTTTCTCAAGACTTTTATCTTGTATGCGTACTCTAAATTTTCGTTCATGAAATCAAATACATATCATTAATACATCAGAGACCTTAAAAACATATAGAGGTTTTGAAAGCTCCCGTTTTCTTAGAGCACTCATCGCAACCCGAGGTTTCATGCAGTGCAACATAGGCCTTAAGGTTTTTCGGCTGCGAATAGCTAGGTCGCTCCGGCGTCGGGCTTGGGGACCATGCGCGTAGGGTTTGTGCCGAGAGTGGATATTCGATCTTGGCTCTTGCTTCGACTTTGGAGTTCTTGAGGCGGCCTCTTTGGGTGTTTGGGTGATGAAGATTGGATCAGAGTATCAAGGAGATTGCTTATCTTATCTAGGTGGAGGTTCCGGTTGTTGTTGGGAAATTCCTAAAAAAAGAGGTCGTCCTAGTGGTTGTCAGAACAAAGCCAAGTTGTAGATGGAAGGGAATGAAAAATTATTGACGTGCAAGGAGGGTCCTTTGTCACCCTCACTGGTTACTTAGGAGTGAACCTGAGTATGACCCTAGAGCTGGACCGTCTTGGAGTCTTCAACTTAATTTTGGTCATGTTCCAGTCGATTCGGGTCATGGCTTCTGTTGGAGATTGTAAGTATCTGAATTAAGATTGGATTCATGTAACTTATGCTTAAGGAATATGACACGACCCACCCCGAATTTCACCTTGAAACCCAGAGTAAGTCGTGCGGGGACCACCTCCAAGGAAAATTTACTGAAAAGATTAAGAAAATCTCCCTTGCAGATGGACAACCCTAACTCGAAAATTTCAAATTACACTCTTAATTTATCACTTCTGAACATCGCATAATATACAAAAATTCTAAAGTATTCAGAGCTACTAAACACAAGCGGAAGCAAGAAAACACGAGTAGGTTGAACAGGTAACCTACTGGCGAAAACTGGCAGAAAAACGGGTGACTATGCCTCGTCTCCTACTAGATCCAACCCGAACTCTGCAGACTGGGCAATTTAAAACGAAGGGCCCAGGGGAAAACATTTAATAACGTTAGAGTGAGTGGACAAAAATAAAATAATAAATAAAATATTTATGTTTCCCCATATTAATTTCTAAGGAAAAATCGAATGCATGCCGCAAGCGATAAAACTTTTATCCCATAAAATATCGAGCCTCTCAGACTCTATAAAATATGTATGTATTTACACTCGTCCATACTCCCTATATAAATTCATGGGTCTATATAGGGCTACTACGCTTGCGTCCAACGCTCACGTCACGTCTTAATGCGGTGCTACACTACGCCATTAAGGTGGACAGACGGGTGTATAAATATGTGTCCATACCCCCTATATGAATTAAACATTCAAATAGGGCTACTACGCTTACGTCCAACGCTCACGTCACACCATAATGCGGCTATATGCTACGCCATTAAGGTGGACAGACACATATGGCTAGCTAGCATTTCCTATACATACTCTCTCATAATTACATATTTATATTCACCGAAAATCCCATTTTCGGTAACTCTCTAAGAGAAATAAAAACGTCAAAATTAATTGACATCAAAAACTCCAACAAAA
>NC_020494.1:11506147-11519076 GCF_000184155.1 Fragaria vesca subsp. vesca
CCTGATGTCGATCTGGGGTCTCGTCTGCTCGAGTCCTACCTCACGTCCTGTTACCAAATTAAAATATTTAAATTTCCCAACCAATAATCCAATATTTAATCAAAATAGGCAAAATTACCCGAGAGCCATAATTACGCTCATTATTGCCTAACTTCGATATTCTTACATCGGAACGATCCGAACTTAAATATCATACTCCACAGTCGTAAATATAACCTCCCCAAAATACGACTTAAATCCTACGGCCGGATTCTACATTAATTAACCGCCAAAAATACCAAACTTCGGAAATTCACAAACCTATCCAAATCTCATCCAAAAATTCCATAAATCACACCAATATACTCCTCTTAATATTCCACATTTAAAACCCTAAAAATCTCCTAACCGGCGGCGGCCGGCAACCGTTTTCCGGCGACCTGCAAATGCTACCAAATTTTAACAGAATCTTCCTCTCAATCTCCTCTACAACTTTCATGACTAACACATCACCCAATTCCAAGCCTAACTAGGCTAAGGCTAATCGAACGAAAACAACTTAAACACCATAAAACTTCCACCTCAAATTTCTCCTTACCTAGCTCAAGAGGGAGGGAGCTGTTTGGAGGGGTTGTTGCACGGGAGGAGGGTTACAAAACCGTACCAAGCTTGCCCGGATTGGTGGCCGGAGGAGGAAGTTCCGGCGAGAAAACCGATTCGGCAGTCGGAGCTTTCGGGTGGCACCGCTCTCTCACGGCGGAGCTAGGGCTCCTCTCACCGGTCTAGAAATGTTGCTGGGAGGGAGACCGACTGAACGGGACCGGTCCGGCGGCGAACGGAGGTCGGACGGCGGCGGGAGGACAGCCGGAAAACCGGGCAGCGGGAGGCTCGGGGAGAGGAAAAGAAAAGAGGGAAGAAGAGAAAGGGAGGAGGAAAAGAAAAATGGGTTGGGCCTCCACCGGTCCAACCTATATCAACCCACTTCAAAAAAATAAAAACACCCCGAAAAATAATACCCGAATAAAAATTACTTTTTACTAGCTAAAATTTACCATTTTTACCGTCGTCGTATTTTCCTCATACTAATAATCCTCCGCACATAATCGTCCCCGAAACCCCTCTAGGGACCAATTAAACTATTTACTCAATGATCGAGACGGTAAAATTCTTATTATAATCAGGCTAGTAAATAAGGTAAAAATATAAGGGTCGGGATGTGACAGAATAACTTCTATAGTTGGAAGTGACTTTCTACTGAGTGTCACAATTGTGTGTTTTTGGTTAATGGGGAGTCAAAATATAATTTTACCCTTGAAGACTCGGAGTTTTCTTCTTTACTCTATAATTCACTTCTAATGAGAGCTCACCTTTGTCTGTATGGAGTTCGGTTAGCTTTACTTGTTGTAAGTACTTGACTCTAGCTTTTGGTAGATGCCAACAATTTAGTTGATATTAATTGAATCAATTTCTATTCCAACAAAAAAGAAAAGAAAAAGAACATAACAACAGTTAAGAAAGACATTTCCATAATACTGCGAGAGCGTAAGGAGAGACTTTACCCTTGTCTGGCGACGAGCCATATCGTTGTCGTCGGACAGACTTTGTCTACCCCATGTGGGTCTGGCGTGAGATTAGACTCTTCGATCATCAGCTCGTCTGGGTCGGAGAGATCACGGTGGGGGTCTGTTTGGTGAGAATGTTGGAGATCATAGTGGCTGGAGGGTTCTGGTTTGTTCCTTATCGACTTGGCCTGCAACGTGGTGGAGTAAGGGTGAGCGCTTGGTGGTTTCTTTGAAGTGACATGGTCGCACTCATAGCACCGTCGAAGGATTTCGGCTAGGTCTACAGAACTCGATCTGGGTCTCTTGTGCCCAACCGAGAATGGCGCATTTAGTGGCTTGACCCTAATTAGACAAGTCTAATCTTTGGTTTGTCTGTTAGATCCAATTCAGGTTGGGTCTCTGGTAAGGGTAAAGCTTATGGAGGGTGCAGCGATGGTGGAACGCCGATGACAGGGAATCCCAAATGGTGGGGTGCGACATGGAGCAGGAGAGGAAGGATTTGAGTTGGGCCTTGTTTGGTGTTAGTGCTTCCCCTTGTCTTTGGGCTGGTGATTGGGTTTGGGCTCACTCATTATTGTTATGTACTTTGTTAATTTGTGTGTTTTGCAAATAAATTCCCACACTAGTTGTGTAGGAGTAGAGTTTGGTCCCGGTGCAGGCACTCTCTGTGTCTTGTCTGTTCTAAATTGGTGGCGAGTTCCTTGCATTGGCAAACGGTCGCAACCTTTTAATAACAGTAATGTGTCTGTCGTAGTTAGGCGATGAGTTTTTTGCTTAATCAAATGGTTGCTGCCTCCTAGTGGCAGGGTGAAACTTAGTGTCATCGGATCTATTTTCCGATGGCAACATATAGTGGGAAAGCTGAGTTATTTTTCATGATGCTTCTTTGGAATAAAGTTATATTTTCGTTAAGTCACCACAAATATAAAGCGAATAGAGTTGTCAGTCATACACTCTTCGTTATTCAGTGCATTTTAAAATACATGTTTGTAGTTGAGGCTTCTGTTATTTTCTTAGGAGATCCTCTTTATGTGTTTTGTAATCTGGGGTATAGGGCAGCCGAACCGGCCCTTATTTCTACAAAAAAAAAAAAAAAAAAAGGAAGAAGACATTTCCATTAACTACTATTCTCTTCGTCTCTACGTCTCTTTCGTTCTCTGGTGACTACGAATTTGGAACAACCCTAGCCTATAGAATAACATCGTCGTCGTGGTGCATGCAACCACGTGTGGAGGCGATCGATCTGAATTTTTAACTGAACTGAGAGCTGGTGGGAGATCCATGGCGAAGACTATTGAACGTCGACACTCGACAGTCGACAACATTTAGTTTCTATCCCCGACTACACATAACGTGTTCAATGATGGATTCATCTAATCCATGAATAGTCAACTTCACAGTCTAGCTGGGCAAGGCATCTGCCATTATCGTCATGTACTCATTCATGTACAGTGATGGCCTGCCCTCCGCCCTGGCCTGGGTAAGAGCTAGAAGCACAAATGGGTCCTCCTCGTACTTAATGAACCTTCCTTTGCTGTATGACGCATATCTATCAGATGTGTGCTTCGGACATACATGCGTATTTTCGTTTTCCAATCCAGATATCATGCATGCATACATGCTACAAGTAAATTTGTTTTCGGGTTAGAGGTTAACCATGATGATTACTTTTGTTTACCTATGATAAGATCTGAGCATGGAGCCAACTATACTTTATTAGTTTAAGCTACATTGTGTTTAAGGAGAAAACAATCTAGCTTTTTCTTCTTTATAGGCAATTCCTTCTTATTAGGAGAAGCCTTCATGCATTTGACATAAAGCAGCATATATAAGAACCTCGGAACGAATCGGTTTTCCCTAACTAGCCTTCTTAATTATTAGGAGCCGAGACATTCTTTCAGGCAACAAACTCAACTTGCGGTGTAATAATTTTTCAGTCATCACTTCTTCTAGGTTAGGCATGCAACACCTCAAGATGGAAAGGAGTATACACCTTGCTTAACATTATGATAAATCAAATAATTTTTCAATCACCCTTTATCAGAGAGTATGTTTAGATGAATAACGGATGAGTAATTTTAAGACCGGATACAAAGCACATATTATTAAAAATAAACAACATGCAATATGCAAGTGATGTACAGATCAGTAGATACGAAAGTCATTTATGAAAGATGATTCTTGATGCCTTTTGGTTGCCTCTGCTTGAAAAATTGGGAAGACAATTGTTTCTATTGCAGAGGTTACTGCTCTCAAAGACAGTCTTATTAAAGCTAAAGATACGGGGATCCAAGATTTGGTAGTGGAAGAAGATTCCTCGCTAATCATCAATTGTATCAATGAGAAGTTCAAATGTCCTTAGAGGCTCTTACAAATTATCCATGACATCAAGAAGATTGCTTGCTCCTTTCAAGGCATAACCTTTCATCATATTCTTCGTGAAACTAATTTTGCTACTAACGTTTTGGCTATCTTAGGTCACCAGTTTTCAAGTTCGTGTGTAATACCCCGGAAATTTGATATTAGTTTCTAATATTATTTAGAAATTTTTGAGTTAGAAGTTAGTGTGTTTTGAGGTTCGAAGGAAGAGCGGAAGTGTTCGAATGCATAAATTACCTAAAAGGGTTTCTTTTTCATTTAGGGTCATAGGGTTGACTTTTTATTCGTTGGGTTTCTTGAGAAACTTTCTTCACGAAAGTTGTAGAGCATGACGATACAAGTTCGTAGACACGTGGCTCGCGTGAAGCGGACTTCGTATGAGGAAGTTATGGTCAGCGGAAGTTGTGGCTTTACGGGAATGTTTAGGTTAAATAGGAAAATTTCGTTTTGGGTCCTCAATTTTTTTCAGAACCCATTTTCTTCCCCTCTTCTTCTCTCTTCCCGACCCCGAGAGAGTGCAAAAACCCCAGCCGACCCGACCCGGACCCGGACGACCCGACCCGACTTTTCCAGTCGACTCCGGCCGATGGCACCGGTCGAAAAAGTTTCCTCTCCTCGGCGCAAGGCTCCCTGTGTTGGCGAGTGAAGACAATATGGACGGATTAGCGCTAATCGAGTGCCAACAGTGAGGGCGGCGACTCGGATTGCAACCCGACCGGTTTTCTCACCTCCGGCGGCAGCGGCAAGGCTGAAACCGGTCAGGATAGGAAGTGTTGGACGTCCTCGTTCGATCCCTGGTGGTGTTGAAGCTCAACTCACGGCGGAGAGTGGCGGTGGTGGATCCCAATCTTTCCGGCGAGTTTTCGGCATGTTTCCGGCCGATTGGGGCGAAATCTCAGGTATTAAAAGTGTTCCTTTTGCTGTGCTCTTTAAGGTTGCTGTTGGAAGTTTGTTAAGTTGTTGAAGTTTCGGGGTGGCGCGTGGTGCCCACTCGCCACCGCCTGTGTGGGCGCGTGCCGGCGCGTCCGGTAGTGTCTGTGGTGTTTTGGGGTGTTGGTTAGGTAGTACTCTTCGTTACGAACGTGTTGGTATGTGGGTTGTAGGTTTTGGTTACCATTATTGCATGCTAGGGTTTCCATTTGGTGCTAAGTTCCGTTCGGTTTAGTTTTGGGTAAATCCGAACATGAAAATCTGGTTAGTAGTTCTATAGGTTGTGTATAACGTTTCGGTGACCTTTTAGAGGTCAAGGAGGAAGATTTGTCTCGAGTGGCAAGCTCGTGGGTTAGGACATGAGTTTCGGTTTGAGTCGGATAATGTTGTTGTTGATAGTTACTAAGGTTAACGTTTTTGTTAATATGTGACTTGTGGAGTATGGTTTTGAGCTATATGCTTGTGTTGTCCGTGTGAAGACGCAGCGAGAGTTAAGGTGAGTAAAATCTCACCAAGGTCCACTTTGTAGCCTATTTATTTTGATGATGATTGTGATGTTGATTTTGGTGATGGTTGTGATGTTGGTTTTGATGGTGATAATCATTATGATAATTATTATAATGATGATTATGATGGTGATTTTGATGATGATTAAGATGATGATTATGATGGTGATTTTGATGATGATGATAATTATGGCTAATTGTGAAGTTGTCCTTGAAAGAAAATGATTTTGTTTTTAAATATAAATGAGTTTGATCGTCAACGGCTCATGGTAAGTGAAAACAAGTTTTCTGTTAATAATATAATCTTTCAAAATGACTTCCGATCATGAGTCATAATTAGAGTCGGTAGATTATCCTTTTTTTAATATTTATATCCATGTGTTTATGTGTGAAAGGCACGCTATGATAATGTGATAGTGTGATGTAGAATTGTTTGTTTAATTAGTCAAACCGGGTTTCAAGCCTTTAATCAGGTGATTGGTTACGGTTATGATGAATTGATGATATTATTATTTTTGTGATCTGATAAGTGTTATGACGTGAGAGTAATAGAATGTGTGCCTTAGTAGTGAGTGAGTGCATTCGTTGTGGAATGGTGCCTTAGTGGTGATTGTTGCATTAGTTGTGAATGTGTGTGTCTTAGTGGTGATGGTGTGCATTAGATTAGGAGCCTTCGTGGTGGACCGGGAACCAAGCCTTAGCCGGATGATTGGTTATGGTTAGTATAGAGCTCTAGTCTGTCGGTACTTCATGGGGGATGACTATGTGTTGACGAACCCATGAGTACGTGTTTGTCTAGTTACTTATGGGGGATGACTATGCGTTGACGAACCCATAAGTAAGAGTAGAGAAATGATTGTGTGATGTTTTTATATGATGTCATTTAATTTCCTTGTTTCGAGTATTTCCTGAACTATACTTTTTGCAGGATTTCATTTATGATTTTGAGTGATTGTGAATTGTTGTGTTTTTTTTATTTCTTCTTTTGATTTCTCTTGCTTGTAAGTGTTTTCCTGAATTTATTTTTATGCATGAACTCTTGGTGTTTACCTTATGTGTTGTTGGGTTGAGTCTGTTGTTAGAGATTTACTCATACGAGCTTTTAAAGCTTATCGGGTTTGTTGTTTTACAACCCGGTGCACCAATCCATAGTGTAGAGGTTGTTTTTGCAGGTCAGGTTTAGCAGAGTTGAGGCTGCGGCAGATAGGCTTTGTTCATTTTGTTTCTTTCTAGATTGCAGTGAGTTTTGAGGGAGGTTTTACTTGTTCAAATTATTTTCCACAAGTTGTAAAACTAAATCGTTTTTTTTTTATTGTTTTTCTTTTTGGTTATCATGCCTTGAATTTGGAATTTTTTTATTTATCCAAAATTCGAAGTGTGACACCGCGTTACTGAAAGGTGGGGTTTCCTCCGGCTGTGAGTTTAGTAATTAATTCGATCTCTTTGAAGCTGGTTGATTCATATGTTTCTTCTTGTAATAGTCTTTTAGCATAAAAAAGTCATTTATGAAAATTATATATTGATCCATTTAGTTCCCAAATTTATGAATCAGAATATAATTCACACTTGGCCCAACCTAACCAAACGAAATCCTTATATTGAAGAACTTCTGTCGCATGTCTTATTGCAAAGAAGTATTTGTACAATCAGTAGTTTCATATTTATATTGTTTTTTTTTAAATTTATATGTATGGATAATAACAAAAATGAACCACAGCCTCTCTGGCAAAGAGTCGTAAACATGACTTGTATCCAAAAAACAAAGAGTCGTAAACATGACTCCAAATTTAATTCAAGGAGACGTATGGCAAATTGGCAATAGATCGATGCAGCTGTAAGTTGAGATTGAGAAAAATACATAATTAATTGTAAGCTAGAAGTTGCAATATAATATTGACGACTGCGATGCTAGTCATGCTACTAGTAGCACGGCGTGAGCCCCCTGAGCCTAGAGAGCTCACAGAAGAGACATGCTCGACACGTAGTATATGCACTCTGTGCTAGGAATCTCTTCAGAAGCTTTTGTTCTTCCCATTCTTATATACAATAGTGTAAGTAATTAAAATTATTCTTTGTCTAATGTTAATTAGTTTGTCTAAGTGGAAGTTCCCAATTTTAACTCTCCCAGTCTCGTAATTCTTTTCGTATACAAGTTTATATACGTTATATATGATGAAGAAAAATATAGTTTATTTGGTGTTGCCTTGTTGGTGACAAAATTAATAGTGATTGATATTTGAACTTTCATATGAGCAGACACAAATATTTTAGAGCGAGAACAAAAACGTACTTTAACCTAGATTTCATGTCGATAAACAACGTCTTCGTCAACATTTGTGTTTCACCCTAATAGGTTTTTATTTGGTAAAAAACTATATTAAACTACAGTGGCAAGTTAGTTTTAAAGACTGAGAGCATCTTTAGTACTGTTAGCAATTTTGTAGTCAAATTTAGTCAAAATAGCTAAAAAGTTATTTTGGTTAGCCACTTTTTAGAAATCTCTCTACACCGGTACTCTTTATTTCAACTAAAATTTGATTTATATTATCGATTAAATAAAAATAATAATTTAAATATGTTTTATTATTACATAAAATGACTTAAAATGAATACTTTGAATTAATATAAATTATAGAGAGCCTTATCTCGCTAGCTAAAATGACTTTTTAGAAATTCCTCTACACCAGTATTCTTTATTTCAACTAAAGTTTGATTTATATTATCGATTAAATAAAAAAATTAAATATGTTTTATTATTACATAAAATGACTTAAAAGGAATACTTTGAATTAACATAAATTATAGAGAGTCTCTAGCTAGTAAGATAACTAAAAGTTAAAATAGCTAGTCACTTACTAGTCTGCTGGAGCTGGTAAAATTGATAAGAAACTAAACTCGCTCTCTAAAATAGCTAAAGAGCCAATATAGAGAGTCTGCTAAATATGCTCGCTAGGTCTTCGAGCTCTGCCGTTGGCATCATTTGGTGTGCGTTTTAAACAAAGTTCTCTTGTTATTGCTTGTAAACCCGATAAATTCGGTGCTACAAGAAACTTCTGTTCTTTCGATCTCCTTGCTGATCCGTCCCTTTTTTATTTTGTTTTAGTTAATGTGTTTTTTTATGAGAATTTTTTGTATGGTTTAGAGATTTGGGTCGTGAATATTTTCCAATAGATTTTATATATATTGTGTTATGTTCGCTCAATACCGGTTGAATTAGACTGTAAGCTTTCATCGACTGATCTGGTGGTGACGTTTATGTGGTTATGATTTTTGTTCTTGATAAATAATAATCCTTCCATCACAAAACAAAGGTTGATTTCTAGATTTTTACCCAATAATCCCAACTTTACTATTGATTTTCACGGAAATGAATCCGTGCGAAAGTAGGAGAGATGCCTCCTTCTGATGTACAGTCTTTTGATACAGATTCTTCTGCTGGGGCTGGTCCGTTGGTGCAAGGATAGGCCCCTGCAAATATTTAGTGTTTCGTTTGTCTTCTTTCTCTCACTTTTCCTAACCATTGAGCAGTCAGTCTTCCACGTGCTCCTGGGGACTCCCTCCTCTCTCCCTCTATCTCTCTCCCCAGTCCACACTCCTCCACAGTCCACCTTACTTCTCAATCCCATACATCTTTCATTATTATTATTTCCCCCTCTGACCCTCCCTCTGCGCTTCCTTCTCCCCCACCCATCTTCTATCTCACAGAAAACCAAAACCCCCATTATTGTTCTTCTTGATAATAATGCGAAAAGATCGATCACCACCAAGTACTGCTTGATTAGGTGTTGCTGTAGTTGTGTTTGTTAATGATGGAAGGGATCAAAGGCTTAGGATTAGGAGGAGGGAAGGTTGCTATTGGTGTTGGCAATGGCGTTGGTCATGAGCAGGTGATTCAGGATCAAGACATGGGAGATGGAATGCAGTGCAGTGACCATCCTTTCAGAAACAACCCAGGTGGGATCTGCGCTTTCTGTCTCCAAGAGAAGCTCGGCAAGCTCGTCTCTTCTTCCTTCCCTCTCCCTGTTCGTAACTCCGCCTCTTCTTCTTCCTCCCCTTCTTTTAGATCTGACATCACCGGCGCTAGCAATGCCGGCGGTGTCAGCGTTGCCGGTCCTTCCTCTACTTCTCTCTCGCTCTCGGTCCGTCCGAAAGCTAACGGTGAGTCATTTAATCATGATGAGTATTACACCCGGCGCGCCAGGATGTCGTTTCTTCTGGCCAGGAAGAAGAAGAAAGTGACTGCCAATGGTGGTGAGAATAGTCACAGCCGCGCCGCGGATATGGTTTTCAAGAGGAGCAAGTCGACCACGACGCCGAGGAGGAGCCATTTCATGGATGCTGCTGATGAATTTAGCCCCAGAAAGAGAAATGGGTTCTGGTCTTTTCTCTACCACCACCACAAAACTTCCAAGAAAATCGACAACAAAAGCTTCCGAGACAACTCCAAGATTTCCTCCTCCTCCTCGTTCACATCTTCTGCAACTACAACAGCAGCTGGGAGGGACAAGTCTTTGGGGTCTTCTTTAAGGAATAAAGCCGAAACAGCCGTGGGTGAGGTTGAAGACGACAGCAGCCCCAACAGCCAAGCCACAGCCTCAGCCTCTTCGTTCGAGCGGAAAGTCTCCAGATCCAGATCTGTAGGCTGCGGCAGCCGGAGCTTCTCCGGCGACTTCTTCGAGCGGATCTCGACTGGTTTCGGCGACTGCACTCTCAGAAGGGTGGAGTCTCAAAGAGAAGGCAAGCCTAAACACTCTTCAGCAGTTCGAAACGGCGCCGAGCGTGTCAAATGTGGTGGGCTTTTCAGTGGGTTCATGATGACTTCATCTTCTTCATCGTCTTCGTCTTCCTCCTATTGGGTCTCGTCAGCCGAAGACATGAACGGGAAAGCAATATCCGGTGGTCCCGGGGCGCTAGTCCAAGGCGGCAGAAGCAGGAGCAGCTGGGGTTGGGCCTTCGCTAGCCCCATGAGAGCTTTCAGCAAACCCTCTTCGAAAGACGGGAAGAGGGACATTATTAGACAAGCCAATACTTCAGATAAGAACACCACCCCTAACTTGTCTGCAATTCCTTCCTTGCTATCTGTTAGAGGTTGATGATGATCAAGATGAAGAAGAAGAGATTATACACATTAAATGTCTGTTAATTAATTTAATTACCCCTGTTTATTACTACTATGTTCATTTATCTTGGATTTCTTGGTCTCCATTAGGGATATTACCATGTAACACATTGCCATGAAGAATCTTCTTGTTAAATTTCTGGGTTTTAGTATCCAAAAATGGAGAGTGAAGTGGGTAGAGTGCAGAAGATGATGATGACCCATCTTTTTTTTGTTGTATTGGAACTTGTATTATTTATTAAATCTTTTGTAACTTGGACCGTGATGGAGTGGAAAATTTGTATAAAGTATTGCATGCATGTTTGTAGCAACTTAAAATTTGTAAGGTTTCAGATGTCACATGCATACACATGCTTGTTTTGTTGGTATTCGATAAACTGAAGACTAATAGATGAATACAATAGAAGTGAGTCAAGACGCATGTTAAGGGAATCCCCAGCACAAATTTGATTCTGGGACTTGCACTGGATTTTTATCATTTTTGACACAAAAGAAATACCTCTAAATGGTCCCCTTCCATTCTCATATAATAGGATTCTGAGGAGGTAAATTACCGGAATTGGGAATGGTTCACCGTTTGGGGAATTTAGATCAGTGTTAGGGTATACACCAAGTTTTCTGAACATTAGTTCTCTCTTTGGTATCGTTAGATCATTGTATAGTCAAGTTTTGAACCAATTTGATAGTCGTAAACCTTGAAACAGACTCGCGTCTATTTAATGTAGTGACACAAGTTGGGATTTATTGTTCAAAAGAAGAGTGACGGGAAATTCTCGCATGTTTTTGTATTTAATTAGGAACAAGAGATCTGAATGGCCACGGGGATGGCTTCTTCAGTGTCGGAGGAAGCCCTTGTGCGACTGACTAACAGTGAGGAAGCAATCTTTGATTCCTTCTTTTATCTTTGTGGTCGTCTTCTCTCCAAGAAGCCAGTGGCTCTTCCGTCGCTCTCGGCGACGATCTCCAATGTTTGGGGATTAAAGGAAATGGTTCTCCAGGGATTTGAAAGTGAGGAATCGGGTCCTCCCGGCGGTCCATGGTTTATAATAACACCATGTTACTGTTGGCGGCCTACAAGGAAATTAAATTGTCCTTTCTAGTTCTCGTCTGTTTGGGCAATGCCCATTAGACCAGTTAAGTGTTTTGATTTTCAACATTTTGTGGTAGCTCTGGGGCAGCTTAATTGATCGTCATGTCAATAAAAGTTCGCAAAAACTACATCTACACAAACAATATGAATTATTTAATTACATCAAAGGGAAATCGACGGGCTCAGTTGGTAAGGGCAGACTTTTGGTGGAGAACTCATTCTAGTTTGATCTCCGCTGCCAACAGACCTTGTCTAGTTCGTGATCTGTAAATTTTATTGTCGAAATTAATCTATATTTCAGGGCTGGTGTGACAGGTACATGTCCACCATAAGTCCTTCAAGGTTAAAGTTGCAGATTTTCCGTGAACGATAATAGTGTAGCCTAACCAAACTTTCGTCTGAACTTTTTGTAAAACATATATATATATATATAGCCCTTCTCGGCTGCGGACGTCCGCACCAATGGTTTTGGTGCGGATTTCTATTTTTGCACCACTTTTCAATCGAATTTCCTCATCTCCACCGTCTAGTATTTAGATAATATTGTGTATATCATCTCTGCAAAATTTCAGCCAATTTGGTGATCGTTAAGGCCTTCAAAATTGTGTTTTTCTGGTATAAACATGAACCGGACAGAATTCAGTTCGTCCATTTGTTTTTCGAGTTTGAAGGCCTTAACGATTACGAAATTGGCTGAAATTTTGCAGAGATGATCTACACAATATTATCTAGATACTAGACGGTGGAGATGAGGAAATTCGATCGAAAAGTGGTGCAAAAATAGAAATCCGCACCAAAACTTTGGTGCAGATGTCCGCAGCTGAGAAAAATCGTGTGTATATATATATACACACAGTGAGTATCAGGTACGGACGTCCGCACGGCTCTTAAAGTGCGGACGTCCCTCCTTCGCCACCGTACGGCACTGGCGAGGGCGCGTCTCCACCCCAACGAACTCCAGCAGCTTCCCCGACCACTTTCCATCCTCGGCGAGTTCGCCGAATTCCAGTTTTCCGGCCAAATTGACTTTGTTTGAAGTTTTGGGTGATCTAGCTGGAAAACTGGAATTCGGCGGACTCGCTGGGGAGGGAAAGTGGTCGGGGACGCTGCTAGAGTCTGTTAGGGTAGAGGCGCCGTACGATGGCGAACGAAGGGACGTCCGCACTTTAAGGCCGGTGCGGACGTCCGTATCTGAAACGGCCTGTATATATAAATATATATATATACGATTTTTCTCAGCTGCGGACGTCTGCACCAAAGTTTTGGTGCGGATTTCCATTTTTGCACCACTTTTCGATTTTATTTCCTCATCTCCACTGTCCAGTATCTAGATAATATTGTGTAGATCATCTCTGCAAAATTCA
>NC_020494.1:11519096-11529204 GCF_000184155.1 Fragaria vesca subsp. vesca
ATTTCACCCAATTTGGTAATCGTTAAGGCCCTCAAACTCGGAAAACAAATGGACAGACTGAATTTTGTCCGGTTCATATTTATACCAGAAAAACTCGAGTTTGAGGGCCTTAACGATTACCAAATTGGCTGAAATTTTGTAGAGATGATCTACACAATATTATCTAGATACTAGACGGTGGAGATGAGGAAATTCGATCGAAAAGTTGTGCAAAAATGGATATCAGCACCAAAACCATTGGTGCGGACGTCCGCAGCCGAGAAAGGCTGTATATACAGGGCCCTTCCAATGAGGGATCCATTTTTTTGTTCATTTCTAGGGATAGGCCCACACCATTATATTTGTTTTTTAATGGGTTTGGATGACTGAGATTAAAACAAAACTTAACACTTATGTCAAACCTACACCGTTCAAAATCATTAAAAATAAATCTCTTATTTGGATGACTTAACGATCACCAAATTTTTTGAAAATTTGCATAAGTGATCTACTCATATAGCTTAACGAACTAAACAGTGGAGATTTGATTTTGTGATCGAAAAGTTCGTTAAATGATCTATCCCTAGAAATGAACAAAAAAAGGGATCCCTCGTTAGAAGAGCCTTGTATATACACACACACCCCGAAACTTCATGAGAGTGATGAGAGCAAGTGAGGAACAAGAGATTTTTGGATGAGTATGAATGTATGATGAGAAACAAAGCAAAGGACAAGACGAAAGCTGTTGATGAGGAATCCGACCAAAAGAAAAGCTGTTTATGTAGGGACTCAGTTATTGACTTATAAGTCAGAACTCAATTGAAGATTACTTCGTGGAGCCAACCTCCCTTTGTACTTGGATATTTTGTTTGTCCATGGCCTCAGATCTTTCTCTCTACACTGTTCGCAAGCCATATCTGTGGCCATGTCTATGCATAAAGCATACCAGCTATTTCTGCCTGCAATGAACATAAATTTATTGTTATGATGCTAGAGCAGTAGTGGTAGCTGGGAAGAAGATCTAACAGTGAAGCCTTGTACAGTTGCCCAGTAGATATTGTGAGTTGTACTGTTGGAACGAGAGCCAGGATTCAAGGCTACTCCATCTTTACATGATCCGGGGCTCAAGCTAGCTCCCAGTTCCCCATGGCCTTGTGCTTGTAAACTTGCTCTTTGGTTGACAGACATTAATGTTACCAGAAAAGCACATCTGGATTGTGGTCGAAGAAACGAAGAATGACTTGTGATAAACGTCATTCCTGGGAGTAATAACGTTTGGTTCGTGGAGTAAAAACGTTTTTCATTTTATGTTTTTATGGAGCATGAGATTCAAAACTCGTACCTAATGATAATGGAAGTATGAATCAAGAAACTAATAGTAAACAGATTGTGACAGATCTATATTAATGCTACTGTTCGACTCTTAGCCGAGTTGGGCCAGCACCTTGAGACCGCGCTCTATTGCCTCTGATTTAATCATGAAGATGTTGACATGTTTTCTCTTTGAGTGGCATGCATCTTTAAACTTGTCGAGCTAATATGAGTTAGGGCAGCGAATAGGCCCCCATAGACTGGAAAACTTTGGTGGTGCTTCGGCCACTACTGCTCTCCTTAACCGTTGGGTAGTCCGCGCGCAGGTCTGAGACTTTGAGGACGAAGTTAGGTACGTATTGGTTTTGAGTAGCTTTAATACCGGACCTAAGACACAGATCGATCCCTGAGAAGGAGGCATGTAAAATGTAAAGGTGTAAACGAGCCGATCGGATATTCGCGAATGAAAACCCGTATCAAAATTGGCTTGGATATTCTTTGAAGCTTGGTTTGGTTACTTTATTCCAAATTCTAGCTTGCTTGTCGAAGTAACAACCCGATCATGAACACAACATAAAAGCAATGTATATCCCATCGTGAACAAACGATCGAGTCATGCTCAAGTCCAACTATATATGCTATAGTGATAAAAATACGAGTTGCACACAAGCCAACCAAGTTCAAATGAACAAAAATCGTACGAAGCTCAATACTAACTTCAGCATAATGAGAATAATCTGCTTCCTTTATATAATGTAGTATGAACTTCACCTCCAACACTAATCGACAATAGATGAAATTGCTCAAATCTTTTTGTAGACTCATAGAAAGCAAAATTATACAATTTTTCTTCACATTCTCTACACGACTAATAATATTTCTAGTTTTCTTTTCCATAGAAAATGTGTGTTTTTAAAGTGTTTCCCATATACTCAATTCATTTTAATTAAACCAAGGACGATCATTAGCCAACAACACTAAACACAGTAAGACACAACAGTAATCATATGTCTATTCAAAACTGCATTCTAATTAAGATTCAAACCAAGTCATGACACATAAGTAGTAAACTACTGCAACAGATATATCGAAAAACCGCAAAACAAAAGAACCAAGCAAGAAACAAAACATTATAAATCATTTTACTGCTGCCTCACTTTCTGGTTCAAGAGCATTTGCCGGAGCTCCACCGGGTCGATCTCATCCGCCCTATTAGCCGGCCTGTAGTACCCGGTTCGAGGATCCGGTGCCCAAGCAGACGAAGACTCTTCCTTCATCCCAACCTTCTCTTCCAGCTTCCTCACCATAGTGCTCCTGGAGCCTCCCATTCCAAAGCCAGCTGCCACTGAGCCATGTGATGCCGCCGCGTAACCTCGTCTGCTCCGACAATCACCAATATTAAATTAATCACCAACAGAACAGAAATAAAATAATCGTTTAAAAAAATGAAGCAGATCAAAATGAACATTCTATAAGGAAAGCTCACCGGTGAATGGAAGCCGCAACGGGAAGGAGAATTGCCTTTGAGAGAAAGGAAGCCATTGGAGTATCGAAGATAGGTACTTAGGTAGAAGTCGGTGTTGGTGATGAGTTTGATGGACGTAGTGACGTACTATGTAGCTAGCTACTGCAGAAGCTATTCAATTCTTGGGAGACTGAGAGGAATTCTCAAGAATGAAAACTAGTGCAGTAGCTTGCTGGAATGGGGAAGTAGATGAAGGCCGAGTGAGGGAGGTGCTGCCCTTCCGCTTCTTCGGCTGTAAGGAAAAATTGTGTGTGGCGGTGGGAGGAGGAGGAGATTTAGGGTTTCTGTTTCTTTTTATATGGCCATGAAAAGTTCAATGGAACCATGGGAAATCGACACGTACGTACGTGCAAAGCTGTTGCCGGGGTGAAAATAATTTGTTGTTTTGTTTTAATTATATTTTAGAATGACCAGTGAAAATGAAAATACTCGAAGGATCCAATCGTTTTGCCTCTTTTATCAGTTGTACCCAAAATTCAGATTGAAGATTAATGTTTTGGCTTCATCCAGTTAAATATGAGCACAAGCGGTAAAGAAAAGTGAAAAATGAAGTAATTATAAATTAGATCATATAGTCAATCTCTTCCAAAGAAATAATTCTATTCAAATATTAATTACATACTAATGATACTATGAACACAAAATAGAGTTAGTGTAGAGAAGGAAACGTTACTCATCTAACGTAGAATGAAGTGAAAATTATGCCAATTTAGTATAGACTACTTCATCGTTAACTTTGGCCTAACGGCATAAGTAGTGATATGAATTAAGTCACAAAAAAATAGTTGTTGATATGGTTAAAAAATTATTATGTGATAATTATGTGAACCCCAAAATCGAATTTCATGCACTCTTATGGTATTCCCTGATTCCCTCAGATCCCCCATTCCCAACAGAAAGTAAAAATTCGAGCGATTTCCCTTAATTTTTTGTGACCAAAGACATTCAGAAAACACACTCGAATCTTCCTGTTTACTAGCAGAAGTCGTCGAAGCAGATACTGGTATAATGGGCTCGCTGAATGGGCCACGGAGAGTTCCACCCCGGCCCATGTATGTTCAAATTATACTTTCGACCTGCCGAATGTAGTAATTCGATCATACTGCATGCAGTCAAACAATTACTAATTACTCATCCATGACAATGTATTGCTATTTTGCTTCAATGCCTCAATGGCTACTTTTTACTACTCTGCATCTCCTCACAAAGACACATTATTGGATTACAAGTTCATACATGGCCTTCATTACTAACTGGGAGAATTCGACTATACTAGTTTAAGCAAGGAGAAATGTCCAATCTGAATCCCAACTATATTGGCTACACATACTTGGAAGACAAATCAATTCACACATTATATGCTAGGTATACCTTGTCAAATAGGTTTCATCCTTAGTTGAACTTATTCGTCTTTGATTAAGAAACAAGACTTGAGCGCGCATGTTGGCCATGTTAATGATTCTTAATTTAGATATTAGTTGCTGACGATGAAGCCAGCCGGAATGACATTGATGATGGTAAGGAGGCCGAGGAGGGTGTTTCCAATGAACTGCAAGGCAGATTCAAGTATCTGGGTTCCGGACAAACTAGAGTTGCAGCTAGAGAGCGGTGTGGTAACCACGAGCTTGCAATTAGATAAGAGTGAAGATAGAAGAAACTGGAGAGGATCTAGCAGGATTGAAAAGACTCCCGAGGCATTCGTAGTTGCAGTAGATATCACATTTCCAGATCCACATTGCAGTACGACAGTAGCATCTACAAACAACAAAGAAAGATATATATAACATGTCAAATCTACTTGCTTATAAAGAGACCCTTTGATAAATAAAGAGACTCGTTTAGGATACGGTATATTCATGTTTTAGGGTTCGGAGTATAGCAGATAATGCAGCTGGGTTAAGTGAAAATAAAGATTACTCGAGGCGCCGGCTATATATTGTAACTTACTTGGGAATACTGGTGTAAGGGAGGCGCCAGCAGTACTGACACGGCCATTGGCGGTGCAAAACAAAGTTCCTTGTATGCGGATCAGCTGAAAGATCCGGTTGATCAGGCCAATAAGTTGCGCTTCGGCGATCGGAACTGCTGCCAGTGCGGCAACAACCAAGAGCGAAACAAAGAGAAGTGTTTTGAAGGAGGCCATTGATGCTTCTTGGATAGCAATATCAACTGAATACTAACTGCAGTACCAACTCGAGTACTGTTAATCTTGCTATATGATTCTGCGCAGGATGGTAACCAATTTATAGGCTGTAAGAGGACAAGTTGCTGCAGAGTTTACTGACCAGAATTGAATGCCATTTTGGATGATCCGGAAATTATGTAATTCAAGGACAATAACATTCTTGTCTTGATCAGTATATTTTGGTGAAACTAAGCTCGTTCAACCATGTATATATATAAGCATGCACGCTGCCTCTGTGGGTGGTCTTCCACCTAGATGCTAGAGCTAGATCGATTTCTCTCTCCCTATCCCGCCCGCCTTGTTTTAATTTGACCCTGTGTAAGTTGCTCTTTCACTAGCATTAGCATCACTATAGTCACCTCCTAACTTCCTTACCCTTCAGGTCAATGATCCTAAGATTGATCTTATATATAGTTGTGTACTTACCTGAGTTATCTCTAAACCCTAACTTGAATTCATTGGTTTCATTTTGTTGTTACTTGTAGACTTTTAAGATCGAGCTCACATGATATTCTCAATTTCCGAGTAAGTTTGCTTCTGCCTGCGGGCAGCGGGAAATAGTACTTCTGATTTTACATATAGTTCTTAATTAAGTTAGTTTGTAAGAAATTGTGATGTCATAGGGAATAGAAGACCTCAATGCCTCGACACTTTTTTATATACCTGGTGCAACCGCCACAAGAATTACAGAATAAAGAGGGACGTAGAACTCAAACCCTAAATTATAATAAGCATAAAGTGAACATCCAGAAATAAAATAGGGACGTAATCTCCATAAAATCTATGTTTAACAAGCACATTACCAATAAACAAATAATGCACGGATGACTACTCTATTTATTTTGATATTGCCGTGATGTACATAAAAGATAACTTTATAACGAAGAAACATAATTACAAATAACATAGATTCTTCACTATATTGACGCACATAAACAAATCCGACAAGACATAGTTTCATTTGCCATTATGAGGTCGTGCCCATTTCATTAAACAAATAACTCGCGGTCTCACCAGGCCAGCCAAGATACACCGGGACCAAGGCCACATCTCTTTTCCATTGCATGGACTTATTGCTATGATAATAACAATCGGTAATCATAATCCAAACAAAAACCATCGGTAAGTAGTCGACTAATCATGATTATCAAGCTATTAAGTATAATGACCAATATATCGAATAGGGATATTAAATATTATCCTTCAAGCTAGATTCTTTCCTCCTTTAGAGCATCTCAAACCGTAAACCAAATTTGAAGCTAAATTTAGCTTAGAAAACAAGAATATTCTTTGAAATCTTTTCTTAGCTTACCAAACTCTCCCACCATATGCTAAATCCTTAGCTAAATTAATATCATTTTAGCTTTAGAAAGACTCCCACCGTAAGCTAAAATCTAAGGTAAAGCCATATATTTTTATTTTCTCATATGTTTGTTTAAATTAATAAAAAATATTATATAAATATATTTGATATGGAGGTCATATGAAAGATCTCGTCGAGATCTTCACGATGGTTGTTAGTAACAAATTTTTAATTTTGATGATAGTATAAATTATAAGAGAAATTTTATTAACACATTTCTAATTACTAGATACACATCCCATACTTAATACACCACATATATATTAACTTTATTGTTTTAACTTTTTACTACATACACATACCAAAACTTCATACAATACCCTCATTTAAAATACACAACTTATTCATTAAATACACAACTCATTCACTAAATACACTTATTTTTCTAGATCTGCTACTCAATTATTAAAAAAAAAATCACATTAGTGAAATTTTTCTCAAAAAGTTTCATCTTTCGTCACAGTAAAATCTAAATTTTCAACTTCAAATTGTACTATCTAATCAAATAACATACCCTAAAATCTAAATTTTGTAGTAGATCAAACTTAATCAAAGACAGATGAGTCATACCTCGCTTAGGGGTTAAGAAATATCACTATAATCCATGCATTACGTTGTATTCAGTTTTTGCTTAAAACTATAGTTGTTCATGAAAAACGTTAGGGCTTGGTATCTTCTCACATTTTTTTTCTTGAAGTGGATATAAGAAAACTCTTAAGTGAAATATTTTATTTCAGCTAGATTTCTTTATTTTTGATATGAATGTCTTTTTTGGTAATTTTACGTACCCACAAAGTCTTAAATAATTTATATAAAAAAATGATGTGTATTTAGCGTTTGAGGACATGTTAATAAAATTTCTCAAATTAAAATGAGAAATGTAAAGTTGAATAAAATAACATTTTATTTTAGTTTAATTACAAACTTCATAAGCCAAATTTCGCTTACCAAATAGCTCAAGCCAATTTTTTTTATCTTGAAAAATGTAATTTGGCTTATGACGGGAGTAAACAGAGGCTAAATTTGGTTTTTTAGCTTATAATGGGAGATGTTTTTAATCCTCGGCCGCCTTACAATCTTATGGAAGAGACTTGTAAGACGCTATTGGTTCTAAATAATTCGATAGGTATATATTGATCTGTGCAATTTGTTAGGCAAGTATAACAAAAAAAAATTGCAAGAGAGCAGTTGCAGGAATGGATTGAATCGACTGTCTAAATCTTAAATTTCAATAGCAGTTTCGGTGACTCGAACTATATGGGCCAAGATTTGCCTGAGTCTCTTAAGTTTCACTTAAAATCTTGGCAATCTTAACAGACTGTTCCCTACCAAACACACTTATTTGAGTTATTTCATTCCAAAATATATATTGTGGTCATTACATACCGGCCAATTAAAAGAAAGTGTTAATTTATTAAGCATTTGCCCCTTAGATTCATGCATGGCCTTATATGGAGCATGCGCGCAAGACAACTCAAGAATCAAATCACACACACAAATAAACACGACCTACTTTTATAGAGTAGAAAGAAAGAAAAATCACGACAATACAAAGATGTTAGATTTCAAAGAAAAAAAGTGAAAGTTCAAGGCTATAGTGTGCCTCCTCCGACGTTCTATAAAAAAAAGCAAAATGTCGATTCTTTGAGCAAACAAAAAGATAGAAAGGTTCCGCCAAAAATGATACAGCAGAGAAGAAATAGGCTGCACCACTTCCACTCATCATCTTCTTTGCCGTTGCACTCTATTTGTGACCTCTTCTCGTATACGAAGAGACACATACCACTTAATTAGAGACCGCCCTTTTGAAACTCAGAAGAGTACTATATGTCTTATACACATATTATCATTCTGTTGAAATGTAAAAAAACCTATGTAATTAAAGGGCTCCAAAATGCCCACTAATTGTAAGCTGAAAATCACCTACATTTCTAACTTCAAACGTGCGTCTGAAATGAATGATTTTGCAAGTATTGAAGAGCTAATTAAGCAGTACAAGCTGATGAGGTAATAGGTTCATGTTCACTTCCTTCTTCCACCAGTAGCGCACTTGATAAGCTTTTGTCTTCCTTCTTGGCTGGTTTTTTGTAAATCCAATATAGCACGAGCTGCACTGCTCCGAGTAAAAACCCCATCCCATTTGGTACCTATATAACAGATTCACACCCAAAATGAACAAAATTCTTAGTTTTGGGGTGGTGATTATCACTCAATTTTCGATTTCCCCACTTAAGTGTAGTAAGAGATTAGGAGATATTTACCCCAAGAAAATAATCTTGTTCGAGCCAAGCATAAAAAAGCCAGACCCCTCCGTTGAGGAAAAAGAAGAATGATAGCCAGAATGGCATATACTCCACACTCTTCGTTGTCACCACTGTTTTCTGAAAAGAACATTGAGACATAGGATGCATATTAGCATATATATCACTTATTTCATTCATTTAATTTCATCGAGTGATCGAGAATACTTCTTATCATGGCCACAGTTCACGGCTAGAGAAATATCCACTCGTTTTTTTTTTTTCTTAATAGAAAACAGATATAGTTGCTTGAAGAACACAGCTAGCTCCAACTACTTTACACCAATTATAAAGTGTCCTCTGCTTAAAACAAATATAGAAAGAAAATAAAGAATGTCATAAAATGTCCTACTCCAGGGAGGCATGATAAAACAAAATAAAAAGTGTATGAAGCACGAAAAGAAAATAATTAACAAGTGGGAGCAAGTAAAAGTCGATCATCAAGAAGCTAGCTAACAGCTAATCTAGTAATTTAAAATGCTAATACAAGGTTAGATTTGTTCATACGTTACAATCACCACTGATTATTCTGTTTAAAAATAAAAGAAAATTTTGAAGTTGACCAAATTATGTGTGTAGAATGCAAAATTTGGGTGTGGTTTAGCAGGTTACCATTGCAGCTAGAGGTGAGGCGTACATGATGATGTTGAGGCCAGCACCCAAGAACCCTATTGCACTGATACGTGTATCTCCCTTCAACGCCAGCCAAGTTACTAAAATGGCCGCCGCCGGAAAACCCACATCCAGTATACTAATCCAGATCACAGTATTCGCCTGAAATCGGAATTGATAACGTCAATAAAGACTTGTTACTAATTCACCGCTAATTACCAATCTACTGTTCATAATTGATCTTTACGTGCTCACCCTCTTGTTTGCTGTCGCGTATGTGAGAAACAGAGAGATGTAGACGATCTCGGCAAGAACTCCGAAGCCGTTTACGGTCGATACAAGATAAGCTCCGGGCTTTATGATTCCGTAGTAAGTCCACAGGAAGGAGTTGAGGAATGTGCAGACGTAGGGAAGACTTGTGAACTCTTCTGTAGAACGGTTCTTTACGATTCTCGCAAATGTATAGCTGCAAATTAAGATTGTTATTTTCCACAGGAAAATATACCAAACAGTGATGTAGCTTGAGATTTAGATGAGAGATTGAGCTAGCGATGTTCATACACAGGAGCAAGAAACATTAGCACTGAGATGAGGTTGCCTGCAATCATTGAAAAGGAAAGTTTAACTATTTGTCTTTCTTCACATGAATACAGAAACAGCTCTAAGTTGAGGGTTTAATCAATTCTCAGTTCTCACCAATAACTCCGACATAGAAACTCAAAGCTGCCATGTCTGGAGAAACAATATGGAGTAGTAGCTAGTTCGATCTGGTTCTTGCTTGGTCTTCGCTTGAGAGAGAGAGAGAGAGAGAGAGAGAGAGAGAGAGAGAGAGA
>NC_020494.1:11529224-11531237 GCF_000184155.1 Fragaria vesca subsp. vesca
GAGAGAGAGAGAGACTGTGTGTGTGTTTCTCTTTTGTGAATAATACAATGGTGGGTTCAAGAACTTATAATGTTTAAAAGGGTGGGTCTGGTTGTTGAGCGTAATGGAATGCATTTCTTGTTATGAAAAATACTCGATCGGGAAATCTATGCTTATATATTTGAGTATACATTACCAAACAAGGAAGACTAACCAAAACAGAAAAAGAAAAATGAAAGAAATATATGTGTGCGTCTGTGCGAGCAGCAAGAATAACGTGTAGGAAATAACCTAAAAACAAGAGTTCTTTTTTTTTTTTTTGTGATAGGACCTAAAACAGAAGTACCTTAATCAACTGCATTAAGGGCTAATTTAGTATTTAGTATTGCTGTGACTTTGAAAAAGAAACTTTTACAAGCCTAAGTCATTAACAATATGTTAATTGACTCTAGCTATCTACTTAATTAACTAACTGGACAATTAACCACGGATACTGCAATCTCTAAACTGTTAATAGTTAACAGATCCTTAACCTATATTGTATTGAATCCAAGGCCTGTTAATCCTGTTATGGCTTGTGGAGTTGATTAACGACTCCAGGGGATTTAGTATTAATGGAATATATAGTTGTAATAATTATCTCCTTTCCTTTTGTGGGTGTTAAACCGATGATCCATATTTCCATAACATGAATGTCATCGACTATTATTATATATCTGTAATATGTGTATGAAAACTCAATGTTAAATACCATTTGAACATGAGATTAGATTTAGTTGGGAGAGGGGTTCTCGATCACCATCTTTTTCGATCTGTATTATCTTGTTGTCGGCGCATATATGGTATATGATTATGTTCAGTGCCAATACACAAACTGCCATGATGAATAGGATGCACGTTAATATTTCATATCTATTGATAATATATTCCCCAAGTAGCTAGGCCACTCTGGCAAATTAAGTATGTAGATACATGTGTGTACGTACTCCAATACTTACGTTAAGTACGGACATTATGTGATCCCTGTAACCCTGTTTCACAATTCACATATGTATTTAATTAGTAAATTAGTTATATCAGAAGTCAACTGAGCTCTTCCTTTTCAGATTGCGTTGTAAGAAGAAAAGGAAAGAAAGAAAGATTGCGTTGTAAGTAACAAGATCAATGTTAAGCTGGATATATAGATGAAGATGCCGGATGTTTCTCACTGCTAGGGTATAATGTTGGCCAACTGAGATCAACACGATCCTAAATCCTAAATGAAATTAACCAGCAACTTAGAGCTAGTCCTCTTCAACTTTAATTCACTATTTGCTTAAACGACAGCTTTCGAACCAGGTAGCGCTAGAAGTCCTTCACCTTCTGCAGCTTGTAGCTAGAACAATAATAATTCCAACATTGACAAACCATGCATGCGATTCGTCTCCGATGATGAAGCCAACAGCAGGTTTTGGCACTATTTCTGGCTGAGAGCATCAAGTATGATATAGATTAGTGAAGATGCGCTAGCTAGGAATTTTGATGCATGGGGTTTGATATATGCATCTCATCTCCCAGAAAATATAACTGCATCAATTAAAGGCTTTAAAACAAATTAAGCTGTGGTCGATCTGTAAAATTTTAAAGCATCATCTATCATTGCAGCACAGTATTGAGTATTCCCTACATATCATTTTGGATCTGAAACCCAGGGGATCCTATGAATGTCATGCCCCTTCCATATCTGATATATATCTCCCATAAGAGAGATCATATCATCAGAATCATATTGATTCTAGCTACCTTCGTTTTTCACATTTCTCATCCACCGTCCAGGATCGAAACTGGGGGAGCAACATATAAATCATAATTATTGGTTAGTGTATATATATGTCATCATCATATATAAATATATGTATAATTTTTGCTTCCCCTTGGTGTAATTCTCGTCGACCACGTACAACCAGCCAAAATAATGAAGGTCTTTTCATTTTAGTTCGAGTAGGTCCTTCGCTTATATATACACAAGTATAGCTGGCCAGGCCACCCCCGTCC
>NC_020494.1:11531904-11572541 GCF_000184155.1 Fragaria vesca subsp. vesca
GGGGCCTCAATATTTATTATATGGTGTAAATATATGACATGGGGATAGATGTGGTTCAGTGGTAAGTAGTGTAAACATGTCTCCCATTACCTGGGTTTGAATCACACAAGTCAAGTTCTTTTTTTTTTTCATTTTTAGTTTCTTAGTGTTTTTTGTCTTTCTTTTATTTAGTCATTCATATATTTTTACATTTTCATTGTAGACTTTTATTTACTATTTCATACCTTTCGCACTTTAAATTTTTTTGGGTGTTTCACTAATTTCAGTATCATTTGACACCCTATTTCTTTCTTAGATTTTTTATTTTTAGCACCTTAAATTTATAAGATTTATTTTATACATTTAGATTATATCCTTTACCGTAACGTAGTTCATCAAACTATTTTTTTTCAAATCAAGTAATAACTATTTTCATATCATTTAATATATATATATATATATATAATGATCGAGTTAATAGTAAAATAGTACTTATATATTATGTTAATTTGTTTTGCCGTAACTATTTTATTATGGGGCTACAAAAAATATTCGCCTATAGCCTCCGGACACACAGGACCGGCCTTGGTCCTCTCTCCTACCTAAGATTTTTTTTTCCAGTTTTAGATTTTAAGAGTGAATGTGTGAGTCTTACGTACACCTAACATGATGGAAGTTGGATTAGCCTCGTTAATAATATAGATTCTTGAACAACTATTATCAATAAAGTTTTTTTTGATAAGCTATTATCAATAAAGTTATTGCATGCATGTTGCACATGTATAAAGAAAATTGTGGCAAATATTTTGCAAGCAGTCACTTGATCATGATACACATCCGGCCCTCTCCAAATTTGTTATCATATATGACTACAGAAAATGATAGGTCACCAACTCACCATGCTGTGGGAAATCTTTGATCCTTGCAACTTATAACAGATAATCTGATTGCTTTGATAACGAGCTCGGCAAGGAAACATATATAGGAAGCAATACCGTACCTTATGTAAATAGGCATCCTGCTGTGCAGCCCTTTCAGCCAAATAGGCACAAGTGATCGAAAATTCACCGTAAATATATATTTCATCATTATTGCTAGCTCCAATCTTGAATATATGCATTTCAATTCAAGTGAATCGACCCTGAACATGATACCTCCCCTGATCAAAACTATCAAAAGAAGTTATGTATTCACGTACGTTTTAGGGATTATAAGAAGTGATCTAAAAATCTGAGGTTCGCTTCAGCCCGGCCAACCAGGTTTATACCTAAATCTGCCCTGTCGTGATTGTAGCACCAGCTGCACTTTATTTCATCAAAGGAAAAAGAAATGTCAAGCACTCAAGCTGACTTAAATTAGGAATTTTATAGGGTACATACTTGTTTGTGATATCTACATTTACTAATATGACAACAAATTTGTTGTTGTTTAGGTAAAGATAGTCATTACTTGAGTAATTTTTGTTCTATTAGAGGTGATTACTTAACTTAAAAAAAATTTACAAGTTTATAAACAACTTGTTGTCATTGTAGTAACTTGGTTCAATTATATGTAAATGTGTAAAACAAATATCAGTCTCATGGCTCGCTTCTATAGTACATGAACTTGGTCAATTAGACAATTTGATTTTGATGTATAGTGTTAGGTTTAAGTTAATTATAACAGTTTTGGAACTATGCACATCTACGTGATCTAACCTAGGAAAACCTTAGTTAGCACTATCAAAACCCTATGGACAAGCTCTACTTCTGGGTAGGGATCTCGAATATGCCGAAAGCTCTTGAGAAGGACCGGTACATTAGAAACACTACTACTGTCGTAGGTAAGTACATCTGTAAAGATGAAAGATTTTTTTGCGACAACAGAGCAGATTAGGGTTAGGGTTTCTCATGCCCTAGATCGTCCCTTTTATGGAAAAAAAAACTCTCAAAATTATTAATGGTGTGCTTGTAGAAATTATATTTCAATTTGAGAATCTGATTGGGTTGTGTAAGACATTGTAATTTGATTCAGCATGAAAATGACATTTGAGTCAAGGTGTGGGGTTGGGGGGGGGAGAGAACAAACCCTAACCCTAGTTCATCAAAGTTGGTTCTACCAGGGTCCTTTTTGACAACCAAAATTGGTTTTACTGATGCAGGTTTCCAATTCAAGGGTGTGGAAGCCATCGAGACCAGCCATCTGTGGTACGAGGATTGTTTGATCCTTAGCCATCCCAACGTAAGCCAATCATCATTAGTCGAGAATCCATACTAGAAGACACTGATCCTGAAACCCTTGTCTTGGTTGCCTTAAAGAGTAAGAAGACGGTTGAGCCAACGGTGGAGTCACTGAAATAGGGACGTCCTTAGTCTCCTAGTGCCTCTCCTAAGAAGCTAAAGCTGCCGAATGGATCTGCTAGTGAAAGTCCTCTGTGCTCCCTCAAGAAATAGAAGACTCTCATTCTTAGAATCACAACAAAGGCTCTTGGTCTATTGGATGAAGAGACGAGCTCTGATAGTGGCAATGGAATGGTTGTTGAAGGTAAGAATGGAAGAGAGGAAGGCCATTCGGTTCGAAGAATCTAAAGAACCTCAAAGCCGAGGAAAAGGAGGAAGAATGTGGTGTGACCATGCAAGCCGGTAACATGCAGCCTAGCCCTAACCCCAAGGGCAAGGATGCTCTTTAAGTTTTTTCCATTCTTCGCAATAAATTAGCCCTACTCTAGGGCAAGGATGTTTTTTAATTTTGTTTTCCATTCATAACACTAGCCTATTTGTCTATATGTTAGTAGAAATAAGCTTACAGAATAAGTGAACACAATTATAAAAAGTAGTCTATCTTATGTGCCAAATGAGGTATATGTCTCACAACTACTTGTCTATGTCTATCTGTAGATGATAGCGGTAGAGTATGTAATGACTGCTTCTAGACTTCATTTTATTTAAATTAATGAAAGTCATAACTGACTACTTAAAAAAAAAAAAAGCTATAACAGTTTTGATACTTGACGTTGCCTAGCTACTATACGAACGAAACACTGCACTGCTTCTCTGGCGCTAAAGAGATACTCATGGGGAAGACGAAGAGAAGCAAGAACAATTTATGGGAACATGCTATTGTGGGTTGTCGCCACACATCCAACATGGTTCGTCCTAAAAATCATCTCGTATAAATGATCTACCTCTTGTCCGTGATAACTAACGGACCTAATTAAGCGGAGACGCACAACAAGGCAGGGGCGGCGGCGGCGGTACAGGTGTTCAAGCGCCGTCCCTAGCATCTAATTAATGACATCTACCTTGTTGAACAAGTTGTTTTGGTCGAGGTTTATGCTTCAATTGAAGTAACTCCCAATTTATCGAGCAGGATTCGTACGTTCTCGTTCCTACTTCTTCTGTATCACTCTTCCAGAGTTCCAGCATTGCATGAAAACGAGGGAGCTGCACACTTCTCTATACGCATTTTTCTTAAGATGAGTTGATTCATGCCTCGCTATCTTGCTGGGAATAGGATGATCTTAAATCAAGCTCTTTATTAGGGAACTCCTTTTTGTAGACGTGTAGCTGTATTGTTAATGTTCTGGAACCCCTTTGTTTTGATAAATTTCTCCTCTGCATAAATAGTATTCTAAAAGAGCCTTTGGTATTACTCGATAAATGATGTATCAATAGTTCAAAAACTTCGCTGCATCGCCCATATGGCTGATATTATTGATTAGCCATGGCTTTCGCTTCCTAAGATTTTCTCCCTGCGAATGAATGTGAATCATATATCCAACATGAAAGAAACTGGATCAAGTTTAGAAAATGGAATGCGAAACTGATAAGAACGTAATGATTTCATAGCATTTGATAATATATGGCAGGGAGTCAGGGATAGCATCTATTTTGACAATATAGATTTCTGATCAATTATTAACTATGAAGTTATCACATGTTACACATTGAGCAAGTAAATTGCAGCAATTATTTTCCAACTGATCACTTGTTACACAATCCCCATCTCCTCGAACATTATTTAAACGGTCCTGAGACATCTAAACCCCAAACAAAATGAGAAAAAAAAATTGATTATAGAAAAGAGAAACCAAGAAGCGCCATGCTGTGGAGAAACTCTCATAATTTATAACCGAGATTTTGATTGCTTCAAAGGAGAGCTCTGCAAGGAAATAGTGGGAGCAGGTGTTAGACTGTGTAAGAAATTAGAAACTAACAAGCAATCAATCAATCCTGAAAGCCAGAATTCAAAACTCATTTGATAAATGGAACATATCCTCTGTAGTTCTATCAAGAGAAACATAGCCTAGTTCTCAGAATTCTCACCAGAGGAGCTCCCTGTGCAGCTCTTTCAGCCAAATAGGCACAAGGCTTGAAAAATTCCCCGTAGGTATTTGACCATTGCTCCAATCTTGAGTATATGTATTTGGATCCAACTAAATCGGCCCAGAACATGATACCTCCCCTGTTAAGAAGTGTACCCAAACAAGTTTAGAAGATATTTTGGTACATTCAAGGTATCCAAACAAAGTTCAGATATACAAACCTGTAAGGTGGAAAACCCATGCCCATGACTGAAGCAATATCAAGGTCAGCAGCTTTTACGGCAATACCTTCAGCATACACTCTGCAAGCCTCGTTCACAACAGGGAAAAAGATCATTTCCACGATGTCCTTTTCTGGTAACTTCACTAGCTGTGTTCAAATGGCACAAATAGAGTCAGAGAGGAATAGGTAATGATATTAATGATCAGGTACTATGTTCAACACCCAGCAAAGATACTGAAGTTTGCTGACTAAATTTGTAAGTCATATAAATTGGCCAAGAGAAGAGATCCCCTAGTGGAAGGGCCCTCTTGTGTATATATAATATTACATATATGTTAGAGAGAGAGAAATATATTAGACCTTAGCATCTACTGAAAGCCCAGAAATGCTCCTTGACTTCTCAATGTATTTCTTCAATTCAGGATCTGGTTTAGCTTGGCGTTTGTCATCATAAACATAGAACCCTCTTTTTGTAGTTTCACCTAAAAAAGTAGCCAGGAAAATGAGAAATTCCATTCTAAATAGGAAAATGAGACAAATCTGTGCTGAAGTTCAACAGAAGTAAATACATATTTCACTAGCTACCTACAACTTCAAGAACAATCAATTACCTGCTCTCCCATCCTCCTGCATCATGGGGATAAGCATCGACTTATATGTCCGCTCAGGAAAATTCTCAATAAATTGCATGCCAGTTGCAATCGCCACACCAAAGCCAACCAAATCAGCCAATCTGCATGAACAAAGAAAATATAAAGGAGCGTAAAGGGAAATTAACAATACAGGATCAAATAAAGTCATAAATTTGTGGAATACAGTAGTATTACTAACCTGAATGGGCCCATGGGCATTCCAAATTTGGTGATCGCCCTGTCAATCTGATATACATCTGCACCACGCTCAATAAGCAGAAGACCAGCTTGGGTATAAGGAAAGAACATTCTGTTAACAGCAAATCCAGTGCAGTTCCCAACAACAACCGGGGTTTTCTTTATCTTCTTCCCAACTTCTAGCAAATCAACAATAACTTGTGGAGATGTCCTATTAGTGCGAACAATTTCCAAAAGTGGCATGATATGTGCTGGACTGCATTAAGAGCACAAGTAAGGGATCAATTTCACACTAAAGAAAACCAGAAGAATTGCACGTATAAGGGCACAGGTTTAACAAGCATTACCTAAAGAAATGGGCTCCAATAATTCTATCATGGGATTTGGTCTTTTCTCCGATAAGGTTCAAGTCGATTGTGGAAGTGTTACTAGCAAGTATGCAGTGTTGTGGGCAATACTTTTCGAGGTCAGCAAAAATTTCTTGCTTTAAAGAAACCTTCTCAATAACCGCCTGTTTCAAGCAGACATGAATATTTCAGAGCTTTCGTCGCATTAAAAGAGCAGAATCAGTAAGGACAAAAACAAATATGCTATCGGAATTACCTCTATGACCATGTCAACATCCCTAAAGCTTTCATAGTCCAGGGCACCTTTAAGAAGAGCAAATGTCTTTTCAAACTTTTCTGGAGTCATTTTCCCTTTCTTGACACGGCTCTGCAGATTGGCTGGACCACGAAAATGAAATTTAACTAGTTAGCCATCATTATGCAGCACAAATTGAAGATAACTAACAATCACAGTCCCCCAGTCTAGTGGCAATATAAGAAAGATAATAAATCTAGAAGGGAGGGTACTGCCAAATACCAGAAATAAATCTTTCACAAGAATAAAAGTACACATCTCGAAACAAGATACTATGTACAGGCTTTAATATTAAATGAATAGTAAAAGCTCACCTTTGACTCTACCAATCCCAGCCTGCAAGAACTTCTCATTTACTTCTTTTAGGATCACTGGATAATTACTAAGAATCAACGCTGTGGTTATTCCAGAGCCCATCAACCCTCCACCAATGACAGCAACCTTAGTCACTCGTCTCGGCATTAAACCTCGATCAGTAATTCCAGGTACCTATGGTAACACAACAAGCGTACACAAATTGTATTAGAGAAAAGGTAGTCAATATTCTCGAGGCTCAAAACAGTTTTCAATTTAAAGTGTGGTAGTGTCACCTTATACTATGATATCAGATTATGACAGTGAAATAGTAAACTTTCTATATCAATATATACCAAAAAGCTTACAGTTGTTAAATGTACAGAAAGATTCAGAAATGAAGATTACTAGTAAGAAGCTAAGTGTCAAACCTTTGAGGTTCCACGTTGAGCAAAGAAGATGTGGACCAAGCTCTTGCAAGTGTCAGCACGTAGAAGTCCTTGAAATTCTTCAGCTTCCTGCAATAGCCAGAACCAATGTTTCAAAATTACAGGTTGATAAGTTTCAGTAAGCGAAAACAATACTGACACGGATAAAGACCTTCCAAAGCCCAGCCCGGCCACCAGAAGCTATACCCTCTTCAACAACATCGATGCAAACCAATGGATGTTTGAGATTGGGAGCCTGCTTCTGTACTTGAGCTCTTGCAAATTTAAGTATTTCCCTAGCTTCACCGAGAGGTTCTAACTTGTCAGTCTTATGAAGACTAGCAACCCATGGTCTCCGACGCTCCAAGATATCCAAGGCCCACCTACGTGCAGTGCTTACCAACTCATCAGGTGAAACTAAAGCATCAACAAGGCCTAAATCATGAGCCTCTTCCCCTTTAACCGGTTTTGAAGTCTATTGATTCACAAACAAAGGGGCATGGTTTAGCAATTCAGAAAATCATAAAATGACAGGCTAACTAAACAGATGGTAACCACAACGCACCAGCATCATTTCAAGTGCCTTTGAGATTCCAACAAGGCGTGGAAGCCGTTGTGTTCCTGAGAAAATACAAGACTGTGAATATTATGCAAAGAGTAACATATAAACAACCAGTATGTTCTCTAAGTTTCTTTCTCTTAATGTCTGGATGAGCTACAGAGCATGACACAACCCCCACCACCAATTCAAGTGAGGCCAATATATAAGAAAACTTCAGTAGAAATGCATTTCAACTTATGAACACAATATCTCAACAGATTGTAGTAACCCATATGTATACATAATGTCATAAACTTACCGGTATGGACATCATGTTGAAATTTTTTTAGATATAAACAGAAATTATACAAAGCTAGGCAACTCAAAAAGGATTACAGATGTGGAAGACATAACAACACTCAGAACAGTAACTAGGAAATTAAATATTAGTCTATTGTTAAATGCATTCGAGTTCTTCATTTGCTCAGTCACAACAGCCGCGACCAGATACAAACAATACACTTCAAACATTTGAAAAATCTATCTGTACCTCCAAATCCAGGAATGAGTCCAAGCTGAAGTTCTGGCAAGCCTAATTGCGCAGTCGGAGTAGATATCCGGGCATGGCAAGCCTGACATGAAACCATCAAAAACTCACCAAAGAAATCCAGTACAAAAATAACTTCAGCCAAGGGAAAAACAAATTACAACACTTACCATTGCAACCTCTAGTCCTCCCCCCAAGGCCAGGCCATCAATGGCAGCAACTGAAGGTTTCCTAGCACCTGGGAAATTAAGCAAACCCATCAGTACTTCAATGAAACCTCCTTACCCATATCGTTTCAATAAAGAGTTCAAAATGAAACAGATTACATACCCTCGACAGCGTTAGTGATAACCTCCACAGATATATAACCAGGCTTCGGCTCCGCTGTGAAAACACAACACTAACTTGATAAACACATACCAATCCATTACTACACCATTCCGAACACATGAAAGCAGTAAAGTATACCTTTATGCCCGCCTTGTAGCCCACCGAAAGCACTAATATCAAATCCGCCAGAGAATTTCCCTTTCGCACCTGTTTTCCAGTTACGCAAATCATAATTTGCTTCAACACCGAAATCCCCTGTAAACAACCAATACCAAAAACAGCTCACTCACCTGTAACGACAATTGCCTTGACATCATCTCTCCTCATCGCCTCCTCATAGCTGTCTTTCAAGCCATACAACACTGCAAGATCACAGACGCAAAAATGAGCACAATTTCGAATCAATCAGAAACAAGAGTTGAAATTTAGCCAAGAAAATAGATACCATCAAAGGAGAGGGAATTGACAGGAGGGTTGATGATGGTGATGAGAGCCACCCCATCAGCTCCCACCTCAAGAACCGTCCTTCCTTTAACGTTGCTACCCATTTCCACGAGTTTGTTTCTTTCTCTACTTTCTTGCTACGTCTAGTTCTGATGGGGAGGAAGAAGAAGAAGAGTACAAGTTTTGATTTGGTTTTGTTAGAGATTTAAATGGCGTGGGACGTCGGACAGGTATGAAGTGACGCCTGAGAGTGAGAGAGTGGTAGCTCGAAACGGTCCGGCAGATCTGTGATTCCAGTAGCGTGACCAACTTAACTTGGAGATCGTATTCATTAACAGGGCTCGTGTACGGCACGCGTGCGAGATGCGCGTCGTGGCGGCGAGGCGGAGGTGGGCTCCGTTTAGGAAAATGATTTTCCTTGAAGTTTTCAATATGGGTAACGATCGCGTTTCATATTGTCAGCGGCCAATGAGAAACGTACAGAGGTGGAACTATTTTGACGAATGATTTCGTGACGGATTTTTAATGGAGGTAGTGGAGGTGATTGTGTAGAGACGAGCGTGGAGGATTACACCCGGGGGATAAACGGATCAGGGAGACAAGAATAGTATGTTTCGCGATTTACGATGCATGTTGTCTATGGCAGGACCAGGCCTACATCGACGCCAAGCCCATCTTATAGATCAGCCCAATTCATTTGATACCGTATTAGCTAGGCAAATGTAATCAAAATTCAGCGCCAAGGAGTCGCTAGGCATTAGTGCGGCGGTCAAAACAACCTAATCAACCTAGACAGAGTATCTTCAGTACACGGTGTATATCTTCACATATATATATGGATTGTCAGGAATAGAATAAATGATATAAAAACATGGTGATCAAACGTATAAATTGTTATTAACGATTAAAATTGTGTCGTGTAAATACACGTCACGCATATAAGAATTTCCAAGGTTTATGATGCATTTAAGTTTGGACTCCCATCAATTTGTGAACAGCAAGTTTGAGAGGCCTTTAAATTTGTGCAATTGGTCTGGTTTTTATTTTTATTGAGATACTCTCATAGACCGAATGCTGACAAAATGAGCGGATTATTAACGAATATTGATTAAGTAAGTGGGTTACTAACTTGTTAACGTAACGGATTGCTACAAAAGAGAGTGCGTATACAGCTACAAAAGAGAGTGCGTATACAGTTAAGGTGAGGATCTGAGCGATAACGTACCGCATAAGCCTTGCTTAGCGAGCGGTGATAAAGCGCGCAATTAAGTTTTTTCAAAAGCACCAAATACCCGCTCGAAAAACCTCCCAACTCTTTCCCAACCCCCAAACCCCAGACCCCTTCTTCCTCCACCCAACCGCCACCATGAGCGCCACCGCACCCACCACACCACCTCCAACAGACTCCGATATCATCCGCCTAGCACAATCCTACGCCCCAATCCCCTCCTCCCTCCTCTCCACCCAATCCCACCCAACCCTCCTCTCCTACCTCACTTGCCGCTCCCAATCCCCTTCCCCATCCCAACCAGTCTCCGACTACACTCTCTCTCTCCTCTCCCTCATCTCCCAATCCCCCCACACCCACTCTCTCTCCACTCTCCTCTCCTCTCTCCTTCTCTCCTACACTCGCCTCTTCACCTCCTTCCAAATCCCACACGACCCCAACTCCCTCAAAACCCTCCAACTCTTCCACACACTCTTACCCCACGTGCCCTCTCCTCATCTCCCCCAAATAATCGACCCCATTTTGTCAATTCTCCCCCGAATTCTCGACTCCGAAAACGCCCAGATTCTTGATCTCCTCCCCCGGTGCTTGAGCCTGATTCGAAGCTCCGACGAGGTCGAACGCGGCGGCAATGTTGTTAATTCCGTGATTGATCAGATTCTGGAGATCAACTGGTCCAAGGGACTGTTGATCAAGATGGTTTCGATAGTGAGGGACTTCCCTGTTCTTGATAAACTGCGGGCCAGAGAGTTTGTAGACAAGGTGTTCGACGGAATGTCTAGCTTGGACTTGCAGGACCTGCCGTCGCTTGTGTACCAGTTGCTGGTTCTGGCGTCGAGGGGGTTTGTTAAGAAGGATGTGGTTGAAGGGATTGTGATGTTTTTCGGGGCGAAAATGGGGAGGAAGAAGGCGAGTTCTATTGTTAGGCAAGTGGAAGGGACTGTGTTGCTTCATGTTAACTTTGCGGTGAAGCAGGACCCTTCGTTGGGACAGGAGGTGATGGGGCTTGTGAAGTCTGATCTCAGGGCTTTCAATCATTTCACTGTTGCTGTTTTATTATCGGTTTCGAGGGTGAGGAAGTTTGGTGAGGCGTCAATGGGGGCTCTGAAAATGGCGATTTTAACTGCGTATCGTGACTACAAGTTTGCCAAGTAAGGGTTGGATGCTTTCTGTTTTATTACATTTTTGTTTGAACCCTTCCTTGTGTGAATAGTTTCTATGAATTGGTACTTTATCCGTTCATTTGATACGGTAGCATTTGATCTAGTGATATTTAGGACTACCCAAACTCCAGCCTAGGCTTGGCATGAATACCTTTCCATGTTGTTCAAATCCCTGGTTTGGATTTTGATTAATAACTGTGCGAGGATGAGGACATTTCTTTATGTACAAATACATTATGTTTTTTGTTTTGTTTTTTATTTTATTTTTTATACTCGTTAAAAACAGAAGTTATTTTGTGTTACACTCCTCGAGTAGGTAACTATCTGCAAACTCTTTCAAATCTTTCAGAGACTGTAAATGGATACCCGATGACATGAAGGAAGAATATCTGCAGAATGTCAAAGTGGTCGAGAAGGCCATGTTAAGAGCGGTAATTGCCTGTTTTATGCTACTTTATTATAGGAGAAACAGTTGGTTGAGATGTATGAAAATACACATAAGTTCTGTAGCATAATTTTTTTTCCCCGTTGGTTTTAGGTTCACGAGAGCAACTATGGAAGGGAACACATTGTTCCTAGCATTTTGCAGTTTGCTTTTGTATTGCTAGAGTCAGTGGAAGAGGGGAATTATAAAGAGCTCTGCAATTTAAGTGGTGTGTTAGGCATTGAGGAGCTTGCTATTCAGATGCTAAAAGCTATATTTGTGGCCCATGATATGGCTAGAAATGAGGTCAGTGAAACTATATATCTATTGAGTCACATTAAAAATGTTAATCCTATATGTAGTTGTAGGGTTGGGAGGGAAAAACAAGAGAATGATTGTACATAATGCTATTTATAAAATGTCTTCATATGGTGTGCAATAATACTACTGGGACTTTGTCTCATGTAGAGCTGAGCAACAATTCCCACATGTTTAGCTGAGGGATATAATTTTTCTTTTTCTAAGTACATCAGTAAATGAAATTGTTATGAAAAAAATATATGACAGTCATTTTGTTTTCCTTTAAATGAAATTCAATTTGAAAAGGCTAATAGCATGCAATTAGAAGATATCTTGAGATACCCTACCTTGTTGGGGGAGCCCTGTTTCAAGAGTCATCTAGCCAAGCCAGTAGCAGTCAGCAATAACTAATCTTTTCAAGGTCAAATGAAAACTGTTACATTTTTTTGTTGGGGGGAACCATGTTTAACCTGTTGACGTCCATAACTAATCCCTTACAATCAATCACTCACCATTGTTGATACATCAATTTTCCTGTAGATTATTGAGCAGTGTAAATTTCGGATCCTTTCTTTGAAGCCAGAGCAGAGTATGGTAATCATAAGGTAATTGAAGTCAACTACACAGCTCTTATGCTAAGTGTTTTTTATGTTAAAAAGTAATTGTAATTTCATGTGCAGACTACTCAGTAATCTCACTCAAAGTTATCCATACCCCATGTTAGAACATGTTTCCCGTCTAAAGGAACTGTTGGACTACTTCACATTCATGCATGGCAAGGTTGCTGCCCAACTTGTTACTGCTTTGTTGCCTCTCATCAAGTTCAGCCGTGATCTCAAGGTTCTTATTGTTCCGTTTATTTCATACTTGTGAATTGTGATACAAATTCCTTTTGCAGTATTGGGAAGCTAAACTTTACTATAATTACCTTGAATGGACACCGAAATTCCCGGTTTTAAAATTGAATAGTCCAATAACAGTTGGTAATATTCAATATTGTACTGTATACTGCATTTTAATGACACCGAGTAAATGACAAATGTGCTGAATCACTCTCATACATGCATATCTTAGTACAAAAGTGCTAAGATAGAAGCTAGTATTTTGTTGAGGTATATTTATGTACTTGTTTAATTGTGATGATGCAGGATTACACTATTTTGGTAATGCGTAAGGCGATGTTTAGACGAGAAGATACTATTCGTCTTGCAGCAACCAATGCTGTTATTGATTTGATTCTGGCAGAAAAGCAATCCAAGAAAGATGATTTGTTGTCTTTTCAAGAGTCATCTAGCCAAGCCAGTAGTAGTCAGCAATCTGAGGTACCCTACAATGTGAGGGGAGGCCTGTTTCAAGAGCTGAGCGGTCTATTGCAGAGATGTCTATATCAACCGGTGCTGTAATTATCTTGAGTTTCCCATTTGCATTAACATATCTGTCTTTTGTTTGAATATTGTCTCTGACTATAATGGGTTACTTTATTTTAGGCAAATGTCAAAGAAGTCATGTATCATGGACTTGTGAAGCTTGTTTTGATGGACCCATCTAGTGGAGGGGCTGTCTTTGATTTTCTGTTGCCTCACTTCCTCCATTTCTTTAAGGAGGTAGACTGCAGATGCTTCTTGTTTCTGATTTTCTGATTTTTTCTTTTACATTTAACATAGACTATGCTTAACACTGAAGTATTGGCAGGATGCAGATGTTCAATTAGGAATTAGCTGCTGCATAAAATCAGAGAGTGGCAAAGCTTATGTTGAAGAGCCTTTAGATTGCCTTCTATCTTGTGTTTCTCGGATGTTACTTCTACAACCAAATGGAAAAACTGAGAAAGCCTTGAATTCTTCATGGGCATGTTTGGGTTTCTCCCTTTCCCAAGAAAACGAGGTATGTGAAGAAACTCATGCTTTGGAGAATATATGATTTTGTTGTATCTTTCATATTCTTCTTGTTATGATACTTAATCAATCGTAAACGCCTCACAGCTAGGAAGAAGTTCATCTGCTGACACATTCTACAGTTCTATCTTGAAGATACGGAAGTCTCTTCGAAATCAGAATATTGAAGGTAGGAGGGTTTATTAAACTACGCTGTATCTCACCTCCCTCTTTTCTATCGCTCATCTCATCTGTTATTGCCAAATCGGGGGATTGCTTTGTTCTGTATTCTTGGATTACAGGGGATTTGCACTTGGTAGAACACTAGCAAAAAGTGAATCAAGAAAACAAAAAAAAAAGGTGTATTATGCTTTCTCAGATATATGTTACCTGCTAGGTTTAAATTTCTCTGTTTCTCATCAAGCTGGTTTATAAGCAACAGTTAAAAGGAATTAAGTTATATTTTCCTAGTTGGTAATGTCCGAGGAATGAAAAAGAAAGGTTTTCATACTGTACTTGCACCATTTGCTATTTGAAGGGGATTGACCCTACTCCCCCTTTCTCCACTACCAAAATGATTGTTGTGGGTCATGATCAGACTTTCAAGTTATTGTTTACAACGTCTATCCCTCACGAAGGGTTGAACTAAACAGTGATTGTTTATTCCTATTTAAGATAAATCCTCCTTAACTGGTTTCTTTTTGTGTCAGATCAGACATCTTTGGTCAAACTCAGGATGGAGGCTCGTCATCTTTTGAAGACAACAAAAGAAAATGCTCCGCTTTTGTTTTATCTGGAATTATTGAGGTACTGGTGAATGCTATTGCTACTGACTTGGACAAAGCATCGGACAGAAAGAAATTAGATCTTGAAAAGGAGATTATTCAGTTTGTTGAGATTCATCATTCACTTGACAAGGATACATGTTTCTCCAGCAAGAGTACTGCAGTAAGAAAAGGGAGTACTCGCACTCCTGCTCATGATATACTGAACAACATCAATTCAAGCCCTAAAGAAATGCAAGCACGGGTTTCCTTCTTTACAACTTCAACCATATATCAGATATTGCAAACACTGTTGAGACTACTAGATACTGATTCTTCTCATAATGTTGAAGCTTCCCAACTGCATAGTCAGTCTACCAGCAAGACCTCCAAATGCAGCTCTGAATTTATTTCTTTTGTCTTGAATGAGTCCCTCAGTCATATAAAATCTTCCATTCTTCTGCGAAATGAAGACCCTTTGAGAACTTTAATCTATGGGGAAATCAAGATGCTGGGATCTCCCTTGTTGAAACTAATTTCTTTGTTCAAATCAGGGCCAAAGTTGGTGATGGATCAAAAGAAAAAGGAAACGAAGGGCAAAAAAGATGTTGGACGAAGGGAGTATCTTCATCTAGCCTTGAGTTGCTTGAAGGAATTGATAATGATTTGTTCTAATTCAGACTTGACTGGTTTGCTTGAAGACATGGTGTTAATTTCCACTCTTAAGGATGCTGATTTGAATATTGAATGCGAAAGAGCCTCTAGAATTGAGGATCCACATATAAGAAGCATAGAACTCTTCATTTTGAAGACATTGAAGCCTCTATTCTCTGAGCTTCTTGCACTTTCATTATTTGGTGAAGTTGAGGTAATCAGCACTTGCGAGTTTTCTGATCCATACCTTCTTCTTTTCCTTCTGAATAAAAGATTTAATGATTTATAGTTTTTTTTCTTTTCTTTTTCATTCAGATAATTTGTGACCTGATATTGATGATTGGGCGGAAATTGCCATGCCAATTGAGGAACTCCCATGGAGCTTGGGCTATTAGTGTTTGCAAAAACAATGAAATTAAAAACACAAAGGCCGGAAAAAGTGTTGTGACACTTGCTATATGTTTAAGTTCCCCTCCAAATGATCTAGCTATATCCCAAGACATGGCCAGAGAGCTGTTGCAGGTTATTGGATCAGAGGGAGACGCCCCAGAGGAGGTTTCCCAGATATACCCCACCATAAACCATCAAACATGTTCGGTGATAAGTTCCTGTATACTGCACATTGTTGAATCAGTTGTAGTTGACATGGATTGGGCCATCAAAAAACTGAAGACATTCTCTTTGGTCTCCCAAAAAGGGATTCATCTGAACCAGAACAGTGAGGAATCTCCTGAGTTGGCATTTGAGGAAAATCTCTATTCTAGGGCAGAAGCAGTGGTGAAAGTACTGTCATCTTTTGTTTCAATGAGCCTGAATGGTATATGCAGTTACTATAGTTAGTATTGATTTACTAGAAGATTGTATAACACTACTGTTTATTCACTTTGCTTTAAATTGTGCAGATACACAAGCTGAATTTGTGCTTCGTTTGGCAGCAAGGTTCTACAAGCATTTAGCTAAGATGTCAAAGCTTAGGATTGCTCCAAAAGGTTGTCAACAGATTTTTCCAAGCCTGAAGTTTCAGAAGCTTGTGGAGGTAACTTGCAAGGAGCTGACAATTCCTCTGTATATCTTTGTGGAAATTATGCAGAAGGTATAATTCTGATCCTCTTTGCATTGTTCGTCTTATGTCACTCTTTCACATTAGTTGCACTATCACATGTTATGTTAGTTATGATGGTTTATCTGACTATGGGGTTCCACCATTCTTGTATTGCAGAAACAACAAGCCAATGCCAACAAAAAGGGAATCATCAACAGAATAAAGAGGGAGAACAGATGCATCCCCGACCTCATATTTCAGATAGAAGATTATGAGAAATATCTCATCCAGCTGTGCAAGGTGACCAAAGTAAATTTATTAAGGCATGCCAAGCGTAGCACTGCACGAGACTTTAGAATACAACTAAATGAGGAGAGCAGGGAAGAAGAAGAAGAAGAAAATGCTCCAACTTCTGAAGCAAACCATGACAATGAGAATGCAGTTGAAAATGAGTCTGCTGAAGATCTTGATGATAATGAAGGAAATGGGTCAGAGAGGGCTTTGTCACCGGATTATATTAACAATCCCCCGGCTGTGGAGGATTCGGGCTCTGACAATGAAGAAGGAGATGATCATCCTCCTAGTGCCAAGAGGCTGAAGAGAGTCAACAGAGTTGTGGAGGACTCTGAGGATGAAGCCTAAACCAAAATGCAGGACTAATGGTATCGTCCATCAGCATCTCTTCATATTTTGCATGCTTGTAACTATAACTCTTAATAGTTTCATTTTTGCAAATTTACAAATAGTTAGAAGGTTACGGTGAGATTGAGCAATCGAAACGTTCGTTCGTGTGTATAGAGAGAGGGATAATTTTAGCTAATATGGTCACGGACTACATTCGAAATCTCTTTGCATTATTTTTCAACACTCAGAAGAATAGACAAATAAAAACTGAAAATGGAAAAAGAAAAAGAAAACACTGTCTACGTCTGTCCTGTAGTAGAACGATGAGTCGGAGCTGGAAAAAACAGGTTGAAATTTGGTAGCAAATTTGAAACCAAATTAAATTCCATGAATACGACACCGTTTGCGTCCCTTTCCGATTGCCCTACTTAAAAATCCTCCGTATCGTCGTCAGGGAATCGATTCTCTGTTTCACTGTTTCTGCAACTGCCAGAACTTTCCCTACATGTGGTAAAAACATCTCAGTAAAAGTAAAAGTAAAAAGACCCCCACCCCAAAAGGTTAATAAACACTTTCCGCGCAGAGACTCACAGTCAGTTACTTGAAAAGTAACAAAAGGAAAAGGTGGATGTGGTTTAAGCATCTTCTTCTTCTTCTCGATTCAGAAATCAACGGCTCTCTTTCTCTGATTCGTTAGCCTCAATCGGAATAAGAAGACTGCGAAATGAGCCAAGACGCCAAGAGAAGCGTTGTTCCGGGGACTGTGCCGACGAAGCCGAATCCCGACGACCGGAAGCCCTCGCCGGCGGTCACTACCTCCACCGGGAAGCGCGTCATCATCAAGAGCGCGGATATGTTCCAGGACATGCAGAAGGAGGCCGTCGAAATCGCCATCGGCGTTAGTTCTCTCTCTTGAACTTCGTTTTATCTTTGGATTTGATTCGGAGATAGGTTTTCCGGTTATGAAAATTAGGGTTTTGGTTTCAGGCGTTTGAGACTCACAGCGTAGAGAAGGACGTGGCGGAGCATATAAAGAAGGAGTTCGATTCGAGACACGGACCTACCTGGCATTGCATCGTCGGTCGCAACTTCGGTAAACTTCTCCGATTTCATTTCATTTCATTTTCCGGCGTTGTTCAAGATTTAGGATGTGATAGAATTTGAGTGATGGTGAACAAATGTAAATGGATAGTGTTGTGGTTTAAGTAGTAGTTGGGTTTCTATTTTGATGAAAATGGATAGAGCTGTTTAGATCTATGCTTTGATTAATTACTGGATTACTGTTTATGTCTTACTTCAGTTCATGGCATTAAAGAGTGCTTAACCTGATGGGAGAAAACCCGAGGGCGAATGAGTGTTCTCTACATGATCATAGTTTTGGACGGATCTTTATAAAACTCTTACTCGGCTAGTGCTGAATAATTGAAAGTCATGGGTAGGAATCAGAAAATCAAGAGTCGTTCTTGTATCAAATGCAATCACGGTTGAAACAGTTGGAAACAGTCTTATCCCGGAACGTTCTGATAGTTAAGTGTTGGTCATCAAAACACTTTCGCAAATAAGTAAACTTAATTACTATCTAATATGACAGAATGGATGTAAATTAGCTATTAATTTCCATGCCTTTTTGAGACAACAAATACATAATCAACTTGAGCTTTGGCTTTTATGTTGTGTGGCGACATGGAGCAGTAACTGCTTAGCTGGTTTATTTAGAGGGAGAGAATTTAGGTGGTTATGATAGTAAGATTAAGGAAGAGAGGTTTTAAGTATGAAAAGGTGATACTTGATGTATTACTAGGCAATAGCTACCCATCAATGAGTTGATATTCTTTACTTTATATGTCTATACATGATGGTTTACTTCTGTGTGTGGTGCATTGTTATTTGCTTTCCGGCGTTTGCTTTGGCTCATGCTGTCAAACAAGATTGGTGTAAAATTAAATACCATCCTTGCTTTGAGGATTTATCATTGCTGCATATTTTCTATTTAATTGAATATCAGTTTGGTCCATCTCTTTTAAAATGAAACAATTGGTTAGAGTGCCATGTATGACCAAAGTAACACTCTTTAGTTTCTACTCTGCCAACTCTTAGCTTGAAACCCTTGTAATAAAATCTGAGGCTCAACCTAGGTTGAATAGTTGTTCATAATTTTGCTGTTATTTTTATTGTCTTCCATGACCATCTATAGTATGACTCTCAGAAGCACGGGGTTAGCTACTTTGGGATTCATGACTTTGTAATCTGGGCTTGCACTTATATTTAGTTGTTAGGTTTGAACTAGCTGCAATGATCTCAGCTCAATGCATTCCTGATAGATGTATTGAATAGGATTTAGGGCAGATATAGGTGTCTGATGCCTTTACTGGTCTTTGGTATGGCATCCTGCTCCAGATGAAACAATAACTTCTAAAGGAAATGTTTTCTAATTCTTTTCTTGCTCCATCCAGAATATAAAAGTTGTGGGTTTAATTTTGGATTATGTGAAGTATGTAGCTCTTATCTGGATCTGAATCCGAATATCCAACAACTTATGATTTTGTGTTGTGTATGCAGGTTCATATGTGACTCATGAAACAAACCACTTTGTCTATTTCTACCTGGATCAGAAAGCAGTTTTGCTATTCAAATCTGGTTGACCACTTGTGATGTTGATAAACATTGGACGAAAAGAATGATGGGCCTGAGCTTGTGATGCTATAATTTGCACCTGTATGTATTAATTGAGATCTGCTAGCTTGCAAACATGTGTGTGCTTAACTTGTATATCTACAATCACTTCTACTGGCTTTGAACCGTTGTCCTGAATTTCAGTCTTTCAAATGAATGATTTCTCTGAACTTTTCATGTTTAATCTCAAAGCTTCTCATATTAGTGATATCACTTGCGGATGAAGTGAAAAAAAATTTGGAAATAGATTTGGATGTCCCGTGGAAACCAAATCAGTTCATTGTGTAAAAACTTGGAAATGAAGATGCCATTGTTCTTTTCTTTTATTCTCCTTGTTTATTTTGTTCCCCTGCAGTCAATTATGACCTGATTGAGGTAGAATTAAAGCTAATGAATGCTCACTGTTCTCTAATCCCTCCATTCAAACATGCTAGTGATGTTTGATGGATGATTTTGCTTTTACTTGCTTCACTTGTACACGGATCTTTATTACATTCTTGTAAGACACTTAAATGGGTAGACACAATGACTTGGCTTCTTTTTTCAATCATTCATCTAATTCGAAATATTTCTGTGGGTGGGTGCTCATCTGTAAACATAGGATGCCAGTCTTTTTCTGTCGCAATGGGGCAGAGAAAGTTCTTATGTATCTAGTTTATATTTTTTTTTTATCAAGAGTCATGTACAATATTTTAATTTTTGAGTTTGAAAAACTGTAGGATAAACTATATGATTCTATTCACTTGAACAAATATTGGAGATTCAGATGCCTTATGAATAATTATTGGAGACAAACCATGTCTACTGCAAACAGTACACTATTGGCTATTGCTTGCTGTTGAAGCTGTGACCAACTTGAGTTAAAGGAGTCGAATAGGTAAGTTTGCTTCTAATTTTCAGTTTTCTTTTTTTTTACTATGAATAAAGAATTCCGACCATTAGAATCTCCTCTTTGAGTAATATGATCAATATTCTAAAAAACGCTAGGCGCTAGTCGGGCGGACAACCGGCGCCTACCGCTCAGGATTAATTGGATGCCTAGACGGTTTTGTATTTTTCATATTTTTTATTTTTTAATAGCAAATAAATTTATAGAATGCATTATAATGTTCCAAAATAGCAAATATACTGATAAATAAATAAAATGGTCAACTACTATGTTCTTGGAAATAAAAAAACAATTTGAAATAAACAAATTAGGCTTTGATGTGTTATGATATAAAATAAAATGAAAAACTAATCGGGCCGCCCAGCCCGCCCAAGCGCCACCCAGCCCGCCTAGGCAGCCGTTTTTCTCGTTGGCGCCTAGTTTGAACAATTAGTGGGAAATCGGAACGGTAAGCTGACGCCTAGCGTCTAGACAGCCCTGGGCAGCGTTTTTTAGAACATTGAATATGATTAAATTTTTCATGTCTCTTTTGTCAATAAACAGATAAACATACTAACATTTTCAACACAATAGGTTTTTGGTGCTACTATTAGAAGAAAACGAATCTTAACATTGCAAGTACTCCACTATTACTCATTCGACGTCCATTAGCTAGAATTTGGAAGTTGAAGCTACATGTTGTTTATTCTATTTCTACCCCAGAATCTCCTTAAAGCTTTTGGCATGTCTAAGATACCATTGATTATTAAAGCTCAGCCGCCGCCACCACCAATCTGTTTGGCTCTAAATCCTCTAATAAAGCTAATCTTGTTTATCTTAGGAGCATACTGAAGAAGATAATTGGTATTAAAGTAGTCACGAAAGCGAAGGTTTGGATGGAGATAGCTTGGAAGAGAGAAGACAAAAAAAGTTCCCAAATTTTTTAGGGCTTTTTATGATTGATTGAATGACAGCTCATCAATGGTCTGGAGCTGTGAAAGTTCTTTGAAAAGAAGAGCATACAGTATCAGGCTGAAGCAGTAGATGTTGTTTGATTAAGAGCATAATAAGGCAAAAAGACAAAGTGGTAACTCTTGGTTATTCCAATTAGCATGCTTATTCCAAGTTCCAATATTCAGTACTGCGACAAAAACCAAACAAAAAACAAGAGCATAGATTCCATTCCGAGGTCCTAGTTTCAGGTGCTTATGTTTAATGATCTTAGAATTTAGACTTTGAAACTATATGTTAATAGTCACTCATGCGCACCATTGTTGCCAAATGATTGATACACCCTTTTGCCCTTTTTCTCTGCATGTTTCACTATCAAACTGTTGCCTGGTGCCAAACTGCCAATTAGCATCGCCTGCATAGATATGATGTTCCAACTTCCAATCATACATTGCTACTTGCTTCATCTAGCATGAAGATCATATAAAATTGCTCCATCATTAATTGCTTATACAAATCATTCATGGCAGCATAGCATATCATCTCACAGAGCGGATTCAGTGCGCACCATGGTGGTGCACTTGAATCTCTCATGTGTATTAACGGACGTTAGTTTGACCGTTGCATGGTTGGTCAGATGAAGACCCAAAAAAAAGACTCGTCCGCCGCCGTTAGCACCATAAGACTCCAACAGTCCAACCACAGAACATCGACTCCCGCAGCTTCTACCACAACCTCGACCACCTCAACAAGGTCTTCATCGTCGTTGGGTTCCCCAACGCGGCACAGCCTGATGCCTGGAAAGGAGTGTCCACCACGACGTTGCAGATGATGGCGTCGAAGGTGTGGTCGAGATTCGGACATGCCTTTCCAGGCAATCCTGCCCATCATCAATGGCCTCAAAAAGCCCCTCGCCTCCTTGGAAACTTGAACCCAATCAAAACCTAAAGGCCCTCACCTCCCTGATGCGCAGATTGAAATCTGATGCCAAAATACAAGAGCCTCCAATTTGCAATCTGAACCCGATTGAAACCTGATCTCCCCAGTTGCCCAAGTCCGCTCTTCAATCCCGGCGTCGCCGTTCGCACCCGAGACTCTGCCTCCCCCAGAAAAGTGATTGACCCAGTGCCCAGAACCACTACCTCCTCCATTCACAGGCCACGACTTCACCTGTGGTTTTTTTCCTAATCTTTCTAATCTTTCTTGAATGGGTTCAGTCATGGCCCACTAAATAAATGGCTCATGTTTTGCCACGTGTTCCGGTTCCTTTGCAGCATCCCAGAACTTTCTCTTTTGTTTTCCAGTTAATGAGTGAAAATGTTTACATTCTATTTCCGTATCAATTAAACACCGACCTTTAACATTATTCACTTAATGGAGTTCTGTCTAAAAGTTATTGTTTGTCTCTTGTCTTTGGGTGAAAATCCATTCCCGATAGTTTGGAAATGACTACTGCATTTTCTTATTTATATGAAGAATGTTAGTTACTTTAAGAGAAGATTTTACAAATAGTACCCAAGTTAAGTCCATTCATCATTTCTTATACATGAATCTTCAAAACTATAAGAATTGTACCCTAATTAACACCGAAACCGAATACAAGAATTCCTAGGCACCGATTTTTAGAACATTGTTATTAGTGTATGCTTAGCCAGTGTAAAAGATACATTCTTCGAGATTTACTCAGTAGATTATGATTATGATTCTTGATTTACGTACATCAGATTGTACTCTTGTATTCTCTTGTACATATATTCCCATATTCATGAATAAAATATATTAATACAATTCTCTGATATTTGTTTTATCTTTACCCTACAACACCATGTTAAATAAAGGTTAGTTCGGAAAATGGTTTAATGTACATGTACATAAAGTTCTTTAGTTTTGTTCTTGAGACTGCCCTGAAAAATTAGCTCATTGTATTTGACTAAATATTATTTACTCTCTATACTTTACGCCATAAAATAGTTAAATCTCGCTCTCGTCTTTTAAATTAAACATTGTACTCCTTGTTCTTTCATTTTCTCATCAATATCAAAAATGCATGTTATATTCCTAACTACTTCTTTTCTAAATGTGCTTCCTGTTTTTTTATTTTTAATTCTTCTTCTTTTTTAAATGTGTTTTCTCTCTGTTACTTCAATTCTCTCTCTGAGCTTATACCGCGACTCATAAAACTCTCTCCTAGGGATTAGGGTTTTTTTTTTTTTTCCAGGTTGTGCGGCGAGTTTCTCAGATCAATGGCCGCGGTCATGGCTTCCACTACTGCTTCAGTAACAGCTAGTCTCATCTCAAAGCTCTCTCTCACCAACGAGGAGGAACCAGTAGATCTAGGAAACCTTCGATGCCCTAAAAAGGGTTTTGTGGCTCCTCGATTCTATCTCGTGGGACGCCTGAATACCACTTGTGTAGTCCCTTTTGATTCATTCTAGAGCGCTATTCACTCCATGTGGAGGCTCTCCAGGACGGTGGACGTCCAAGCAAGGGGCGACAGGTTTTTGTTTACTTTTGCAAATGAGTGAGATGTCAACCGTGTGAAGCGGGGTGGACCGTGGGGCTATCAGCGGGCGGTGCTGCTCATCAATGACTATAATGGATTATCTGACATTCGAGCAGTATCTCTGGACTCTGGATTTGGGTTGAAATTCAGAGCTTGTCGATAGCTCTCTCCAGCGTTGTAATTGCATGTCTCGTGGCGGAGACTATTGGGAATATTATGGAGGTCAATCATGGTGGTTTCCAACGCGGCATTGCAAGAGTTCGCCTCACTCTGCCTTTGCACTAACTGGTGCACGTGGTATTGGAAAAGTGTGGCTTAAATATGAGTCATTTGAAATCCCACATCAGAAACGTGAAAGAGTCATCCTCAGGTTATAAAGAATGGTACCACACACACTAATGTCGAGGCCTTTTGTGTAAAACCTCATACCCGTTTCTCCACTAGGTGGCTAAAATGGGGGGATGATCGATATTATTGGACCCATGTGTGTGGGACCCGTGGGGCCCGTCGGCCGCTTTCGTGTAACACTTGGAATGTTGAATTAGGGTTTCCCTAGTTGACGTTTTGCCGGTCCAATAAAAATATAAGAGGTTGCTTATTCGCTACAGGACTTGCTCAATGATTAACCATGGAGGTGAGGTTTGTCCAAGGGAAAATGAAGAGATCTCTAGCCCGATGACAGTGTCGGTTGTTGCTACAGTGCCTCCACTATAACAATATTAGTCAATGGCCACACATCAAGTGTAGCCATTAGGGGTGTTGCAATTCCCGGTAAGTGTGGCAAATAGTGAGTATTGATGGATTATGGGGGAAAATGTCACACATGGGGGAATTGCAACACCTCTAATGGCTACACTTGATGTGTGGCCATTGGTCAATATTGTTGTAGTGCTCCTCCTATGGTTTTTAGGGCTAACACCCCTAAAACCCTAACGACACCTTTAATGCCCTCTTTGACTTCTTTATTCCCTAAATAAAAAATATAGGTGCAGATCCAGGATGTACCTGCTTTCCCATCCCCAACAAAGATTACTGGTACTCGAAAAGAACGTGAGGAGGAAGAGCAGGAGAATGGTAAGCGCCCAAAGCACGCTTTGGCATTGTTCCCTCTGCCACTGAATCCACAGGAGCTAGGGTTTAAGCAGACCGTTGAAGGTGGTTTAAGGCCTTTCGGCATTGCAAAGAATGGTAAGTCCCCAAAGAAACATGGAAGGCCACATGGTAGCAGAATTAAGAAAATAACTAAGGGAGAAGCATCAGACTCCATGGCATAAGCTGCAAGCTCCATTATGGAAGAGCCTAGCCTCAATTCTGAGGCCGGGGAGAAGTGATCCATTTTCAGCACTCTAGAGACCCATGCACAACTACACGTCTGGCTTCCCTTCTTCCTTTTGATGGAAAGGTACACCATGAGACTCTTAGGCCTCAAATCAAATAGTTGGAGTGCTTGAATGTGTTGTGCAGGTTATTGCTTTCGTAAATGAAAAATTCCTTTTCGACAGTTAGTTTTCCTTTTCAGTATTTGGTTCAGTTCTTTACTTTTTCTTGTAGTTCCTTCGGGTTGTAGGCATCTCAATGCACATCGAATTATAATGAGTTCACGTACTCTTAGGCGACTCTAGATTGATCTTGTACAATCGTTGTGGATTTTAATCAATGAATTTAATCATTTTCTTAAAAAAAAAAAATAATGCTTTTTCTCTATTTAATTTTTTATTTTTGTGCTTACCTTGACTTGCTCTTCCACCATCGATAAACGACGACGAGTAACTTTAGTTCTCAATAATTTGCAACCAATCTCAGTATATTCATGGGTGCATCATACATTGCGACAAATAAAGATTTTTTTGTAATTCGGAATCGGTAGACGACAACTTTATCTTCAAGCTGAAAGATTTCTGCTAACTTGAGTATAACCCATATCTATTACGTGTTTATCACTTTCGTCAAAAATCTTACATTTTTTTATCTCTTAGTGATTTTTTATTTTTATTAATTGCTGAGCATCTTTAATGATGTTAGCCATTTTTAAGTTAAATTTTAGTCAAATTAGCTAAAATGTCATTTTAGCTAGCCACTTTAAAAATACGGCTGCATCAATGCTCTCTATTTTAGCTAACATTATATCAACATTATTCTTCAAATAAAGATTAAATAGTTTAAATATATTTAGATATCATGTAAAATATCTTACAATGAATGTATTAAATTATAGCTAGCTTTATTTGAGTCATCTCGCTCTTTATATTTAGCTAGCGAGACATAAGAGCAACTTTAGCAAACTCTCTATTTTAGCTAGCTTTTAGCTACTTTAGAGAGGGTGTTTAACTTTTTTTGATATTTTTAGAGCTCCAGCAGACTAACCAAAGTTTAGTTATTATAATTTTTAGTTATCTCGTTAGCTAAATATAGAGAGCGAGATGACTCAGATGAGACTAGCTATAATTTAATATATTTCTTGTAAGATATTTTACGTGATATATAAATATATTTAAACTGTTTAATCTTTATTTGAAGAGTAATGTTGATGTAATGCTAACTAAAATACAGAGCATTGATGCAGCCACATTTTTAAAGTAGTTAGCTAAAATAACATTTTAGCTAATTTGACTAAAATTTAACTCAAAAATGGTTAGTATTGCTAAAGATTGCTAAAAATGTTTTAAGAGCTAAACTTTGGCTAGTCTACTAGAGTTTTGAAAATATGAAAAAAAAACTAAATAAAGAGTAAAAAACTAAAATAAAGTTGCTCTTAAAATTTTTTTATCAGAACATTATTAAGACCTTTTATGGGAATACAACAAATAACGTCTAACTTAGCATCGACATTAATTTACTCTGCTACCCCCGCAGACAACCAATAAATCAGAAGACCAAACTCCTGTCCTCTCATCTCCAACAGAGACCCTCTGAGATGTAAAAATAGGAAGCTCATGAACTAAAACAGCAAAATCATTCAATTCCAGCAGTAAATGTTGTATTCAATGTTGCAGTCTAATCAAATAGGAGGCTCGAGAGTTAAAGTACGAAGGGGTTTTACCGAAATATTTTCAGTCTCATGTTCCTTGGTGGCAATAATCTTCTCTCTTTTTTTCTCATAGGGACCATGAACCATGAAATTGTTCTCCAAGTATCTGCACTTATGTTCTCCACTAATATGAAATATATTATTGTCCCCTCAGTGCGCAATTTAGACATTCCCTCTACAAATCCATTAGAAATGCGCATCACAAAAAGGAAAACACAACACAGATTTTGCATTGCCAAAACTCCCATAAGTGCTAAAGAACACAACACCACACACAACATAAACCACCACCACCATTGCGTTTAAGCTTAGAATAAAATGCCATTAATGCCCTCAGACTGTCACAAATTACACTCAGACTGTCCTCCATAGTTTGTGTTCTAAACAATGGGGGGAACAACCAAAACTATGGGCTACAATGCTACATTATTCACACTATCACATACAACATGTGATGGGGGCAAAACTAGTTGGATTCTCTTGGCCTCAAACCAGGAAACATAGACACTACAAAAGGGACAACAAGGTCATTTCGAAACAAAAAAAGGGGTACAAAGGGACACAACTTAAAGAAACCATTTCTCAGTTCCACTGGTTTTTCTTATTCTTCTCTCAGTACTCAGTAGGCAAATCCACCCGCCCCTTTGTTTCGGTTTGAGCCTCGAGAAGAAGAAGCTGAAGAGCTTGAAGAGGAAGAAGCTGTATTGGGTTTCATGGCAACCATTGAGCAGTTCATTTCCTTGCGAACAATCTCCTCCTCGTCCATCATAATCTGATTGTACCTGCACTCCACACTGCAAAAACCCCTATCTCCCCTGCATTTTTCAAACCAAGATTTCCACTTCAGTTAAACCATGCAAATTAACAAAACCAAATTCTGGGTTTCAACAGAAACAGTAAAATCAGAGATGGGTTATTGCAGTTGTTTTTGAGAAAGGTGCGAACTTTGCGCTTGCAGAACCAAAATCAAAATCTGGTATTTTCTAAAATTGGGAGAGGGCTGTGCCGCTGTGGTTCAAGGTGTGATTTTTAACTTACTTGTACATGTAGATGTCTTTGCCAAGCAAGAGCTTCTGCTTGCACAGAAAGCATTTGTCAAGAAAATTGGGATTTGGTGGCAAATAGGGATAGTTGTTGTGAACTCGGGGGTAATATGGCAAAGCAGAGGGCGAGAAGGGTTTGGTGTTCGTGTTGATCATCATAGTGGCTTTGTTAATAACACTAGCGGTAGCAGTAGCACTACTACCCTTTTGACCTTCCAATACTACACTAAGTCCCACCATATCTCATACTCCACTGTAATCTCTCTCACTCTGTGAAGCTCTCTTTCACTTGAAATATTTCAGAGAAGAAGAGAGAGTGGGGGGCTTGGCTCTGATGGTGAAAATCTGAGCAAAAATAAATAGAAGGGAGAAACAAAGGCCGCCTAGAGGCGAACGGTAGGACCCATCACACAGCTATGGAGCAGTAACAAGGACGATTAGCGTAGCCAAACCATTTGACTCCTTGTGCTGGTTAACTGCCACATACACACATCTTCTTTCAGTTTCCGATTCAATTTTTTCCCTGTTTTGTTTTTTCATGTTTTGCTTTGTTTTCAATTTTGGGTTTGGCTGCTTGTGCTTACGGTTTTAGGCTTTTGTTTGCTTGCGTAACTGGTTCTGCTTTATTTATGGTGGAGTTAAAGAAAGGGGGGAAAGAAGATAAATAAAACGCAGTCCGTATTGTACTGGTCATGTGAGAATCTTTCAATGGAGGAGTTGCATGGGTTGTGAGATAATACATGAACCATCTACACATTGAAAGCATGTTGCTTCTTTGTCTCTATGTAAAATTGCCAAAATATAAACTCAGAGTTTGTAACTTCCTTGTATTCTTTCTATTAGAATCCCTAATCTCATTTTATATATAGTATGTGCTAATTATGATATACAAGTAGAAAAATCTGAGATATAAGAGTGGAAAACACCCCGTTGTGGAAATATAATACCTACTTTGAATACTAGCAATTATGGATGATATGGGGAAAACAGTTCAAGCCTTAAACGGTATTAATTTGTATGTACATGAAGATGAGCGACCATTGTTTTGGTTAATGTTGAAAGCTCTGTCCCAACCCACACTTTTGTTTAATTTTTCTTTGCTTTATCAACCAATAGAGGGAGAAATTTCTAACTCAATCCGAACCCACTAACAAATAGGGCGGGCTTTACTAATTTTGCTTTCTAGAAGGTTAATATATAGATCGATAGAGATGTACCCTTTTTAAATGCTTCCTAATTTTGATAAAATTAACTTTTTTTGAAAGGAGATAAAGTAAATATATTAAGAGAAATTTTATTAACACATCCCTAATTTCTAAATACACATCTCATTCTTAATACACTACATATTAACTTTATTGTTTTAACATTTTACTAGATACACATACCCAACCTTCCTATAGTACCCTCATTTAAAATACATCACTTATTCATTAACAAAATCCATTCACTAAATACACATACTTTTTTAAATCTGCTACTCAATTTATTCAAAAAAAAAAGAAAAAAGAAAAAAAGAGGAGTATATATATAGCATCATCCTAAGTTCTAGTTTGGTGTAACGACATAACATGCGTGAATAGTAAAATTTAAATTTCAAACTTCAATCTGTACTATCGATAGTAAAACCTTGATAATTTAATATTTGATAACCTCGATTAAATAATATTTTTTGCCAGCCCCGAAATAAATAATTAGCAAAATTGACGTCGATAAATTAACAATCTCGATTAAGTAATATTTTTTGTCGGTCATGACGTTATTAATTTATAGAGATTTAAATTATAAGGTTTGGTATCTTCATATACGTTGTTCTCGTATAGAAGAAAAAAACTCTTAAGCGGGATATTTTATTTCAACAAGTTTTCTTTACTTTTGATATGAATGTCTATTTTGGTAATTTTACGAACCCACAAAGTCTTATATAATTTCATATATTAATGCTTCATTTTTCTCAAGATATATATATATATATATATATATATATATTAATGTTTCCTAACCCCTCAATTTAAAAGGTTACTGAAATGATATTAATTATTCTATTTTAACATTTTTTTTAAAGAAGGGTGGGTGCAGCTCTTCTTTAAATTGAATGTCGGTGTCGTATGGTCTCCGACTAATATGTGGTTCAAATCGAATGTCAGTGTCGTGATGGCAGGGAGGACTCGATGACGTCTGTGGTCTGGCGTGGGAGGTACGACGGTGGCTATGCGCAGGCGGTGATGCGGTAGCCATGCGTCATAAGTCCCTTCTTCGTGAAAGAGTAATTAAAGTGTGAGCTCCTGAATTTGACTCAAACAACAAGTTCTCTTGGAGTAACTTAAGAGTAAACATAAAAACAAACCGTGATTTCTTATAGTTTTTAAGAATGTGCAAACTTAAAACTTTAGTTTTTAAGAATGTTTAGTTCTAAAACCCTAGAGAGCGGCGTCAAACTCAAACCTCCATGTCTGGTGACGTGCCTTGTTGATGTAGAACAGACGGCGATAGAGATTGAAGAGCATATCGATTAATCGTGGAAAGTCCAAACTCGATTTGCTCCAGATTTGGCGTTCGGTGTCCAATTGACCATTATAATACCTTTCTAGAAGCATAACGGCCCAACAAGTCAAACTCGTCGCTTTGCTATGATGTATAGGCTTTTTAGGCCATCCGAGTCCGTTTAGGGTTTCAAAATGCAGATTACTTGGTTTCGGCAATTATTTTTACTAGTTTGTTTTTGATTTGGTTTTCTTTTAATCCATGGGCTTTTAGGCTTGGATGTTAGTCGCCAGGGTTTATTCGCTCCTATATAAGGACCATTTATTAGTTGTAGTTGGCAGCTTTTGATATTAATTAAACCTTTGATATTTTTACTAGCTTTATCTCAATTCTCTAGTGGATTCCAGATTCTCTCGTGGATTGAGAAAACCAGACTTGTGGATTAAAGTTGCCATTGGTGGGTTCCAACATTTATATTTCCGCTGCATCACTTGCACCGTCACAGCAGGGCCTTCATCCACGCTTTCAGTTTTTAAGAATGTTTAGTTCTAAAACCCTAAAGAGTGGCGTCAAACTCAAACCTCCATGTCCGGTGGCGTGCCTTGCGCCGTCACTGGACAGGAATTTCATCCACGCCCTACTAGGTTGGGTGTGTGGTTGGGTCCTTGACCCGTTCTGGTTTTGCGGCTTGTGTGAAGAATGGTGAGGCTTGGCACGCTTGGATACATTGGTAGAGAAGGAGGTGGTTTCGTGGTAAGCCGTATGAGGCTTTGGTTTCATATCTATTCAGAAGCGGCAGTTGATGGTGGTTGGCATAATTGGAGTTCGATTTGGATGGTTGTTGTAGGGAGCCTCCTTTCAATATCTGTTCTAGTCACGCTGGTGGTGAAAACGACGGCGAGATCTCTGATGGGCCAAGGACGAGCAAGGAGGGTGGCTGATGGCAGTGTACTTGTTGGGCCGCATTTGAGCTTCAATGGGCTGCACAAAGGGCTGGGTCTGATGCTTTTTAGGCCTAGTGTTTTTAGGATTTTTTTAATGTTATTATTGAATTTTTAACATGTCATTATTGAACCCAAGTCAATAAGCTAGTTTGCTAGAAAAGTTTAGGTTCTTGTTTATCTTTGTTCTTTGGTGTTTTATCACTTGGTGATTACAATAGGTAGCTTTAGGTTAACCTCATGGCTTAATTCTTACGTGACATCTCAAGGGTAAGTCATGTATTTGTAATTTCCTCTAAATTGAATACAAGCACTACCAGAAGAAAGGCTTTAGCCGACGAAAATAAAAAAACCAGGCCGACGAATTTTTTTTTCGTCAGCTAAAGTCCACGTTAGCCGGAGAAATTTTCCTTCGTCGGCTAATTTAAATTTTTGTCGGCTAAAGAAATTTTTTTGTCGGCTATACTATACTTTAGCCGACAAAATTGTTTCTTCGTCGGCCAAAGTTTTCCTTCGTCGGCCAAAGTTTTTACTCATCGGCTAAAGTATTTTAGTAGACGAAAAAAAATCTCGTCGGCTATTATCCGTCGGCTAAAAGAAAAACAATAAAATGTTGTATAACTTACTTAGTAGGTTTTAAACAAATACACAACTTTATGAACCAACTCTACATAGAAGCAAAATTAACAAAAATCTCGTGAAATAAGATGTGTTCAGAATGGTGAAATACGGCTATGGTTCAAAAATCCCGTAAATTGGGTAACGTCTCTGATGTAGAACAGTCGAAACCCGGTATGCTGCAAATTTGGCGTTCAGTGTCCGATTGACTATTGTGATACCTTTCCGGAAGCGTAATGGCTCTACGAGTTATACTCATTGCTTTGCTTTGACATATGGGTCTTTTTGGCCATCCGAGTCTGTTTAGGGCTTCAAAATGCAGTTTTCTTATTTCCGATTAGAGTTGACCGTTTCGATCGAGCCCTTAACGTTGTCCAATCCAGTTGAATTTCTTACCATAGACATCTTTCGTCATAATGATCATATCTGACGGTCGAATTTTGGTTTGTGAATTTTAGTCATCGGAATTACAACGTGTCTACTAATGTTATATAACTTCTTTGTGAACCAACTCTACATAAAAAGCAAAATTATCAAAAATCTTGTGAAATAAGATGTGTTCAGAATGGTGAAATACGGCTATGGTTCAAAAATCACGTAAACCGGGTAACGTCTCGGTGCCGATAATAGCGGTCAACCCTATTTACCGTTATTAATCCCTATGGGGAGCCCTATCGTCGGAAGGTAAATGTCTCAAAATTTTTATATAGGCGGTTGCGTCTCATCTACGTGAAAGTTTTTTGTATGGAATGTTTGACCAAACTACATAATATAGAGGGAGATATGAGCGTTTTCGTGTGATAAGTGACGATGGATTAGAGTTAACCGTTTCGATCGAGCCCTTAACGTTGTCGGATCCAGTTGAATTTTTTACCATAGACATCTTTCGTCATAATGATCATATCTGACGGTCGAATTTTGGTTTGTGAATTTTAGTCATCGGAATCATAACGTGTCTACTAATGTTGTATAACGTGTTTAGTAGGTTATACAACTTTGTGAACCAACTCTACATAGAAAGCAAAATTATCAAAAATCTCGTAAAATAAAATGTGTTCAGAATGGTGAAATACGGCTATGTTTCAAAAATCACGTAAATCGGGTAACGTCTCGGTGCCGATAATAGCGGTCAACCCTATTTACCATTATTATTCCCTATGGGGAGCCTTATCGTCGGAAGGTAAATGTCTCAAAATTTTTATATAGGCGGTTGCGTCTCATCTACGTGAAAGTTTTTTGTGTGGAAGGTTTGACCAAACTACGTAATATAGAGTATAGAGGGAGATATGTGTTGTGATATCGGTCAATTATGTATGTCAAGGAACCCCAAAAGAACACAACAAACCAAGAGAAACAACCATAGAGATAAGACACAAAGAACACAGATTTAAGGTGGTTCAGCAAAACCTTTGCCTACATCCACCGGCAGAAAACACTTCCACTATATTAATAATGGGTACACCAAAAAGAATAAGAAAACAAGGACTCTCTCACTTCTCTTCATATATCTCTCTCCTCTCTGCCCTCTCTCACCCTCTAACCGATAGGAGTTTTACCGGAGGTGGATGGTAAGAAGTCAGAAAATCAGAAAAAGTTACTGTTTCGCCTGCCGGATTTTCTTCTTGGCCTAGCTCCGCTGTGAAGCCACCGGAGACCGCCACACTTGTCTCAAAAGCTTCGCCGTCATCTCTACTTCATTGCTGGACAGGTGGTGCATCGAGTGGCGTCGCCATGAGGGATAAATCGAGCTCCAAAACTCCGCCGGTTCGGATTCGGTGTCGATCGAATTAAGCTAACAGGCCGCGAAACTTTTTCGTCGGCTAAAATGTTTGTCCTGGTAGTGAAGGTCGTTCGTCCTTCCCAAAAAAAAATGTTTAGTTATATTATTATCAAAGAATTGTAGTTGGGAAGCATGTAGCATGCGCATGCCTAATAGACAGAGTACGTACCCCACGCAATAGGTACATGAAGAAATTCTCACATGCGACGGTCGTACCACATCACAAATGCAAATAATCATAGAGTAACACGCGTCCTTGTTTTCTTTTTTATTTTTTTTATTTTTTATTTTTTTTATACCTCAGCTCTACTGAAAAGAGAGGACAAAACAAATCAGAATCTCTCTGATCAAAACCCAGGTTCTCTCAATCTCTTCTTCAACCTCAATCTCTTTGTCATATGGCTCTCAAGGAGATGAACGGTAAGGAATTTCAGACCAAACCCTTCCCTGGCCTTGGGCCAAGATGAGCAGGCCCAGGTCTAGGGCCTCCAATTTAAGAAGGCCTCAATATATATTATATGGTGTAAATATGTGACATGGGGATAGATTTGGTCTAGTGGTAAGTAGTACTGTAAACATGTCCCCCAGTACCCGGGTTCAAATCATGCAGGCTAAGTTCTTTTTTTCATTTTTAGTTTCTTAGGTTTTTTTGTCTTTCATATATTTTTACATTTTCATTAATTGTAGACTTTTATTTACTATTTCGTACCTTTTGCACTTTAATTTTTTTGGGTGTTTAACTAATTTCAGTATTATTTGACACCCTATTTCTTTCTTAGATTTTATCTTTTTAGCACCTTAAATTTATAAGATTTATTTTATACATTTTGATTATATCCTTTACCGTAACGTAGTTCATCAAGCTATTTTTCTTTAGCATCAAGTAATAACTATTTTCATATCATTTAATATATATATATATATATAATATGATCGAGTTAGTGAAAATGGTCCTTATATATTATGTTGATTTTTTTGCCGAACATATATTATGGGGCCTCAAAAAAAAATTCACTTATAGCCTCCGGACACACAGGGCCGGCCTTGCCTGGCCGATTTGATTCTTAATCAAAACTCTTCTTGATTGCTCACCTGACTTGTAAGGAGTTTCGAGTGATTTCAACGGTAAGGAATTTCAGACCAAATTTTATTTGTTTGAATTGGGTTTATCAAATGGAAAGATTAAGATGGAGGATGGGAAAATGGGAGAACCTAGGTTGGATACTTGGTTTGATCGGAGAAATCCCAATATGTTTTTTTTTTCTCTTTTCAGAAGAGTTGTCTGAGGTGAGGTGTAAAAAAAAACAGGATGCATGGCAGTCTATAATTTGATGGTCGCATTAATTTGTGATGTGGTAGGATGGTCGCATGTAAGAATTTATGTAGGTACATGACTCCATCAACGTACCCATGCATGCTTTCACTTTAATTAGGTTTCATGAGTTTCATCACAATATCAATAATTAATTAAGTTTATCTTAATCTTTCCGACCTAGCTAGTGTATAATATACCTTCTTGCATTACAGATGTAAGATATTCACCGACGCTTAATATTTTAACAAAGTCCAATACATATTGTTTCTGCTGGTATCGACTTGTCACCACATGAGACGTACGTTTAGTTTGGACACTAAAACAAATCGTTCATAAGAGAATAAGATGTAGAACAAACATATTGTTCTATTTAATTGAGTGCGCGAAAGTGAAGACTGTAACTAAATTATTGATATTAGTTCAGTTCGATTCGATCTCACACAACCGATGCTTACTATTCCAAAGACTGTTAGAAGAGGCGTGATCGATTAAAGAAGATGTGTCATTTTAACTTGGGTACTTTATCTTGGAATGAAAAAGTACGTGGAAGAAGAGAATCTGATATAGAGCTAGCTTATATCTAACAAGTAATTTGAGAAGCTGATTTTGACTGCATAATTTTCAGAGTCGATATGAAGCGTTGAATGATGTATGCATGGTTTAATGAGTTTGATGGTACTGATATATGCGTCTCTTGATCTCTCATTCCATAAATTCGTTGTTCCTGATACTAAATCATTTAAGGCAGACACTCCCCCCTTCGGCCCTTCCAGTGATCGAGTTTCAGAAACTAAAAATAAAAGTAAAAAGTTGAAAGAGGCGACATTTGTAATCTAACATCCCAAGATAGCTTGTTAGAGAACGACAATGAGCTTCTATGCAGGCTTTTAATTTCACTAATTATAGGAGGCTGATGGATTGTCATCAATTAAGCTCTGCATGCATGGAAACTATTACAAAGAAAACTTGGCCATACGGCACACCAATCAAAATGCTAGCACCACTAAAGTACGTTAGAGCCGTAGAAAATTAAAGGTGAACATCACACGGTTTTACACTTTAGTATATTTTAGATAAATACCATTTTGCTTACCGATGAAATCAATCAATCAAATTGTAACCAGAGAAAACCATGTAGTTCATATACTGTTTTCTTGAACCAGGTGAACTTATTGGTAATTATTGGTAGTTCAGTTATTTTTTGAAAGCTATTCAATTTGAACTTTGAAGTTAGAATTATCCTTACTATAATATCATCAGCAGGAAAGTAGTTGGTAAATTAATTAACCGGCCAGCTGGGTTAATTAGTAGTAGCAGTACGGATCGAAGCAGCTGATCGAAGATAACTTGGAGCTAGAGATTATCGATCAGTTCCGTTCCAAAATGGTAAAGGAAATAAAAAGGAATCAGATTTGGGTTTTGGCACTAAAGTCTACAGCAATCTAGTTAGGAGAGACTAGCTAGAGAATCCAGAACAGATCGAACAAACACTGCACAAGTGTTGATGATGAAGAAGGTACAGCGATCGATGGAGTTTGATATAGGAGAGACTAGCACTCTAGCAAGTATGTGTCGGCAGACAGTCTTGCCCTATAGCCTAAAACAAATAATAAGCACAAAAGAAAAGAGAGCGATGAGAGTCTTAGAGATCCGATCGTATCGATCACGTAGTACAGAGCCAGCTAGAGATGATGGCCGAGCACGGTAAAAGAAGGAGCCAGAGGGATTAAAAGCTAGCTAGGTCATCCAGATAGGAACGAATAGCAGTACGAGCTGAAATCAAGCACTGCTTTCCAGGTGGTGGCCAGTACTGCGAGGAAGACAACGTGTTGCTTAGTGAGAAGGGTTTGCCTCACTGTTGGGTCACTTGCTACTCCGATCCTATCATTCAGAGTAGCAGTACTTCTCCTCCTCCTCCATCGATTCGATTATCTTTTACAGTTTACTACTACTGGATCTCCTCCACTGAAAGAGAATGGAAAGAAACAAAACAAAATAGGCTAGAATTCGCGAATCTAGAGAGCACCAACGATGTTGACCGGGAGGGAAAGGAGCAATTAAAGCCTTTCATCTCAATCAAATGACCGAAATGGAGACTCTATTCTTGTTGGCAAATGCAAATACGAATCCACTGATTTCCATCCCCATGTTCTCTGAGCAATGACCTTTGTTTCCAACAGTAATGGAGATTTGTTGCAAACTGTCTCCGAATCCCGTGCTTTTCAAGTAAGCACCAACTCCTGTGATGTGTATTCCCCTCCAGAGTCTGTCCTCAAACATGGCTTTCTTTGCCTTGACTTTATAAGTTTCATTCTCCACTAAGCTTCTGAACTCTAATAGCCCGAGTTCCAAACCTATCTCACTAATAATATAATAATAAAGGGCGGGTTTCAGTCTTGAAGTCTGTCTTCTTCAATGGATAAGATTCAAAGGGAGTTTACTTGCTTACTTGTTAGAGTAAGGGAGTTTCACTTACTCGACTGTTAGGGAGAGGGAGTTTTACTTTTTTCCAACGGTCCGAAATCTTTCAAAAATTCATAGATTCCTGCTGCTTAGTGCCGTACGTAGATTCGTTGTAAGCCGGCGCCATAGCCCAGTTGGGGACAGGTGGCCTCTCTGTATCTGACTTTTCTGACATGCCTTCAAGCAGGCTTCAATGTTAATCTGCCGCGTGTGCTACGTGCTACTGGTCAGTGTTACCCCGACCCTCTCTGGATTTGTTTTGGCACGGTGATCTTCGATATTGTTCATCTACTACTAGCTAGGGTTAGGGTAAAGCCAATTTCAATGTTTCATCATTTTGCATGTGTAGGTTACTTTCGAGGGTTTGTTATTTGTTTCTTTGTAGTGATTCTAGGTTAGATTGAACTTCCTAACGTACTATTCAACCATTTAGTTATGGTTGTAATTTGACAGTCAATTTGATTAATTTGTTAGCTTGCATTTCATGGATGAAACTATGAATGATGATATGTACGTTTAGTGAACTACAATATTAGATCCTAATGTTATGTAATAATTAATAGTATAGCTACATCGATCATTTATTGAAACAATACTCTCATAGGGTGGTTTCTAAACAAGGCCTTGCCGTATTATTGATCGAAGTACAAAATCATTTGGACAATGATGAATTCTCCTCGTATGGTGTTACGGCATTACGTTGAGTCGAGGAGGATTTATTTGAAGTAGGTCGAGTTCTGAAGGCTTGTAGATCGAGCTTTCATGCAAGCTTTTTAATCTATTCAAATTCGACATACATTAATGTTGCGGACAAACTAACACACCTAGCGAGTGTTGGAGTTATTGATTGATACATGGTTAGAGCAGACTTCTGCAGTTAGATGAACTTGTCGAGTATAATGACAAATGTTTCTCAGTTTAGAGGACCTAGAAGAAGTTTTACGAAACAATTGGTCTCCAACATGTTAAGATTTGTTATTTAAGCTTAGCGACAATGAGATGTTTTTTTATCTCAATTTTTTTTGTGTATCAAGCTTTGAGACGGTATGCAAGAGGGCTAACTAGGATGCTCGAGCAAAGATTTATGAAAACCAAAAGTCTAATAACCTTTTGCTTTCGTGTTTTATTTATTAATTTTTTGACATAATTGTCAATTTGTTACGCTAACTTTCACCTTTGTGTCAATTTGCTAGCCTAGTTTTCATAATTGCCAACATCAGTGTGGTGGTTTTGTTAGGACAAAAACTTGCATTGTCAACCCCATGATTGTCGATGAATGAAATTTCCTCTTCTAAACAAGTAAAATAGCTAGCTAAATCTCTTGAAAATTTGAAGTCGCTATGATTTACACCCTTGAAACTCGATCAATACAAATTAATCAGCAAAGATCACAGCCTTACAGCAGGTCTTTATAGCCAGAAGGAAAAACTTTACAAACATGTAATGAGATATTAATTGATCTAATTAAGAATTCATTAATTAATTGCCTTAATTATTGATCGATCTGAAATAATGAAAACCATATATAGCTGCAGACCTGCAGTGTGCTTATGACCTCATGTAAATGATGTAATGGCAGCTTAGCATAAATTTAGGGTGTTTAGGGGTTGGGTTTTTAAAACGGGGAGTCTCAGAACGACTGGTTTTATAGCAAAGTAAAAGGTTGATCAATATATATGGTATATATGTTGGGAGCTAGACGTCGTCTTTTCCTTTCCTTTTCTGAAGTGCGTACATCTTCTGTGCAACTATGGTGTGATTCGAACATGGTTGGAGCAACATTAATGAAAGCTCAACCGAAAGCTAGCTTTCGACGTCAACAGTGGCATAAACTGAAGAAAAAGGATCTATTATGAGATTGATCTTTTGGGTCTCCCACAATTTAGATTTCAATAACTTGTTTGTTTTGCTTGTTAATTTCTTTAGAAGGATTTGGTTATGTCTCACTCTACGGTCATATTTACTAGCTTGGTTATAATAAGAATTTTACCGTCTCCGTCATTGAGGTTATAGTTTAATTAGTCCCTAGATTGGTTTGGGGGACGATTATTTATGGAGAATTGTTCGTAGGAGAAAAATATGACGACAGTAAAATGGTAAGTTTTAGCTAGTAAAAAGTAATTTTTATCGGGGTATTATTTTTGGGGGTGTTTTATTTTTTTTTTGAAATGAGGGTTTATAGAGTGGACTGGGTTAGAGTTTGGGGTCAAAGGCCCAACCATTTCTGCATTTTCTTTCTCTCTCCCGACCCTCCCGAGCCCTCTTCCCCCCGTCGGAAGTCTAGCGCTCGTCCGCCGCTGTCCGGCCACTATAGGCCGCCGCTCCGGTCCCAAACGATCGGCCGTCAACCTAGCTCTCTCCCTAGACCGGTGAGAGCCGCCTTAGTGCTGCTGTGAGGGAAAGCGATTGTCCGGAAGCTCCGATTGCGTGTGGAGTCCTATCGCCGGAACTCCCTCATCCGGACACCAAAGCCGGCGATTCTTGGCTCAAAAGAAAGCTCTCCTCCCGTGCAGCAACCCCTCCAAAGAGCTCGCCCTCTCGTGGTCTAGGTAAGGAGAACCGATGAGTGGAAGCTCTAGGGCTTTTTGTGTTGTTTTCGTTCGATTGGCATAGTTAGGCTTGGATTTGGGTGTTGTGCTAGTTAAGAAAGTTGTAGAGTAGGTTGAGAGGAAGCTGCAGTTTAAATTTGGTGAGCATTGGAGGTCGCCGAAATCGGCCTCCGGCCGCCACTGTTTGGGAGTTTTGTATACTTTTAAATGTGGAATATTAAGGGGAGTATATTGATGTAAATTATGGAACTTTTGGATGAGTTTTGGTTAGGTTTGTGAATTTCTAAAGTTTGGTAATTTTGGCGGATTAATAAGATAGAATCCGGCCGTTGGATTAAAATCGTATAATCTATGGAAGGGTGTAGTTAAGGTTGCTGGTTTTAGTGTTGAGGTGTGGACCGTATCGAAGTTAGGCAACGATGAGCGTGAGTATGACTCTCGGTTAATTTTGCCTATTTTGTTTAAATATTGGATTTTTAGTTGGGAAATTAATTTTATATTTGTGCCAGGGTTCGAGGAAACCTCTTTGGAGTGGCGATTTGGATTTCGTCGGGCTTATTCCTAGAGTTGTGAGTGGACTTTTGTTTTAAATAAAATACATGCTATAGTTCATAGATGAACAATTAATGTTATGGAGCATTTTGACGTCATTTGATTTTGACGATTTTATTTCTCTTGGAGAGTTACCGAAAATGGGATTTTCGGTGAATATAAATATGTATTTATGAGGAGAGTATGTATAAAAATGCTAGCTAGCCCTATGTGTCTGTCCACCTTAATGGCGTAG
>NC_020494.1:11584168-11591176 GCF_000184155.1 Fragaria vesca subsp. vesca
ATGTGTATATATATATATATATATATATATATATATATATATATATTTTTTTCAAGAAATATTACTGATACTGAAATGCTTTGACCTACAAAGGCAAACTGAAAATATAAACAAGTACACATGTATATAATAATGTACAAAGATGAATAATGAGACTATAAGTTTGAATAATATAAGCTAGCTGTCCCATTCAATCAAAGGAAAATATGCATCACTTTCCATCTTCAAAAATCGTTTTCCCCTTTCACACAATATCACGCTTCCCTTTCACCATTTGAGTTGACAGTTTGGTTGGTCGTGCATATGCAATTCCATATACATTCTCTTTTCCTTGTTATCACTGTTCAAAACGATCTTCCATCACTTCCGTTACACCCTTACCCAGCTAGTTAGGCCTCTTCGGATTTGATTGCTTGATGATCATCTGCATGTGCAAATCCATCCCTTCCGGTTATTCCTACAGAGTCCTTGGCCTTGCGCCACTCCTTCTCCCAATCTGTCTTGTGCACCACTGTCAATATCGACACCACGCATGTGATCTGAGCCGATAAAAGCCCGTAACAAAGACCCTTGAACCCTAATCTCCAAACAAACCCCATCACTATGGCCACAGGCGCACCCACCACGTAAAATGAGAAGAAATTGATCCATGCCCCGATTCCAGGCCTTGCACTGCCTCTCAATATCCCACAGCTCGTGGTTTGTGGACAATTCGCGAGCTCGCATAGGCCGATAATGGGTAGAACAGCCACAGTTAGCTGAAGAACCTCATTGTCTGTTGTGAAGATTCTAGCCCATGTCTCTCTTCCTAGCGTGGTAAGTGACAGGCCCGAGAATGAGATCACTAGTGCCATCCCCACTGCCACCACCGCAGCTAAACGTGCCTTCTCGGGTCGGCCTGCTCCAAGCTCGTTGCCTACTCTCGTAGACACGGACGCGCTTAGGGCGGCAGGCAATGTGTACATGAGAGAGGTGGTTTGGATAACTATGGCTGATGTTGCAAGGGCAATATGAGGTTTGTCAAGGTAACCAGCTAGAATTGTCATGAACTCGTACCACCACCATTCTAGGCAAACTGCTAGACAACTTTGTATGGATAGTCTGATTAGCATCCCCAATTCGTCTCTGAGTAGCGGACTCTTCAATGAAAGTGGAACTAACGGTTTGGATAACAATGGTGACAATATGGGTGCTGGTTCAGATTTGGTAGTACTGCTACTTATAAGTTCAGGCTTATTCCTTGTGTCATAATACAATGCTCGTTCAGAATTAGTAGTGGGTTCACTCTCGTCCATTAACCAGCAAGACAAACGTGCTTTAGTGGTATAGGTATACAATATGTAACCCAAAAGAAAAAATAGAGTGATGAAATTGGAGAGGAAAGTGGAAATGGCTATTCCTTTGACTCCAAGAGAAAGAGTGAAGGTCAAGAAAAAGGTGAGAGGGAGGTGAAGAATGGTAGCTAGTAAAGTGCACCACATCAGTGGCCAAGTTATGCTTTGACTGCGCAAGAAAATACGCAGAGGGTGAAGAAGACTATTGGCTATGAGATCAGGGATAGCAAACCGGCAATACAAGCCAGCGATTCGGGTTATATCCGGGTTCTGATGGAGAATGAGCATGAGAGGTTCCAGATTGACCCAAAGCAAGGAAATAGGAAGAGAAGCGACTAGTAACAAGAGAATTGTTCTTTGCAAAGTGAGGAAGGCCATGGAGAAGTTGTGGGATCCAAAGGCTTGGCTACAGAGGGGTTCCATGCCCATGGCTAAACCAGAGAGAACTGAGTAGCCTGTGATGTTGGTGAAGCCAATGGCTAAAGCTCCTCCTGCTAGCTCCAAACTTCCCAGTCTTCCCATGCATACAACCAAGGCCATGTTTTTGAGGTAGCCAACCAAGCTCATGGCTGCTATGGGGAAGCCAATATCAGTCATCCTGTGAAGCTCCTCCACCACCTATGGAGAGAATAAGAAAAAGATATATGTTCAACTTTGGAAAAAAGATACGAAAAAGAGTTTGAGACTTTAAGCTAGAGTTGATAATTGAGATATTTTGTACCTCTGGCATTGTCGGGTACTTTGGGCGTTGCTCTCCTGCTTCTGCAACCATTGTCGACTAGGATTCTTTGGCCTTGTTTTCTTTCCTTATGAGAGATCAGTGAGAGAGAGAGAGAGAGGTTTATGTTGGAAATTAATGACCGTTGAAGGCTCTAATTTATAAGGACATGGAGTAGCCTTGGGCGCGGGAATAGGGTCATAGATATCTGTTAATTATTTTTCATTGGTTTTGTGTCTATATATCTTCGATATATTACATCCATCTCAATCGAATATATAAGACTTTGAGAGATGAAATTTTACATTTTAAATAGTATGATCGATTCATATCGAAACTACTTATAATTTGACATATCTATAAACGAAAAAGATCGATGTACAAATCTTTATCTCATGGATGAATTCAACCCAAAGCGAACATATATAGAGTACGTAGTGTAGGGATGGACCAGACCAAAAAGATCATGCACATGATGAGCCTAGCTATTTGATATTTCAGAATTGAATGTAACAATTACAAATGCCTAATGCCAACTATCCCTTATAGCTTAATCAACCAAACTTTGTCAGTTTTCAAAATAAACTACGACATATCCATTACCTATTTTCACAAACAAAAATCGAGTCCCTATAGAATTTTACTAGGTGATCATTTCTTCACGTGGAAATATAAATCGGGGCCTAATTTCTTCTTTCAGATTTTCTCGAAGGGAGCTCGTATTATAATACCTTTCTCAATAGTTAGTCTTGGGTCACTTTCTTCTTCTACTAAGGTCGCCTTCATGTCCATGCAGGGAATTTAATTAGGTGTGATAGAAGCAATTTTCTTTCATTTCATGTGCTCTAATTATATAATTTCATACGAGATATGAAAATCGGTCGACCTAACCAAGCAAAGATCCTCATATGCCACGTTTTGTTATAGAAGCAAATACCTAATTTGTTCATTAAAGATGGTGCAACCGACCCTTCCTCTCCATATCAGGTTTCGTTTTCTTCTGTTGCAAGCTTTTGTTTGGTCATTCTAGCTCGAAAAAGAATAATAGTCTCTTCTTTGGTCTCTAAGCTAGCGAAAAGATGGAATTGCTCTACAAGATCAATGAAGCAAGCTTAGAACGTACTAATCAAAAGTTTTAGATCAATCAGCTAGTCATATATACAGTAGTCACATCCTTGCTGCTCATATAAATTTAAATTATAGAATGCACTTGGTGAACTCACAATATTAGTAAAATCATGGAAACTAATAGATGAAACTAAAAACTACTACAAAAATGTATAATGAAACTAATCGATAGAACTAGTTCCTAAACACCATACTAGCTTCGATCTTAATTAGTGTCTACATGGATTTGACACTACCATCGGAGTTGCTCTTATATGTGAGTCAAGATTAAGATCAAGCACGTGATATAAGTTCCACGTGAATAATTTATAGATTACAACAATTTTGACACCATATCATACCATGATCGATCCAATCTAATAAGTTAGCGTTAAAATGTAGGAAATATGATGATATTGATCGTACGTAACAATAATCATGATCACGATTCACGAACTCACGACCATGAAATGATGATGAAAACCTTTCTTATTCCGAGTGACATAATGCACTTGCAAGGAGCCATACATGTGCGTCTAGTTGCACCAAATAACCAGAGGAACCCTTCTAATTCCACACCACCAATAATCACACCCACCTTCTGCACTTCAAATGCATTATTTTTCCTGTCTGGAGGGATCGCATTTCAGTCACATTTTCGAGTCATGTCAACCTTTATTCTAGGATGGGATTTTTCACCTTCGACTCTTCAACCAATATGACCAAATATCATGGAGTGGTTTGTTGCCTGTTACGGGGAAAAGATAGCATTTCCAACGGCTTCTCATGGCTTTTAAGAACTTTGATTAATTTGTTTTTCTGTTACAATTATTCTTATCTTAATTAGTTCCAAGGTCCCAGGCTTGTAGGGAAGAACTCAAACAACCGACACTATCCTCACTTGCCCCGCCATGAGTGACATATTGTGAAGTACTCATTACATTTCCTCTAATTGAGTTTGATCAAGTAAATATATAATCAAGCAACTGCTTATGACTTACATGACTCTATCTTGTGGATAGTTCAAAGCTCAATATTATTCGAATTAGGTATTCTCTTTAAAGTGATTTTGCCTCACGGACAGAGATTTGTGGATGTTCTTGAGAAATAATCCTTAGAGGGTCCAGTACGTAGTTCTTGCTTGCAGTTCATATAGCACTGAATGTTCTTGGTTTTATTAGTCAAGAAGCTCTCATTTGTATCAGACCACGGGCAACCGTGATACTAACACGCACTCGATCTCCTGAAAATCCTAGTGGAGAGAAACCTGTCAGCTGCCACATTGTGCACATTACTTGATCTATCTCTTTTAGTGCCTACTGCCTAATACATATTGAGATGGAAAGTGGAGTAGATCGAACTGTAGAGACCATAAACCATCTATCAAAGAAATAAGTCAAATCGAGTGGAGGCAATATGTATCATACTATCATATTTACAAATTTTTGTTGAAATATTTTGAATCTTTTGTAGAATCAACAGAGATAGTAAGCTGTGTGAAATCTGTTATAAGTATAATTTGATTCAAATGAGATGCATATACATTCCTCAAACTTCGATCAAACATGCATGTCCAAAGGTTCCAATTTAACCCTATAAACCCTAATCAGTCACATCAAAGTTAACATATATATATCTATTTTAAACTAAAATAATAACATTTGCAACAAATTATTCTCATACTTTAACAATGTCATAGACGAAGCAATTACCTCAAATAGAACTATATATGATTGCTTAAAGGTGCGCATGGCCGGAGCTCCTATATACAGTGAGAGCTATATATGATGGAGACTCTCCAATTAATTAACTACTAATAAAAGTATTCTGATAAGCTGACTGTAGAGTTTAGAATAAGTATTACACAGTTACATCAACCTTAAACATTCAAAACTCACATAACATATGAAGCCAGTGAAGCCACTGACTCTTCACTATTATTCCATCATTACAATCATCATCATTTTTCACCATTATTCTGAACATATATAATTTAGAGTCCAACAGGTAATCACTACGCTTCATTATGCTCCAACAGCTAGAATAATCGTCCAAACTGTGCATCGATCGGGTTGATCGTGATGTAACTATGAACACACGTTAGGCGAGGATAGGCCATGCACAAATTAGTTTAGAGTTCTTTCACACAACCAAATACAACAAAAACGTAAACCAGCTCACTTATCGATTGACATGCAATGATTTTGGCAAGTACATCACCAGCTGTGATTTGATCCAAACATTCCTAAAACAATTCTCATACATAGTTGACCCAAAAGAAAAATGATAGATGGGGCTTCAATGCAATATATATTTAGAAATCGAGCGGGCGATCGAGCTAGCTAGCTAGCTGTACTGGTAGAACTATGATTTTGTTTTGATATTGTGTAGGAGATCGCCGATTATCATGATGTGAAGGATTGGTTGTTTGAGTGACTTCACAGATATAGTTTCATTCATCCCCTTTGTCAAGATATATGATTATTATTTTGCTACAAACTGCATTACTTTTTCGAAGCGATAATAGAGTTTGGTATTTGTTTGTTGAGATGATCAGGAATGGAGAAACATCGATCATCTGCATGAGAGCAACTTTCCACATCGATCGAGAGGGTTAGATGAGAAACCACGCACATATGAATGTGATGCACTAACCTCGATCACTAACAAAATATCATTACTATCAAACGATCAAAACGTGGCATGCTCACAAGTCACAAGCATATGACTGATATGAGTGCGTCAATGGTCTAATCAACTTCAACTGAGAATGAATTTTATCGATCGACCTTGAGAGGCATGGTGTATCTCATGTTTGATATTTCCATACATTAATTTGATATATCGATCATTTTAGGGAGAAAACTTTGCTGGGGCAGAATCAACATTTGATATATACAAAATTTAATTCATTTATGTTCATCTTTTGGTTCTATGCTCTAGATTTACGCTTGAAGAGTTGAAGTATGAGTGAGTATTAGAAATTTATGCAACAAGGAATCTTCTCTGGTTATTTTTCAGCCTGCTAACATCACGGAACAAGATTTGCATCATATAATGAAGTGCTACTTCATCTTTTCATTAACAATCTCATAACTACAAAGTTTTTGCTCTAATAACCAGAGTTAGAGAATTGGATTGTGTAAGCGCTGTCCGCCTGTCCATGATTCCTTAGGCCCCAAGATTATTGGATCGAACACCGCCGACTGGCCGAAGCAGACATAAGCGTATTCGTCATAGTATTCATGACTTGAGCCAGGGCTAAAGAATAAAGATGTATAGCTCTTCCAACCACATGCAACTGAGTTTCGTCTACCATGTTCCATTCTATCACAAACAAACAGTATGAATTGTCTGCACAAGACAATTGCCCCTTAAGTTTGTAAAAGTACCCAACCTGTCAATGATTGTGTAGTATATTCGACGCATTTGCTCCATTAAGTTCTTGTAATTGTCATCTTCTTCCCCTTCCTCCATCTTCTTCTGACCATAATCTGGAGGAATTATGTTGTTACATTTTAATATTTTATTTTATTTTGAGGTATGGAATGGGCATAAACCAAATCTGGGTTTGTTTGCTCAAAAAATGGTCTCGGCCGAATTGAGGCCGAGATCCTTGGCTACAAATGTCCTTCTATTGCGCGGGCGTGCCAACTCGTGGCCGAGACGGCCAAGGGAGGTTTTGATTGATGTAGTTTGCCTGATCTGACTTCTTCAAATGATTGTCGGCCGAGGAAGGAACCCTCTCGGCCGTTAGGTTCTGGTGCCTGTGTTACAAGAACTTTCGGCTAAGCGTCGCCGGGATCTTCAAATACGTTTACTTCCTGGTGAACTCGAATGTTCGGGCAA
>NC_020494.1:11591244-11602603 GCF_000184155.1 Fragaria vesca subsp. vesca
AGGCTTTTAAAAGTTCAATTTAGTTTTAATGACCTTCAACGGTTTTGGTTTGACATAAGCTGGACCGTTCAAAATCATTAAAACTAAATCAAACTTTTGAAAGTCTTAACGATCACCAAATCATATGAAATTTTGTAGAGGTGATCTACTCATATAGACTTAAGATATGAACGGTGGAGATGTAAAAATTCAATTAGGAAGTGGTGTAATGCCCTATCCCTAGAAAGTGGCCAAAAATAGGGATCCCTCAATGGAAGGGGGCTGATGAGTAGAATATATATAATAGAATATATATATATATATATATATATATATATATGCTTCTAATTTTAACCTGAGAAGTGGATCTGTGCGCCACTTTCAAGCTCCGCTCTTTCTTTTCACTTCTCGAAGCTCCCTTTCTCTTTCAAGCTCCGGCATTTGATAGTCGGCGAATCCAAGACGGCGAGCGGCGCGGCAGGTCACACTGGTTTGGGTTCAACCCCGGCGGTCTCCACACCCACAGCAAAACCCGCATAGTGGGTGGCGGTTCTCTGAATTCCGGCGCCGGAGAGGAGTGGGTATGAGTGCATAGCAGCGGTGATTTTGCCACGGATCGAAGGCGTCATCTTGGTTGCTGCCAATTACATCGAACTCCTCCAATCATAGGTACGTTTCCTGATCATGACCATCAACACTTGTGCTCATCAATACTTCAAGTCTGATGGACAACATTCCAAAATGACGCTGAAGTGAGAATGATGCTTGTTGTATATAGCTTTATGTTGGGACCTGCATTTATGTCTTACTCTTCCCAATCCGTAGGTGCACATCTTGGTGATATAAGCCCACCTCAAGTTTGATACCTTTTGGAAGCGGTTCTTTGAAGTGCAGGTACTTCTATGCTCTCTTTTGAATTTTCCTGCACATTCAATGCTATTAGTAGGTTAGTGCTCAGTGACCTTTGAACACTGATGATTTGACTTGGTCACACTGTAGCTTCAATTTGAAATTTGAAAATCTTTGAAAACTCTCATTTTGGTCTCTGTGCGGCTTGGAGAAGTTTTGAAGTTGTCAGTGTACTGAATTTGAGCTTTTCTTGCAGACCTAGGGACTCGTGTTTTCCATGGCCGACGACACTTCCGAGTTTGAAGGCGGGCTGGAAGGTGATGATGCCGCAGCAGGCAGGTCGGCCGAATTTGCAAACAAGCTTAAGAAAGCTTTCGAGGACTCCAAGGCTGAACTTCAAGATTCTGTTCTCTGCCGGATGAAAAGGGGTACGGAGCTTTTGGAACAGTGTGTGTTAGGGCCACATTATGTTGCAGGTACACCGTCGGTCGTCCAAGAGGTGCTGGATGGTTCCTTAGTTGATGACTCGTGCCTTACTCATGGGGCCGGTTGGACTAAATGGAGTAGTGTTTCCAAGGTTGCAAAGGCTTGGCCGAAGTTGACACCCGAGTGGACAAAATGGTTGGCGAGAATGGAGCATTTCTTCAGTCAAACATGGAGAGACCGGGGACTATATGATAGCATAAAGATGACCGAACAAGAAATTCACATGGATCAACCTCTCCTTGCAGCTGCTCTATGTTTCTGGTCGTCTGCTACCAACACTCTGAACCTACCTTTGGGTCCGATGACGATTACTCTGCTGGACATGGCCGTAATCTTTGGTTTTCGGCCGGGGGGTTTAGTAATTTGCGCGTCTTCTCAGTTTCCTTCATATTTCCATAGCAGCTTGAGGCCCAAAACACACAAGAGTAACAAGAAATCTAAGGATGAAGCGAAAAAAGCTCAAGCAGAGGCAGACGCCGAAACCAAACGGTTGCTCAACTACAAAACCTTCTATACTACACATGCGGTCGATGAGCCGGTGAAAGCGACTACTAGGCAGCCCCCCTCCCCTCATGAGCACACAGCCTTTCTCCTTTATTGGCTCTGCAAATTTGTGTTTTGTAACAAGTCGGCCAAGTGCACTTTCGACGCAGCCGGTATTGCAGAAGCTCTTAGCTCGGGGGAACCCTTGGCTCTTGGTCCGTTTGTTCTCTCCAAACTCTACCGGAACCTTCGAAACGTGGTGAATAATGATATGAGCCTAGAATATGGGGGGCCGATATGGATGTTTCAGGTGTGGATTCAAACCTACTTCCATAAGCTTCGGCCAACATGTCATCCATTTGTCTCCACATTGACGCTCGGCCGGCAGATTATACCGCTTGGTGCCCTTTCCCATTCGGTTGATGATTGCTTCAAGTTCTTTTTCACGAAAAAGGATTTGTCTGAAAATGAGTTCTCCGTTTGCTATAGCCGTACTTGCTCACCTTTCATTACGGTCGATATATCAAAATCTTGGGGGAGGGAGTTCAGCGTAGACGCAACTATGATTTGGGGAAGCATCTTGATTTCTCGAGACTTGAACTATGGTCTTAAAGGCGGCCAGGGTCGCTACGGTGTTGAGGTTTACCTCCCCAACTTCACCGCACGCCAACTCGGTTTCATACAGAGTTGCCCGGCCTTTTTCTTGATGTCCAGAAATCACTTTTCATCTTGGAGGACTCCGTTTACCTAAGTTACCCAATGTTCGGCCGTTAATGACTACTATGTAGAGCAGTGTGGCAAACTTGAAAGGGCCGGTTTGTCACCGCGCACCCCTCGAGCTATTGCTACAAAACCCTTTCGTACTTGGTGGTTGTCTTTTTTCAGAAAAAGGCTTGGGCGAGATTTAGCCACGGCTCAACTTGCTGCATTACGAGGACTCCCAGACTTGCTTGGCTCAAGAAGGGGTAAGTTACTCTAATTATGCCCATACTTTGGTTTCTCTTGGTTTGCGCTAACCCTTGTTCTTATCAGGTGCTGTCAACCAACGCGCAACAAGTAACAAAGCAGGAAAAACCAAAGCGTCATCCAAGCAAGGTAACATTACAAGTTCCTTTAGTCTTGGCCATTCGCACCCCTTCCTTCTCACATGTTTACAATCTCAGGACCAAACAACAGGAAACGTGGCTCAACTACGAAGAGCGTTCGAACGAGCAAGAAAACGAGAACGTCGCCCAACAAAGAAGTTGACTCGGCCTTCACTACGAGTAACACTACCATTACTGAAACAAATGCGATTGATGATCGCGATGCCTCGGCCGAGAATCTAGATACTCATGAGATAGATGATACGGCTAAAGATGACAGTACTTCAGCTAATAGTTTAGACTCGGCCGCCAGTGAAAGCCCATCTGAGGAAGCTGAAAGCAAAGACCGAGATTACGAGGTACTTTTACATTGTAAGCTTGTGTTTGCCTCTGATTCCTTCTTTGAGTTTTTTTACTATCTAGCGTTTGCCTTTTCCTCGGTAGAGAGACGCCCGCCTCGACCAATCTCTGGTACCCCTCGAGAGTTCACTTGTTGACATTGAGTTTGACGTAAGTTCCCCGTTTCAATCCTTTGATAGTTGTCTTTGGATACAATTTGGGACTCAAAGCGCTTTTTGTCATCTAGGACTTGGGGTTGACTCAACTCTCTAATACTTCGGATGTCGACCAATCCATCCCAATCAACATGTTCGATCAAGAAATGCATCTTCACCCTTCATTAACTATTCAGGTTGAAATTTCTCTCCTTCACCTTGTTATCCATTATGCAAACATGTTGAAGTTAACCATTCGGGCTTCTTTGTTTCCAGGCGGGAGAATCTCATGGTAGTACAACCTTAGACTTGGCTATTCCAAAGCCGGTTGAGATACGTCCTCCGACCTTTGGAACTATTACATCTCCTTCGAGCCATAGGCTGTTTCAACTCGGCCGAGCTATTAATCTTCCCCCAAATGAGCATGATGTATGTCGTTTCTCAACTTCTGGTTTTATGAATTTGGCCGGGCCGCTCACATTTAACAAACCCTTGCTTTCCTTTCAGGCAACTCCCCCAAACAATAGGACACCCCAACCCAACCGAGTTGTTGATCTTGTTCCAAACGTACCTGAGGTGCGTTTCTTAATAATCACTGGGTTTATGACCTCGGCCGAGTCGTTCAAATTTAACCAACTCTAGCTTCCTTTCCAGGACCGTATGCAAGGTGACCCAGACGTAGATTTACTTCGATTCCTAGCTTTGTTGGACGACGTTGAGAACCCGATAGCCGAAAAACATGATACGGCCGAAACGCAACAAGCTCTTGAGAAGGTTAGACATTTTTTGGGTTGCGATGTGGTGACCGAGAATGAATTTCTTGATGTCAAGAGGGCGATTGAGGTGTTGACTTCGGCCAACCATATTTCTCAAGCGGATGCTTATGAGATTGACGCTTACTTGGATGCTATGGATTTTAGCATTCACTCTTTCCTTAAAGCGCTGAAAGAGACTGAAACGGGTGATACATTGATGAGGGACTATGAAGAGATTCATCATTCCCAAGATCTTGTCCAACTCTAGGGTTTAAGGACTTCTTTAGCCGCGGAGAACCAAAGAGTGCTTGAATTGAAGAAGCAACTGGCCGAAGCTGAAGAAAGGGTCCAGGCTACTTCGGCTGCCATCCGAAGCATCATCTCTCCTACCAAACTCGCCAAGTACAGTTCACTGTCTGCTTCGGTCAAGTCGTACACCAGGAAGAAAGACATGCTGAAGCGACAAATTGATCAAGGCAAACAAGACCTAGAGAGAGTCAAAAAATTTCTCCAGTCTTCGTTGCATGTTGGGCCGTAGTCATAGTGAGGCTTATTCATCTCGGCCAAAATTTTGTAATATTTTGTAAATGGCCCCCGGGCCATTATTCGGTTGGCTAGCTTTGTAGATATGCCAACCGACTTTTCATGTTGCATGATAAGGCTGGCTCAAAACTATTTCGGCCGTTATTGCTACCAAAATGAATTAGCCCTTTTGACTTGATTCAACTCATCCAAGATAATCATAGTTGACTCGGCCGGATCTAATTGCATCTCACTTATTGCACTTTCGAACCACCTTTGGCCAACCTCATGTTTCTCGGTCAACCTGCTTTAAACGAGCCGGCCAAAGTTTGACATCTCGGCCGAAAACAAACCAACAAAGGCAACATAAAAGGAAATGACGAAAACAACCAGCATTTCTATTGGAGAAAAAAAAAAAAAAAAAAAAAAAAACGTCGCGTACAGGAAGCATGGTCAGTTTTACAAATTTGAAAGTCGGCCTATCCAGCCGAGTTTACTAAATTGACACGGCCAATGTGGCCGAGCTTACAAGGTCACTTTCTCTTAAATTTCAAAGGCTAACAACCTGAACGATCCCTCATCTCCCAAGTAGTAGGGTGGTATTTCTTAAGGAATTGCCCGTTGATGGGCATCATATGTAGTTCCCCGTCTCGATCCCTTAATTGATATGCGCCTTTCCCCAACACTTGGTCGATGATAAATGGACCTTCCCACCTCGGTGACCATTTCCCGAAACGCCTATCTTTCGTTCCAATTGGCAGGACGGCCTTCCAGACTAACTCTTCCTCTGCAAACGATTTAGAGCGAACTCTTTTGTTGTAGGCGCGGGCAACTGCTTTCTTTTGTGCCTCCATCCGGTTGTAGGCGTCCATTCTCTCTTGGTCAAGGTCCTCGAGCTCTTGAATCATTGCTTGGGTATACTCCTCGGCCGCCATCTCATTCTGGGCTGCGAACCTGAGTGACTTCAGTCTCACCTCCACGGGGAGCATAGCGTCGTGCCCGTAAGTTAATGCAAAAGGGGTTGTCCCAGTAGCAGTACGTTTGGAAGTCCGAAAAGCCCAAAGAGTTTCAGATAACAAATTATGCCAATCCCTGGGATTATCTTGGACCATTTTCTTGAGAATGTTTATAATGCCCTTATTGCTAGCTTCTGCTTGGCCATTAGCTTGAGCATAGTACGGCGTCGAATGTAACATCTTGATTCCCAAGCTATCGGTGAGGTCATGCATTGCTTCGGATATGAAGACCGAACCTCTGTCGGCTGTTATGGTCTCAGGAATCCCAAATCTGTGTACGATATGCTCTTTCACGAAGCTAATCACGGTCTGGCTGTTAATGGTAATATATGCTTTAGCTTCGACCCATTTAGTGAAATAGTCAGTGGCAACCAAGATCCAAACGTGTTGTTTTGAAGATGGTGGTCTAATACTCCCTATGATATCCATAGCCCATCCTCGAAAAGGCCATGGTTTAACGATTGGATGGAGCAAGTCAGCCGGAACTCTCTGGACAGGCGCATGGATCTGGCACTTTTTGCAACTTTTTGCAAACTCAATACAATCTTTCAAAATCGTCGGCCAATAAAAGCCGTGTCTTCGAATCAACCACCTCATTTTGATTCCTGCCTGGTGCGCACCGCATATCCCCTCATGAACATCCTTCATGACTTCCAAAGTTTCTTGCCCCCCTATACAAAGGAGTAGTAGATCATCCGAGCTTTTACGGTAGACTGCTTCTTTGTATACAACAAAATGCCTGGCTAAGAATCGTGTTCTCCGGTCGTGATTGCCTCCAGGGTCTTTATGGAACATAATGATAGGGCGTCTCCAATCATTGGGCTCAACATCAACTACGAAGATATCCTCCGGGACTCCCCTATCCTCCAAAGCGGGTAGTGAACGTTTAGCAATCTTGACAACTCGCGAATCCTCTCCATCCGGAATTCGTAACCCGGAAGCTAATTGGGCCATTTCATTGGCATCTTTGTTCTTTTCTCGAGGGAGGTGGGCGAAAGAAATACGGTCAAAGGCATCGGCAAGCTGGTCTGCCAAAGCGTGGTAAGACAAAAGACCCCAACTCGTACACTTAAATTCCTTGTTCATTTGGTTGATAACTAACTGCGAGTCTCAGAAGATCAAAACCCGCCGTGCCCCCATCTCTTGGAGGATTTCTAAACCTATAACAAGAGCTTCGTATTCAGCCTGGTTGTTTGTGCAAGTGAAGTCCAGCTGAAATGCAAATTGAAACTTGTGCTCTTCGGGTGTCTCAATAATTACTCCAGCTCCGGCCGAAAACTCAGTGCTAGAGCCATCGAAGTACATGGTCCAATAGTTCTTGATCATAGAGCCCACATACACCAACCCAATGTCAACCTCTTCAGCCCCCTCAAATTCGGTCGAAGGATGATGAGCGAGGAAATCGGCCAAAGCTTGACCTTTTACGGATTTTTGGGAGACATACTGAAATGTGAACTCCGACAGTGCCATGGTCCATTTTCCAATTCGGCCGCGGATGATTGGCCGAGTCAGCATGTACTTTATCAAATCGGTCTGGGATATGATTTGGATTACGGAGGGCAACATGTAGTGTCGAAGCCTAGTGGCGGAGAAAAATAAAGTAAGACAAAGCCTCTCAATGGGTGTGTATCGAGTTTCTATGTCGGTAAGGATCCGACTTAAGTAGTATACGGCACATTCCTTGCCGTTGTCATTGTCTTGCGCAAGTAAACTTCCGATAGAATTTTCGGTGGCCGATATGTACAATTTTAACGGCCTTCCTCGCACTGGAGGAACCAAGACAGGCGGGCTTGACAAATATTGCTTCAGCTGATCGAATGCCGCCTGGTGTTCAGCTCTCCAGACAAACTCGTTTTCAGCCTTGGCCCTCAAAAGGGACGAGAAGGGTTGGATCTTGCCGGCCGAGTTGGAAATGAAACGTCTCAAAAAGTTCACTTTTCCCAAGAAAGACTGGAGTTCCTTCTTTGTGCTAGGAGCAGGTGCGTCCATAATCGCCTTGGCCTTGTTCTTGTCGATTTCGATCCCCTTTTGATGAACGACAAAGCCAAGAAACATACCCGTGGAGACTCCAAAAAGGCATTTTTGAGGATTCATTTTAAGTTGGTGGGCTCGCATTCGAACGAAAGTCTTTCGTAGGTCGGCCAAATGGTCTTGTTTCCTAGCCGACTTGACCACAATATCATCGATGTAAACTTCAACCGTGTGACCAATAATATCATGGAATATCATGTTCATTGCCCTTTGATAGGTGGCTCCGGCGTTCTTAAGTCCAAATGGCATGACAAGCCATTCAAACGTTCCAATTGCGCCTGGACATCTGAACGCTGTTTTATGGACGTCTTCCTCAGCTATGAAAATTTGATTGTAGCCAGCATGTCCGTCCATAAAGGAAAGAATTTCATGTTTGGCCGCATTATCTACAAGCAGATTGGCCACAGGCATTGGATACTCATCTTTAGGTGTAGCCAAATTTAAATTTCGGAAGTCAACACATATTCGCATTTTACCATTCTTTTTCCGTACCGGGACAATGTTGGATAACCACTCGACGTAGCGGGCCGTTTGAATGAAACCGGCCTGTAATAATCTTTCCATTTCTTCTTTAATTTCAGGTAAAATCTCCTTGGCACATCGCCGAGGCGGTTGCTTGTATGGTTTACATTTGGGATTTATTGGCAAACGATGTTCAACTACACCTCTGTCCAAACCTGGCATCTCGTGGTAGCTCCAGGCAAAACAATCTTGATACTCTACCAACAACTTCTTCATTTCTTCTTTGAGCCTGGGTGGCAAGAGCTTACTAATCCGGACTATCCGAGGCTCGTCGGTGGTCCCTAAATTCAGTTCTTCAAGTGGATCCTCAGTTTCAGTGAGGTCGTCTTCCAACTCGGCCGGTGCTGGGCCGATGTCCTTCACCTTCAGTTCGTCTTCCTGTACACCTTCTGAAATAAACTCTAAAAAATTCATGGCCGAATCACTCTGAAGAGAGTCCTCGGCCCAAACGGCTAGCAGTTTCCTCAATGTTGATTCAACCGCGGCCGTTGATGCATTACTTTCGAGGTTGTTATTCATGGATAATGGGGTCAAAAAGATCTGCCAATGCTGGCCGCTCCGAGTCTTCGTGGACTTTATCGGCGCCTAAGGCCAGTGCTCTTCGCATCGTAATCCTTATAATTCGACCAGTACCATCTTCTCTTTGAATCTCCGAACAACCAATATCCTCTTCATAGTACTGGGCGTCAATTGCATTGGCCGAAGCTTTCAACGGTTGAGAGTCGGCCTCCACTACTTCGATTGTATCCCCGTTCCAAAGCATTAAAAGTTGATGCATGGATGAAGTATAATTGTGCTTGCTTCGTCAGTCGGGATCACGAAGAAACAAGTTGTTGAACTCTTCTTCCCCACGGTTACAGCTAATGGTAAAGCTCCGTGTACTTCGGCTTCCCCACCTATGTAATCATGTACGGAAACATCAGTCGGAACAAAGCTACCTCTAGTAAGATGTAGTTGAGGGATTAATGAGTAAGGAAGGATATTCACGGCCGACCCTCCATCTACTAGGACCCTCGAGACTTGGTATCCGCCAATGCGAGCGGTGACGAATATGGGGTCTTTGACTTGGGTCGTGAGCTCTCTCGGCCGAGAAAAACATACTCCGGCCGACTTCTTTTCCACTAACACGTGGCCGTATTCAAATTTTGTTTTCGGCCGCAAGCTAATCATGTTGACAGAGAATCCATTCAGGTTCTGAATCATTGCATTAGATGTTTCTTCGGCCTTGCTGACCAATGTTCGTGTATCCGCGATGGCCGATGCACTCATGGCGGTCACGTCGGCCGGTATGCTAGGAACTTGGATGCCATCATGGGTTAGCAAATCGTCTCCACCATCAGCTTGTTCCTCATAGTCTCCCATATCTTCATCCCCAAAGTCCTCGTCACCGAAGTCATCGTCTTCAAGATCAGCATCGTCCAACTCCTGCCCAAGTCCCTCATGTAGATCGTCATCTTCAAACCATTCAGCCAAATCCTGACCCGCTTGGATTTGTTGGCGTTTTTCTTCTTCTCGAACATGGTAATCGAAGCGTTCTACTAACTCTCTCTCTTGAGGTGTCATCCCATATAACCCAATTGCCGACTGAATTTTGTGGAACCTTTTCAAGTATTTCATGTCTCGACCCGATATTGGAATATCTTCAGTGCCGACTTGAAGTGTCACACCTTCTTGCAGTGCTTGATATGAAACCTTTAGACCGATACTAGAATCTAGGTCTAACAAGAGGGAAGCTGACTTTGGACACTCAGTGATCATTTGTAGTGTGTCAGTTTCTTTATTCGTCAACCCATACAACGCGAGAGCAGAATTCCTCTGGTGGTACTCCTTCATTCTCCTAGACCCCTTAGCTGAAAAAGGGGGATTCATATCCAGACAGAGCTTGACCAAAGGTTCCTCATCCTCACCTGGTTCAGAAACATCTCCTTCACTCTTCTCTGATACATGTGCACCCGACGAAGAAGCCTGGAAAATCTCCAACTGCTCTTTAGCCATCTTCTCCATGCGGTCTTCGAATATGAACGCAAGCCTTTGTTCTTCAATAGTCAGGCCGAAGAGTTCTTCGGCCGAATGGACACTGAAGTATTCCCTCAAGTAATCTAATTCATCTTTCGAAATGGGAAGAGACCCATAGCTGACCTTAATCTCCTCATCACTTCGAAAAGTCTGAAATTTGGCTCTAACTCCTCTCCTTACATCAGGTGCCATGAGTTCGTCTTCTCTATTTCTATCCTCGTATATCTCTGATAGAAACATTTCCTCTTCCCTGGTTAACCCATACAAATCAATGGCCGAATGTAGCAAATGATAATTCAACATTGTGACAAGTCCTTCGGCCGTGAAAGGTGGATCTCTGTTCCTGTCTACTATGATGAATGGCTTGGGGCGAGGAGCTTCCTTAAAGTGGACCTTCAGTACTCCATTTTTGTTGGCATCAACCTCCATATCTTGGGCATCCATAGTTGCTTTGCCTGAAGAAAAGCCGTCACGCTTTGTTTCTCGCGACTGAGGTTCAGGATTCTCTCGACTTGCTAGTTCTGGGGCAGAATCAACATTTGATATATACAAAATTTAATTCATTTATGTTCATCTTTTGGTTCTATGCTCTAGATTTACGCTTGAAGAGTTGAAGTATGAGTGAATATTAGAAATTTATGCAACAAGGAATCTTCTCTGGTAATTTTTCAGCCGGCTAACATCGCGGAACAAGATTTGCATCATATAATGAAGTGCTACTTCATCTTTTCATTAACAATCTCATAACTACAAAGTTTTTGCTCTAATAACCAGAGTTAGAGAATTGGATTGTGTAAGCGCTGTCCGCCTGTCCATGATTCCTTAGGCCCCAAGATTATTGGATCGAACACCGCCGACTGGCCGAAGCAGACATAAGCGTATTCGTCATAGTATTCATGACTTGAGCCAGGGCTAAAGAATAAAGATGTATAGCTCTTCCAACCACATGCAACTGAGTTTCGTCTACCATGTTCCATTCTATCACAAACAAACAGTATGAATTGTCTGCACAAGACAATTGCCCCTTAAGTTTGTAAAAGTACCCAACCTGTCAATGATTGTGTAGTATATTCGACGCATTTGCTCCATTAAGTTCTTGTAATTGTCATCTTCTTCCCCTT
>NC_020494.1:11602623-11631306 GCF_000184155.1 Fragaria vesca subsp. vesca
ATGTTTGTGATGCGTATTTGCTTGAAAACCTCGATCTGATTGAAGTCCTTCCTTGTTGAGACTCTCTTTCCTTAACAATTCATGGCTGAGATCGTTGCATGGGCTCGGCCGACTCGTATAGCTATTGGATTTGGCCTGTTGTATACATTAGTCCGACCAAACTTTCTCTTGACGCTAAGAGACCCTCCTTTTCGGCCAAATGACTGAAATACATCTTAGTAATATTTGAATATTGGCGCCTTACTCTGGTCTTTGGCCCAACGTGGAACAACGGCTCAACTCTTGTAGTTCGAATGCAAACTTCATCCTAGGTCGAATTATCATTCTTGGCCGAACGTCAACATTCTCGACCAAACTGCTGGACTCACTTCTTTTGACAATCTTTACGGACTACTAAAAGTTGGTGCAAACAGGGTTATCTCAGAGTTTGGGGTTATTTAGTCTTTGTGAGGTTAACTGATCTCAAAAGATCCAAATTGGGAGAAAAAGCTGCTAGTTGTGTTTTTATTGGATATGTTTTGAATGGGAGTCCTTCTAGTGAAGACTCTTAAGTTGAGGACTAGTTGAGGACTTTTCGGTTTATGGTTTAAAAAACCTATTTTTCGATCACATTTTGACATCTCATCTATTCAGCTTTTAGGTTTATATGAGTAGATCATTTATACAAATTTTCAGCCAAATTGGTGTTCGTTAAGATAACAAACTAGATCAAATTAATGGACGAATCAAATCTGTCAAATATGAACCGTTCAAGTTCATAATTGATAAATCACATTGATGAATTAATGCCTTAACAATTTTCAATATAGCTGAAAATTTGGAGAAATGATCTACTCATAAATACCTATAAATTGAAAGGTCAAGATGTGGATATAAGATCGAAAGGTGGGATAAACCGAAAAGTCATCAATAAGTCCTCAACTTAAGGGTCCTCATTAGAAGGGTTGGTGATGTAATTTTTCATGAGGAAAAGTTTCCCTATAAATCAACAAATAGTGGGGGTCAACAATCTAGAGAAAATATCATTTCTCAACCTAGCTAGCTCTTCGTCTCCTAGTTTGCAGGTACAAGAAACGAATGATGTTGAACCTAGGAGAAGTAAGAGAGCTAGGGTTGAAAAAGATTTTGGCTTTGATTATATTGTTTATAATATTGAGGATAATCCTATTTCTTTACATGAAGCTTTACGATCACCAGATGCAGTTTTTGAAAAGAGGCTGTGAATGATGAAATTGAGTCTCTAATTTCCAACTATACATGGAAAATATTGGTGGACTTACCTGAAGGTTTTAAGACCATTGGTTGCAAATGGGTCCTTTAAAAAAGCTTAAACCGGATGGAAGTATTGATAAATATAAAGCTAGACTTGTTGCTAAAGGCTTCAAGCAAAAGGCTTATCTAGACTTTTTTGATAGTTTTTCTCCGGTTACAACAGTTACATCCATTAGACTGTTAATTGCTATTAATTGCTGCAATTCAATTATTCATCACATGGATGTGAAAACAACCTTTTTAAATGTAGATCTGGAAGAAGAGATCTATATGGACCAACCAGAGGGTTTTCTAGAACCTGATTAAGAGCACAAAGTGTGCAAGCTAACCAAATCTCTTTATGGTTTAAAGCAGGCTCCCAAACAGTGGCACGAAAAATTTGATTCATGCATGATTCAAAATGGTTATAAATCAAACGAATGTGACAAGTGTATATATTATAAATATTGGAAAAACTCACATGTTATTATTAGCCTTTATGTTGATGAACTTTTAAATTTTGGCTCTAATTTGCATGTTATTGAAGAGACAAAAAATGTGCTCAAAAGCACTAAGAGCACTTTTGATATGAAAGATCTTGGTTAGGCTAATGTCACTACTGGAAAATAGCACTTAGGCGACGGAATTAAAAAATTCCGTCTCCTAAGTGGTACTTAAGCGACGGAATTTTCTACTTAAACGACGAAACAGTTTCCGCCTCCTAAGTTGTTCTTAGGAGACGAAATATTTCGATTTCGTCTCCTAAGAACGACTTAGGCGACGGAATTTCCGTCGCTTAAGTACTACTTAGGAGACGGAATATTTTTACTTAAACGACGACATTTTGCAAAAATAAAAATTAAAAAATTTATATGAATCACTTAGGAGACGGAACTACATTCTGTAGCCTAAGTAGAACATAGGAGACGGAAATGTTTACTTAGGAGACGAAATATTTTTTTAAAAAAAAAAATTATGAATCACTTAGACGACGGAAATAGAACATTCCGTCGTTTAAGTTCTAAAAAATTTGAGCGCCCATCTTCCCGCGTAAAATTTCATGAAAATTCAAACCAAAATTTTTCATGAAATAGAACATTCCGTCGCTCCTCGTCCCCTTCTCTTGCACCAAGCCTCAAATCTGGGTCACCTTTCTCTCTCACCCGACTCACCCGTCTCTGTCGCGGTCAAGACGTTGTTGCTGCCACCTTTCTCTCTCTACCAAGCCTTCCCGCCGACCCACCACTGTCCCTCGAAATTTCAAAGGGGTAAGAAATTAAGGAAAATTTTTCAATTTTTCTGGTTTAATTAGCTTTGGTGATAGATTTATATGTTTTTGTTTAATTTGATTTTGATATTAATTTTGGTTAGGATGTGATTGGTATGATGGTGGTGGCATGGTGGTTATTTGGTACAGTGGTGGTGGTGGTGGTGGTATATTTGGAGCAGACTGTTGGCATGAAATTGAAAGGGAAATACCGTATTGAAGTTTACTGACCCCCAGTAGAAGTTTCTCCCAGTAAACTTCCACTGGGTTTACTAGGGGGCAATGAATTTGTTTATTAGGGTAAGAATGGGTATATGTTGTGTATAATTGGCATGAAATTGAAAAGAAGATACTGTATTGAATTTTACTGACCCCCAGTAGAAGTTTACTGGGAGGCAATAAACTTCTACTAGGTTGACTAGGGGCCAATAAAGTTGTTTATTAAGGTAAGAATTGGTATTTGTTGTGTGTTGTGCCCCTGAAATTGAAAGAGAGTTATTTTTTACAAGTTTACTGATCCCCAGTAGAAGTTTACTGGGGGGCAGTAAATTTTATTTTTTCCATATGCAGTTTATAAATGCAAGTTTTTACTACTTATATGCAGGATGAGAAAAAGTTCAAGACATTTAGTTATGACTTCTGAAACCTATGGTGGTGGTGGTGCTATTTGGGGCGGTCGGAGTGAGTGGATAAAAAACCTGCGGTGGCATTTTATTTTATTTTAATATATTTTTTCTAGCCTTTAGAGACGGAATTCAACTATTCCGTCTCCTAAGTGGATAATTATTTTTTTAATTGTAAAATAAATTCCGTCGCCTAAGTGCTTAGGAGACGAAAGTATTCCGTCTCCTAAGAACCATTTGGGCGACGGAATTTTAAGTTCCGTCGCCTAAGTGTTTACCTCACCACACTTAGGCGACGGATCTTAGCTGACGGACGTTCCATCTCCTAAGTACTTAGGAGACGAAATCTGTCACTTATGAGACAAAATAATTCCGTCTCCTACGTGTTTTTTTCCAGTAGTGTGTCATTTTGGGCATGAAAATAACAAAAACATGTGAAGGTATTTTTCTTGATCAGTCACATTATAATGAGAAAATATTGAAAAAATATAATTATGTTTGGTTGTAAGCATGTGTCTACTATTTTTTATTCTAATGTTCACTTATTTCCTGTTGAGAGTGAAAAAGATGTGATTAATCAAAAGAAATATGCCAGCATAATTGGCTGTTTGCGTTATGCAACTGATTGCACCAGACCTGACATTGCATATGTAGTTGGAGTACTTATAATTACGTGTATTTTTAGACTCGTAATTACTACTTAAACGTACACTACAAATTAGTTAATCCTCATAACAATTAATATGTGATTAATCCATTTTATTTATTTTGTAGGAAATAAGAAGAGTTACGGAAAACGAAAGAAATCGTGTGAAAATAGAGCAAATAGAGTTTTCTTGAAGATGTCGAAATTGTCGATGCGGTTAATTATCGTCAACACAAACCAAAGAAGAGAGAAATTAGATTAATTAATTAATCATACTTTGATTAATTAATCAATCAGCTAACACGAGAGGAGCACAGAGTCATCACCAATTCACCTCACTTCATCTTCTCCACCATTCCTAATGTGACACGTGGCAAGCTCAATCTCATTACTCTTCGGTGAAGATCTAGCCGCAAGGACGAACGGGGAGGACTCGAATGACATACGATGAAAAGGATCACAACCTCACTTGAAGAGGGAATCATCTTACTTCCCATCTCCCTCTCCCAATTTCACCCAAGGCGACCATTCTCCTCAAGGCCCCTATCTTTCCCCTCAAGACCACTATCTCATTTTCTTCACTTTCACTTCCTCTCATCAATGTTTCAAGACACTTCAAGGGAGTTTCAAGGATTATTAAGTTTGAGTATTGGGTAAAGTGAGAAGCTATAAATCAAGCCTTGTCACCATTGCTCTATAGCAATTTGTGGTTTGTTCTTGTTACTTCTCACTCCTCTTCACCTTTATCTCTTCACTTGATCTGTTTTGTTGTTGATTTGTTGATGGGTTGTGAGTAGTCTATTTAGGAAGCTAAGGATTGAGCCCTAACATGAATTTAATGTAATGGATGTGTTTTGATTCAATAAATTTCAATTTCATATTGGGCATATGTTCTATTATTATTAGTTTAGATGCATGATTAGGAGCTTGATTAACTCTTAAATGTGTAGATGAGCATGTCTAGAACAAATTACGGGATCTAATCACTTCTCTAATTTATGGCTAGGACACTTGTTCAGAACATGGTTAGTTACAACGCATATTTTGATTGCCGTATTGGCTAGCTTGGGAACCTTGATTCTAGGACTCTTCGCCTTTTGGTTCATCTATAGGCCCTAACAAGACTCTACATTGTCCCAATCAAGTTTCTACTACCCTTAAACCGAAGTAGGAATACACCATAAGGAATCTAGTGACCCTTGAGCCTTGAAAAGCCTTGGGTACGGTTCTTGATGCCGTTAGGAATTGAATGACCATTGGAAACACATTTGTGCATTAGATTTGGCTAGCAGAATACCAAGCAACCTAATTCCCATATCTTGATTAGTTTCTATTATTTTTATTTTCAATTGCAATTTTAGTTTTATCTTTCCAAAACCAAAATCAACATTTTCCATTGTTCGTATCACTTTGTTGAAATTGATAGTGACTTAGTAATCGACATAACCGAGGATTGGAGTTAGCTTTTCAATCCTCATGGTACGATATTTGGGATCTAAATATTTCTTCCATCTTTGATAACCGTGCTATTATTGCACGTTAGTTGTATTAAAAGTATCAAATTAACTTAGCATGTTCACAAGCAAACCAGGTAGATAACATTGGCAAGCGATTGAGCGTGTCATGAAATATTTGTTTGGTACTAAAAGTTATGGTTTATTATATAAAAAAATAGGGAAAATTTTAAGAACAGTACATCAAGTAGTGTCACTAATAATTAAAGTGAGTCATCTTTACAAAATATCAAAGTGGTGTATGAGGTTGAAAGCTCAACCCAACATAAGTACATACCGTTAGTTTGCTTAATTTCCGTCCATATTGTGAGGGTAAATTTGTCTATACAGTAATAATGAGAAAAAGAATGTGAAAATGGAGACTGACCCAAATTAAATCATTCGTCTTTCCCTTTTCCCCTATCACCAGACCTCCTATTCCATTCCTCAATCATCTTCAGACCACCAATCAACTTGGAAACCACCTAGAGATTCAATCAATATCTTTCTCTTTGAAACACATCAAAGATTATTTGGATTTTGTATTACTAATATAATGGCCTAAGGCTGGGTTGTTTGGGGTTAATGTTTTTTTATGAAGGTTTTAGGGATTTCTTTTGTTCTGATATGAATAAATGGCGCGGCAAGGTTGATGATTCAAGCCTGAAAGCTTTGATTACTCATACGACAAGCGAGAAGAGAATCAAAACCTAGAAGTGTGGGGTTTTTCGGCAGAGTTTCTGCAATTTCCGGTCATCGTCGGGGCTTCATGAGGTATGAAGACGGTGCCTAATTGTGTTCTACATATTGGTATAGTTGAATTTGAATTTGGTTGGGAGTTGATGGATTAGTGCTTTGGTGTTATCGGTCACTATAATTCCTGGGTATGAAGAGTTAGGATTGAATAGTTTATCAAGGTTCTATATCAAGTATGATTGTTGGAAAGTTGTGTTACTTTGAGTTGGTTTATGAAATGCGATAAAAATTAAACAAACAAACTTCTCTAGGATTTGAGTCTTACTGAGTTTTTATGATTGGTGTTGTGGGTCATCGTTCGACTATCCGAGGGTAGGAGAGACAAAAATTATATTGTGGGTTGTTGGAGGAGAAAGAAAGGTTGCAAGCCCTCAGAGAGAGAGAGAGAGAGAGAGAGAGAGAGAGAGAGAGAGAGAGAGAGAGAGAGAGAGAGAGAGAGAGAGAGATTTGGGTAGTCGGAGAAGAGGTAGAGGGGTTGTTATTTATGGGTGGTCGGAGGGAAGGAGCTAGCTGGGAGAGAGATACTAAAAGACTGAATCACCCCTTAAAAAATGAATAATGGCACAGTTGTTAACAGTGTTATTAACCGCGTGTACCAAAAGTGTGTCGGAATTGTAACCTCAAACACCATTGTTATGTTTTATAAAGTTCATTCACCTTAATTCTCAGTGACTCATACTTTATGTGCTATTTTTAAAATTTTCCCAAAAAAAATATCCTACTATACTTGAAGGCTTTTGTGATGCCGATTGGAACACCTTGTCAGGTGACTTTCTCTTTACCACAAATTATATTTTTACATTAGGTGGTTGTGCTATATGTTGGAAACCAAAGAAGCAAACAATAATCTCTAATTTAACCATGGAGGCTGAGCTTATCGCTTTAGCTTCTGCAAGTGAAGAGACAAATTGGTTGAGAGATTTATTGTATGAAATTGTGGGAAAAACCAATGCCACCTATATTGATTCATTATGATAGCACTGCAACTATTGGTAGAGTGAATAACCGTTATTATAACGGTAAATTCAGACCAATAAGAAGAAAACACAATACAGTGAGATCATATTTAAGTGATGAGATTATTAATGTGGATTATGTTAAATCTTGTGATAACCAGGGGCGGAGCCAGAAATCATATCTGAGGGGGGCCAATATAAGAAGGTTAAAAAATATAAGGTAAACTTGATGCTAAAAACTTACTATAATATAATAAAGTCGTAAACTATTATACATAAACTGACTCGTCGCTTTTGCGTATCGCGAAAATCATTGTATTAGAGTTAATTTTTGTTGATATGGGAGGATTTCGAGAACTATTGCTTTAGTATTAGAGTTCCTCAATAATAATAAATATGTACTAATATACAAGCTTTAGATTTAACATTTTTCCTCTTGAAGAGTCCATGAATTGTCGATCATTTACTCATATTGACCGATGTAAGAACAAAAATGAAAAGACCCAATTAAGCATCATTTTTTATATGAATATGCTGCCATTATTTATGGAGTACAATATATACAAACTTTAGGTTTCAGTGATCTAATTAAATTAATTTGTAAGGTAAAAACATAATTGTACTAAGAATAAGACTAAATTAACTACTTTTTTTAAGAAATGCTTTCTAAAAGAAGTAATTAGCATAACTAAACAACAAGAGCTGCTAAAATATGAGGGAGTGAGCCAGTGAGGGGTGCCAATGTATATGGTTTATGTCACATCCCGATCTTTATATTTTTTACCTTATTTACTAGCTTGGTTATAATAAGAATTTTACCTTTTCCGTCATCGAGGTAATAGTTTAATTGGTCCCTAGAGGGGTTTCGGGGACGGTTATGTGCGGAGGATTATTCGTAGGAGAAAATTACGGCGACGGTAAAAATGGTAAATTTTAGCTAGTAAAAGGTAATTTTTATTCCGGTATTATTTTTCGGGGTGTTTTATTTTGGATTTGGGTTGTATAAGAGGGTTGGATCGGGCCAAGAGGTGGTCAAAGCCCAGCCCTCTCTTTTCCCTTTCTCTTCTCTCCCTCCCGGCCTCATCCCCGAGCTCTCCCGACCCGGAAACTTTCCGGCCGCCGTCCGGCCGAGATAGGAGGCGTGCTTGGTGTCGATTTGAAGTTTGGAGCATCCTCTACAAGTTTAGATAGGTGGCAGCCCGTGTCGCGCCACCATGAAGGAGAAATCATGCCGAGAAGCCGCTGCTGTGCGTGGCGGGGTTTTCGCCGGAAAATCCTTTTTCCGGCCACCATAGCCGGAGCTGTTGGTATCATTTGGACGCTCTCTCTTCCAGCAGCAAACCCCTAAAATTTGGACGCTCTCTCTTCCAGCAGCAAACCCCTAAAAGGATTCATCCTAACTCGAGCTAGGTAAGGAGAATCGGGTGTTTGAATTTTCTAGGGTTTTCTTAATATGTTTGGTTTCGATTACCCTATTTAGGCTTGAAATTGGACTTAGTGATAGTTATGAAAGTTGTTTGAGATGTTGAGAGGAAGATGCTGTTAAATTTTTATAGGAATTGGAGGTCGCCGGAATCGGCCTCCGACAGCCGCTGTTTGGGAGTTTTGTATAGTCTTAAATGTGGAATATTAAAGGGAGTATATTGATGTAAATTATGAAATTTTTGGATGAGTTTTGGTTAGGTTTGTGAATCTCCGAAGTTTGGTAATTTTAGCGGATTAATAAAATAGAATCCGGCCGTTGGAATAAAGTCGTATAATCTGTGGAAGGGTGTAGTTAAGGTTGCTGGTTTTAGTGTTGAGGTGTGGACCGTATCGAAGTTAGGCAATAATGAGCGTGAATATGGCTCTCGGTTAATTTTGCCTATTTTGTTTAAATATTGGATTTTTAGTTGGGAAATTAATTTTATATTTGTGCCAGGGTTCGAGGAAACCTCTCTGGAGTGGCGATTTGGATTTCGTCGGGTTTATGCCTAAAGTTGTGAGTGGACTTTTGTTTTAAATAAAATGCATGCTATAGTTCATAGATGAACAATTAATGTTGTGGAGCATTTTGACGTCATTTTATTTTGACGATTTTATTTCTCTTGGAGAGTTACCGAAAATGGAATTTTCGGTGAATATAAATATGTATTTATAAGAAGAGTATGTATAAAAATGCTAGCTAGCCCTATGTGTCTGTCCACCTTAATGGCATAGCATATAGCCGCATTATGGTGTGACGTGAGCGTTGGACGTGAGCATAGTAGCCCTATATGAGTGTTTAATTCATATAGGGGGTATGGGCACATATTTATACACCCGTCTGTCCACCTTAATGGCGTAGTGTAGCACCGCATTAAGACGTGACATGAGCGTTGGACGCGAGCGTAGTAGCCCTATATAGACCCATGAATTTATATAGGGAGTATGGACGTGTGTACATACATACATATATTATAGAGCCTGAGAGGCTCGACATTTATGAGATAAAAGTTTTATCGCTTGCAGCATGCATTCGATTTTCTTTGGAAATTGAAATGGGGAAGCATAAATATTTTTATTAATTTATTTTTGTCCACTCACTCTAACGTTGTTAAGTGTTTTCCCCTGGGCCTTTCGTTTTAAAAATGCCCAGCTTGCAGGTTAGCTTAGTTAAGGTCGGGCGTACATGGAGATGAGGCATAGTCATCATATAGCTTCCGCTTGTTAATTTATTTTGTTTCCTTTCTTCTTGTTAGAGTTGCTCTGAACCTATAATTGGTTGGATATGAGATTTGTTTAGATTAGTAAATTTTGGGTGGTGTTGTGATTTGGGGAGCACGAAGGCTCCAGGAGTAGAGGATATTAAATGGATTCTTTTGAAGTGTATGCAGGTATTATTAGGAATGGTTGTCCATTTTTAAAGGAGGTTATGCCGAATTTTTTTTTTTCGGTAAACTTTCCTTGGAGGTGGTCCCCACAGGATTTACTTCGGGTTTCAGGGTGAAATTCGGGGTGGGTCATGACAGTTTAAGTTGGGTTTGGTTTAATTCGGCCAAGTTTTTGTAGTAAAACACATTGAGATAAAAGTTGGAGGCTTTGGTCCTTGAATACATCCGCCTATGGTGATAACCTTGCAGATATTTTAACAAAAGGCTTGGCAAGAGAAAATGTCTGGAATACATCGAGGGGGATGGGATTGAAGCCCATATTGTCATGAGCCATACCCAACTGGTGGTTAGAGATCTTAAACCTGGGTTTAATGGGAAAACGAATCATAAGGTAGCCATAAGAAATGCACTATATTTTCTTACTCATCCTTATATATGGTGTAAATGCATTTATCTTGTAACGTATATGAAGGTTGGGTTCCTTGTAACTCTTAATAAAATATGTAGCTCATAATGAGTGGGATGTCATAGTTACAAGTGTCATTGATGGATTTTACCTATATGAGTGGAGGTCAGTGGGGCCGCTCTTTATGAGAATGAAGCTTATTTTCGAAATACACTCATGAAAACCGGGATAAGCACATGGCCGTAACGTGTTGGCTATTAAAGCTCATTTTAACACCTGAATTACTATGTGTGAGCAGTAGTTCTTATTTCTCCAAAGCAATTGTTGTTCAATGCAGAGCACACTATCAACTCTAGAGTATGGATTGTTGTTTCACTAAGTGAAGGTTCAATGCAAAGCACACCTTATCACCTTAGTTCCACTCAGTCTCCTTTAAACATGTTTAGAGAGAAGCAAACTTCTTGGCTGATTGTCTTGCAAAATTAGGGCATTCTATTACTAGTCCTCAGTTGTGGGTTTCTTCTCTTCCTCTTTCCTCGACCTCTGCCTTCCACCTTGATCTTTTTGGGGGCGGTTGTAGTCGAGGTTTTTCGTTGTAATTTATTTTCATCATAAAAAAAAACACCTTCATGACGCATAGTAGTTCGTCTTTGGTCCGTAACTTTTCTTGTTCTTAAAATATTAAAATGAGTGGGGGGAATATTGTTACATTTTAATATTTTATTTTATTTTGTATTTATTTGGGTGTTACTTTTAGTTTTTATTTTGAAAAAAAACTATTTTGATATTTATTTGTGTAACTCATGGTGGTTACTTTGTTTTATTTGCTTTTATTTCTTGTAACTTATGGCTATTGGTTACTACCCTATTAATCATAGGGAGTGTCCTACAAGCCTATATATACCACAATTTGTTGCATGAAGAGATATATCACATGTATTACAACTACATATTCACCCATCAACTTTCCATCAAAAATTCCACAAAATGTTATTGTGTTTTTAGTAGGCCAAAGAAAGGTGTTTTTGTGGTGGAGCTTTAGGTTCCTTCAATTTGTGTCAATTAGTGTGAGCCATACAACTTGTTGTTGGGCTGTTGTATCTTAGAGGGGACAAGTCAAGAGTCTAGTGCACCGGTGTAATTCCGCAGAGGACTTAAATCTCCTTAAAGAGAGCGAGATACCCCGCCTCAGTCTATTGTCAACAAGCTTTTATTATTTGAAATTATAGTTTTTATTGTAATTTCACTAACAAATTATAGCTGAACTTGTCAAAATGGGTAACCTACTCAAGAAATCTGATCTTTCCAAACCAACTGCGAAAGTAGCATTTGGTGAGCTCACTGTCAGATGGCTCAATATACACCCACTTAGTTTAAGTGAAGAAAAATCAGTTATTAGAGACCATAAGCTGTGAGATTAGGACATCGTCATTGAGCGTCACAATGTACTTGACTTGAACCATGTCATGGTAATCGGTGCTCATCAATTCTACCTGCATTGACATGCTTATGTATATGAATTAAGTTGGCGTTTTCTTTCCTCAAAGAAATCATACAAGTCATCAATGATTCAATGATGGAACTACATGAATAGGGTCCTGAGGATTTCCTGTGATGTCTTGAAGAGCCCAAATACTTGGAGACCATGAAACTTGTTCTTCACCGAGACATTCCAAAGCCACAGACACCCCTCCTTGGATGGTGTTGGCTTCTTAGGAGACTGAAGACTGGAGTAACTCAGCAGTGCCACCATGCCACAAGGTGGCTTTGTAAGATGTGATTAGGCCACTTGGAAGCATCAAGATGGCTTTGCTGCCATTGTCAAGGCTCATCTTGGCAACGCAATCGTCACCAATGCCTTTGAATATGACTCCATGGCCACTGAATTCTTGCTCCAGGTAGTCCACGTTGATGGGTTGCTGAAATGGGATTGAAGCCGCAGCTGCAACTCTAAGTGGGACTACCCTCTTCTTGTAACTAGTACGAGAGCAATGCCTGAATTTGGAGAACAAGAATGGACGACTGGAAGCCATGGTGGCCATTGCCATCGTTTCTCTTCTACTACATGGAACTAGAAAGATTGCCCGAGTGCTGCTGCCGTGGTTGATGTTGCTGAACAAATGCTATTCTCTCTCTGCTACAAAATTCAGTCACTGGCCATCATTGAGATCTCATACTCTCTAGCATAAACAAAACCTCTCAATAATCAAATTCTCAATCAATACAAAGCCAACAGAAACAGAAAAGAAAATCAAAAACAAACCCACCAAGAACCAAAACCCAGAGATTACAGAACTGACATTGACGATTACGATTATAAAAACAAATGGTTTAAGCATGATATTGAATTTTCTCATACAGAAACTTACCAAGCGTGTGTGACGTTCTTGAACTTGATCAAACATTTTCGTTCTGAAGCGAGAGGTCAGGATTGGTGTTTTTCACAGTTTATACACCTAATGGCAATATCGTACTTCTTTAAAAACAGAGGGCAAATACGGAAGTACAGTGTTCCTAAGGTGGATGACGTCATCTCCCTGTTATCCATCTGAAGCAGAAGTATCCGAGTCAATCCCACATCATAGTGATCATCCTTGAAACAAAGTAGTACATAATCAATCAGTTGCATGCATATCCTGTCAGAAACGAAGAGAATCTCAGACCTTCAAAGACACCTTCAAACCTGCGTGGACCTATGCACTGTAACCAGTCCACACATAAAATTACTTAAACTCATCATCGGTTCCAGAGTTCTTGAACGGCCACCAAAAACCAAACATGATTTGCAGGAGGGTCTGGAGCAAGCGGGTTTGGGTCTCCGGCCACCGGTGGCTCTGTTCTGGTTTATCGCCGGCGATGGTGCATGAAGACCACACCTCTCAATTTCGTGTGTTCTCATCTTCCACCTCATTTCGTTTTGCTGATAGGATACCCAATGTGAGTCTCTCTTTCGGAAGATTTTGGTTCTGGGTTTTGATTGAATGATCAGTCCAAGATAGAAAATTGCCGGGTTTTGTATAAATTTTGTAACTTTATTTGTGATCTTGATCGTTTATGTATTTGGTTGTGCAATTGTTGCAGTCTGGAATTTCTCATAATGGGAAGAGGTGCTGGTTTTCAAGTCAGGGTCAGGTGGTGAATGATGTAAATAGTGGTAATGGTGTAGTTGATGTGCCTTTGGCTCAAACTGGTGAAGGCATTGCTGAGTGTGAACTGCTTAAATGGTTTGTGAAAGAGGTCAGTGCTTCAGCTGCTTTTGCATTTCTCTATCTTGTAGTAGTACATGTCAAAAGTAGTGCACATATTGTTGAGGCGTCTATGGTTGTGTAAAGGTGGAGGCTATATTAGTTTTGTGATTTTGGCAGGGTGATCAAGTCGAAGCCTTTCAGCCAATTTGTGAGGTTCAAAGTGACAAAGCAAGCATTGAGATAACAAGCCGTTATCAAGGAAGAGTTGCTCAAATAAACTACATTCCTGGTGACATTGTAAAGGTGAGAATATGCACCTCAAGTTCCTTTTCCCACTGTTGGCGGATTGTACATCTAACTTTTGTTTCTTCATGGACATAGACATAATAGTTGTGGGTATTGCCTGAAGATATTATTACTATCTGTTATTTGAGAGACATGGAGAGTAGACTGGTTGAGATGTTATAGCTAGTGTTCATATGCATGTCTTAACTGTGTCAAGAGTATAAAATAATTGTTCGTCCATAGTGTAACATCTCAAGTTTTTGGAGTAAAGCTAACAAAACTCATCATGGTACTAGAGCAAAAGATGCTGAAATTTGAAAAGTTATGATCGCAAACCTTTCATTAATTATAGGATAAACTTATCAGAGTAGACTTGCTTACAATGGCAGAGTCAGAGTTGTGTGCTACTGGGATGTCTAGCAGAGAGGTTGGCACATGGCTAAAAGCTTTCCTATTGGTTATGTCCTTTCTGGATATTGCATAGTCTGTAGATAGGATCTGTAAAAGCAATTACTTTTTTGGAATTTGAAGGAGTGGCAGCATGCAATTTTTTTTTGGTGGATTTATCATTTAGCCTTTATCCTGATTTGGCATTCTCACTTATGCTTTTGACTTTAATGGATTCTTAGGTTGGAGAAATTCTTTTGAAAATGGTGGTTGAGGAATCTGAGGTTCCAAGGCAGACGTGCCATAGTTTGGAAAATACAAAGTCACTAGATTCTGACCTGAACACACAGAACATAAGTGCAGTTCTATCCACACCTCCCATTAGGAACCTTGCGAAGAAATATGGTATTGATATCAATGAAGTCCATGGATCTGGTGACGATGGGAGAGTGGTCAAAGAAGATGTCCTTAAGTATGCTTTGCAGAAGAGAATCCTTGAAGATTCATCTGCCTCCTCGAGTTCTAGTTCTGATGAATTTTCTGGATTAGAAGAGAGTTACTTGCATGCTTCAGCTAAAGCTGGAGGGATATATGAAGATAAGACAGTTACCTTGAGGTAGTATGATCCATGGCTGGAACTTCCAAATTTTCTTACATTGTCTTATAGCTTGTACCTGTTAGAAATATTAATCAAAAGAAAGTGAAGTATGCATGGACTTACTCCTGTTCTTTCAGGGGCTTCCAGCGCGCAATGGTCAAATCAATGACTATGGCTGCAAAAGTTCCACATTTTCATTTTGTTGAGGAGATAAACTGCAATGCACTTGCAGAGCTAAAAGATTCTTTCCAAAGGAGAAACTCTGATTCAAGTGTTAAGCATACTTTCCTTCCATCATTAATCAAGACACTTTCAATGGCAATAAGCAAATATCCATTAGTGAACAGTTGCTTCACTGAGGAGTCACTTGAGGTCGTCCTAAAAGGTTTGTATAATTGTTTCTGCTTAATCATGGCAATTATCATCCATTGAATGTTGGCCATATTTTGACTTCAACTTTATGTTTTGGTTTGATGGAGAAAACTTGCTATTTATAATCTTCTTAGACTCAACTTTAGAAAAGTTAAAATTTTAACTATTGAAAATTTGTATAGGTTCCCACAACATCGGAATCGCCATGGCTACTCCATATGGTCTAGTTGTGCCAAACATAAAGAATGTTCAGTCTCTTTCCATCATGGAGGTTAGTTCAATATGACCCCTCATCCCTCACCACTTAGCCCTCAAATGTTAGTGCCACCATATATCAGAACATATATACCCTGCTTGGTTTGTGTGTGGGAGATCCAGGATTAGAAAAATACATTCATGGTTGTAGCTTGACTTCAGGACTTTAGATGAATGGCTAGAAAATGCTGGCATATCACCTCTATATGCAAAGTTAATGGTTTTCTATGTTTGGTTTAGTAGAATGGCATATGCTAATAATTAATGGTGCTAGTTTTCAGTAGCTTCATGGTGACTTTATTAATTATATGTATGTTTTTTTTTTTTTGAGGAAAATTTTATGTATGTTGCACATAGATAACAAAGGAGCTTTCGCGGTTACTACAATTGGCATTGGAAAACAAGCTTAGGCCTGAAGACATATCTGGAGGAACAATTACTCTAAGTAATATTGGAGCTATTGGTGGGAAGTATGGTTCGCCTCTTCTCAACTTGCCAGAGGTTGCCATTATTGCAATTGGACGAATTCAGAAGGTTCCACAATTTGCAGACGATGGAAGTATATATCCTGCGTCAGTTATGACGGTGAGCATTTAAGTTTCTGTTGCAGTTGCTTTAAATAAATTAGAAAAGTTATTTTACAACCTTCAAAACAAATTATGATGTTCTAAGCACTGTGTGCCAATGCCCTTGCTCAATTTTCTGAAGAAGCAAGAGAAGAAGGGCCAAATCCCTCATGGTTACATATCCCATTTCCATCTTACCTATTAGACTCTCAAATGAATCATTCAGCAGAACGAGTGACATACTGACATGTTGATCTGTGATGTTGGACAGTGAGGCTTTGGCCTGTCTAATTTTATGTTTATTTTTTGTTCTTGTCAGGTTAATATAGGCGCTGATCATAGAGTGCTGGACGGAGCAACTGTTGCCCGATTCTGTAAAGAGTGGAAAGAATTAATAGAGAATCCAGAGCTGCTCATGTTGCATATGACATAGATGACTTGTCATGTGCTTAAATCTAAACTTGTGTTTCTGAGCGGCTGGAGTTGAAAGGAGGAGCACCTTTGCAAAGTTTACTTTCTCAGGATGTTTACGGAATCAAGAGGCCATACAACAGAAGTTCGAGGCTGTAGGTGAAAGCTCAGTAGGCCATCATCTTACTCTGGTGCTTCATCTAATACAAATCCTCCAGTATTTCAAGCATGGATACCAATAATGTCTTTTATAGTATGCATCATACCCATGTAAACTTTGTGTCGATGTGCCAAAGAGAACTTCTTGTGATGAGGAGTTCGATCAACTGTGTATATAAATAAATGTGCTCTTCTTTTCTGATAAATAGTCGTGGTCTTTGACTTGGTTTTGCAGAAGATGAAGAACGATTCATAGAAAGCTAAAAACTAAACGAACTTTACTTTTGGTATAGCAGAACAATGAAGATGGTGTCCAGTTGTTCTTGTTTCTTAAATGGATTGAGGAAGAGAAAGAAGGAAAAAAAAAAAAAGTAGTTTCTTCTTCTGAGTTGGTGTTCTCTAAAGAAAAAGAAAAAGAAATCTTAGTGGACACACTACTTTATAAACTGTTTTCAACTGTCAGTAACCGCTCTCTCATATCTAACTTGCAGTTTCCATCACGAAAAAGAAGTTTACTGATCCTCTGCAGAGCCCAAGCTTCTCGCTTTTTCTCTCATGGCAGACAAAATGAACATACTCGTATTCATTTCACTCTTGGCTTTCTCATTTGGCTCCAAACTTTCATATTCAGGTAAACTTGCAGTCAAAAACTTTTCTTCCTTTCTTGAAATGTACATCTTTGTCTTTAACCTTCTGTGTTTCTCTTTGTTTCAGAGAAGGCAGCAGTGCCCGAGTTCACTTTCAGTTGGCTGGACGATAAGGACACATATGTAGCCGGTGAAATCGCAACCATAAAGATCAGAGCACTGAACAACTTTGACAAACTTGACAAGAATGCATTCAAGCCTACTCTTACAGTTGATGGAAAGATTGGGAATAGCTCTACAGTATCTGGGGTTCTTTCAGATTTTGAAGGAGACCCATCTAGTTGGAAGCTTTTCTTTACTACAATGACGGCTGGTTTGTTTAACGTTTTGATCAATGAGGACCACTACAAAGTGTTTGATTCATCTCTGCATTTCCAAGTTCATCCAGGTATCCATTATAGAATTCAACTATTCAGTTTATCTATTTTAGTCTTGGTATGTATTTAACAGTTTAACTAGCCCCAATGCTTCTTATGTTTTTTATTGAAGGGAATATATACCCATCTGTCTGTGTTGCTTCATGGCTGGGTTTCGTCCATGAGTTTGAAGCTGGTGGTCAAGCTAGAGTACAGATACTTCCGAAGGATGCATTTGGGAATAAGATCAATGAAACCACTGAAGATCTAAGGGTACATAATTTTACAGTGTCTGTTTTTCATGCAAATGATTCCATTGCAAGCGTACCGAACATTTCCCACTTTGGGTGGAACCAATTTGGTTATATCATCATGAAATTCACTGTCGTAGAAGCTGGAGACCTCTTGTTACATGTGGAAGGTGGTAATCAGAGCTTGAATGGCTCTCCACTACCATTTAAGGTGAACCCAGGTGGTGTATCATAGCAATATTTATCTTTTCAAGCTTATCACATTTGTCTTTACTGCATAAATTAAGATGAGTTGGATAATATTCAATTTGGGCTTCAAACAGCTCTTTTTTATGGTTTATAATGGCAATGAAGAAGCCATTCAATTATATGATTGTTTCATACAGATGTGCTCATTTTGCATAGTAGTTATTATAAGTTGATTATTTCTGCAGGACCTCTTGAAGTTTCCAATTGTGTCGTGAAATGGGATTTTGAACCAAATGCATGGCAATTATATTCCAAGATGGAAATCTTTATACACCAGCAAGATCAGTACAGTAACCTTGTTCCAGGGCTGTATGAATTTGATGCTGAAGTTGTTGAGACAGAGACGAATTTGTCCATTCCTGTTCCGGATTTGCACTTTGAAGAAGTGGCGGCTGGAATCCAGCTGTTTTCTTTTACCAATCTGGAACCAGGCAACTTTCTGTTGACTATATCAGATATGAAGCATGATAAAAGCATCTCTAATATGCCATATGCATATACCGTCTTTGTTGGTGAGTTTCATCTTGTTTTAGTAACATATCGGTGTTATTTCATCCTCTTCCTTACACATGCCTCTCTTGTGTACATTCGGATAGGCTATTGCAATGGGACAAACAGTGTTGTTAATGGAACCGGTCTAAATAGCTCCATCGCAGGAGAAAGATCAGAATTCTCAGTTTATTTGAATGATGCTTATCAAAATCCCTCTCCAGTTGGAATTGAGAGGCTTGAAATACAAATCTTAAGGGAAATTGACTTCTACCATGTGAAGTCTGGCATATTTCCTATCCAGATCATCAATGGTACATGCAAGCGAGCAAAAACATTGAGCTATTCCCTTGTTATAATTTTTGATTATATTTAACAAAATGTCGTGTCTCTATGTCAGGGAGTGGACCTGCTCAAGGAATAAGATATGGTACAACCAACAAAATAGAATTAGCTCCTTCACCATCTGTGACCTCGATTAATTCTGTAAGAATAGTGTGTATACACAGACGCATTAACTTTTATACATACTATTTCCGTAAGCATCTAGAGTTTAACTTTGTGCAGTTTCTAAATGCAGACTGTTGGGGGCGTCAGCACTTTGGCAACTGCTTTCAATGTGGTATATACACCTGAGAAGAGTGGGACTTACAAAATTCTTGTATTTTGTGGAAATATTGTGCTGAATGGAGGCCAACCCTTTTACAAGCAAGTTATAGCAGGTATGATTTCAGCCAAAATTTGTAGTAAAGGAACTGCCGGATAGAAAAATGAATTAAGCCAATGCTAATAGAGCATAACATGAGATGATATTTCTCTGGCACCACTGCAAAAGACCGCTTTTGATTTATACGGACTTAGAAAACTATAACTTCTAATTCGATCTATAGGTCAATGTCAATTCCCAAATCTTATAACATGTTGGGTTTCCAGCTTGAATCTTCTATCCTGTACAAGTCACATCATTTCAAAGGATGTTTGTGGAAGTGGTTTTGATTTTCTTATGACCTGGACAACTATTTATTACCAATGTTATTTGTCATCTTGTCAGTCGTAAATGGTTGCATGAAGTGCTGCACTGTTTCACCCTCTTATTTCACCTCATATAATAGGTTCCTCAATTTGATACAGGGAGTGTTGATCCATTATGCTCAACAGTAGTCAAATTTTCTCCCAAGGTGGCAAGGATGATTAATAATGAAGTTGTAGTGCAACTTGGGGATTCATTTTTCAACCCTGTCTTGTCACACCAATCTGGGCTGAAACTAGAGATTGTTTCTGTAAACAGTTCTGGCTTTTCAAGTTCCTTGTTTGTGGACAATAACGATGGATCATACACTGTGCATTATATGGCTAAGGATGTTGGAACTTATGAGATCTGTGCTTCATTTGATGGCAAACGTATTTCTTCCTGCCCCTTTGGGGTCAATGTCTACAATAGTAAGTTAAAAGAGTAGCAAGATGTTAAACAAGCATAGCTTCTTTTTCTTCTGATTGGTATATCGATTTGAATGCCATTAGTTCTTTCTCTACATTGGATATATTCCACCCTGTTTCAAATTAGTAATACTATTATTTTTACCTTTACTTCCATTGTCACAGTGTAATGGCTTGAATGATGTGGTCATTTGCAGGCGAATATTTTCCTAAAGCCGAAAATGATACAGTTGCTGTGTGGGAGGACGAGTCAATCGCTTTTGATGTTCTGGCGAATGATTACTTTGCTGGAAATAATGCTAGTGTTATTGAATTCTCCAAGGTACAACCATCATGATTCACCTTTCTATTCTCCCAGATAACCTTTCTTAGGATGGTGTCTATTATGAGCAACTAAATTGATCTACCATTATTTTCACACAAACAACATTTTGCCTAAACCGTAAATGAATTTTCTTGGAAATTTACTTGGTTGATGTTTGTCAGCCAGGTCATGGTTCCCTTATCGAGTATGGGAAGCTCCTCCGGTATACACCTTATAAAGACTATTATGGCAATGATTCCTTTGTGTACATTATGTCTGATATAAACGGCAATCTTGCTACTGCTCCTGTAAACATATTTATTCTCACCATCCCACCACAAGTTGTTTCTTTTCCAAGTGAATTGCAAGCCACTGAAGATGAGGTTAATCCAAAATTTGGGTATGGTACTTACTATTAATCCATCACACATTTTCAAGGATTGCTGTTTAATTATAGATTTTTTGCTATTTGCAGTGGCTTCTCTGGGTTTATGATAAGATATTCTGACATGATGGAGAACATCTCTGTTAATCTTAGTGCTCAATCTGGGACAGTATATCTGTCTCCCATGCTAATGCAATTCTGGGAGCCCATTTGGAATGGACTTTCTGTATACAAAGAGGATGGAGGAGTGAACGGGTTGATATTACAAGGCAGCGTGGAAGCAATCAATTTTGCCCTTCAGTCAATTCAGTACTATGGGTACTTTTACGGATCTTATTCCCCAATCACAAAGACATGTATAATTTTGTCATATCCTGTTATATCAGTAACATTACTTTTCAATTTCCTTGAGCCAGAAATGAGAACTTCTGTGGCTATGATACAATTCGGCTCACTACGAGGAATAGGAATGGAGTAAATGATTTGCATATCCCAGTTCTTGTGGAACCTATCAATGATCCTCCTTTTATTCATGCACCTGAGTTTATTATTTTGAAAAGCAATGAAGATGAGTCACTGATATATGACAGAGAAACAGACAAGTTTGAGTTCTACATTGGAGATCCAGATCTTCTTGCGTTCCCTGGTATGGTTAGATAAGACCATACTAATATATATTGAATTAAGCTGGAATGGAATAATTCACATATGGCTAGTTTGATGTTCTGTTGCTGGATAATATTTCAGGTAACGAATCTCTTTTTCTGGTCATCTTCTCGATGGAAGTTAATGATGGATATTTGGTAACCAGCCTACCAGCTGAGCTCATCACTACAGTAGAAGTGAAGATTAAGAATAGCTACCAGTGGCTACCTCTTCAGACATATGTTACCATCTCAAAGCATTTCATGGTCAAAGCTAAGGGAATAAGATTACATGCAACAGTTGATGAATGCAACACTGTTATGCAACAGCTGTTTTATCATGTGTGTAAATGCCTTATTCCACTGTTTGTAATCGTTTGTTTTGTTTAAACCTGGAATAGTGTGTTGTGTTGAGTCCAACGTGTTTGTTTTTGCATAGGGTGGAGGAGAACAAGATGCCATCTTGACAGTGACATTGAATGACCTGGGAAACTATGGGTGTTATTGTAACTGTTCCGAACATATATCAGTGCCCTTACTTGCCGAGGCTTCTCTAAATCTTATAAGAAGAAGGCCGATGAGTTCACTTGTGGCTCGTGGTAAGTTGCGATCTATGTAGGGGAGACTAATCAGTAAGTGAGGGCTAAAGTGCTTCTCTCTGGACATCTTGGTAGTACAACTTATGTTGGTTCTTGAAATCACCCATTTATGATTTATGAGATGTCTGTTGTGTTTGATACAGGCTTAGGATCAGCTATTGTCATCGAGTCCAGTATAGTGTTTTCACTCGGAGCAGCACTAATATTTTTCACATGCAAATGTGCAACTATCCTTGTAAATGAAAGAAGAAAGAGAGCTACCAGTACCCCAGCTGGACCAGCAAGTGAACATAGTTTGGGCAAAAGAACTGTAAGTTTGCTCTTCCAGGACTTAACTATAGCAAATTCTTTCTTCTAAAGAACTTATTCAAAAAGCTCAGCTCTCTGTTTGCTGATTTGACAGTTGACTAAAAGTTTATCAGAGAATGCAACTCACGTTGCCGCATCTTGTTCAGAGGTTGCAACTCACCTTACCGCATCTTGTTCAACTCCCTTACTTGGCAGCCAACGTCCCAACTTTCGACAACGGTAATGAATTGATATACTCAGGTCAATAATGAACACAGCATAGGACAGTGAAGGACACATCTGACATGTAATTTGCTTTGGTTCAGGTCCCGCCGTCAATCCGGAAATGAGGAATCAAGCAAGGCTGCATATAAGGCTACTGGTGAACACGTTCACCAGAATCCTGCGCCTAGTTTTCAGCCCTTTTTTGTCGAGAAGGAACAAAGTGAGCCTGTGTGATGTGAGAGTTTTAATCGACACTGTTGTGTATGTTGGAATTACTCGATGCAGGACCCTCACAATTCACAAAGGTTGTGGAGTCGTCATCTTGTAACAATGATATGGTATCTGCTATATATTTGTCAATCTAATCCTCTAGACACTTAAACATGTAGCGAAAAGAAAAATGCCAACAACCTTCTTATTTTTGTTCTTACTCACGAAACTTGACAAATTAGTTGCCATCGGAGAGTATTCTAACAAAACCGGAATAATCTCTTGCCGTAGATGAACAAACCCCAAAACCTCTCAAATATGCTATTAATTAAAAATTAGGATAATACGTTGGATATGAGAGTTCCATACTATACTATAGTACTGCTCAACCAAACTTATCAGATCAAGTGGTTAAAACACGTTATGCTTTGAACATTTTGATGTTGAATACTGCTTGTATTTTGCATCTCCAGTACATCTGGTGACGTTATAATTTTATTATTACTATTAAATTATTATTTTTATTTATTATTATTTTTTTTTTTTGGTTGGAGATGATTAAGATCATTGAATAATTGAAAAGGCAGGAACACATCGGCTAGTAAGGCCCGACTCTTCGGTAAGTGAAGAGAAGAATATGACAGCTGAGAGTTTCAGTTTGACATTGTCGTCGTCGGAGTGAAAAACACAGTAAAACATGGCAAGCAGGCTTCTACAAGTTGGCACCAAGATCATCGGAGTCGGCAGAAACTACGCCGCCCACGCCAAAGAGCTCGGAAACGCTGTCCCTAAGGTCCCCTCTTTTCTTCTCTTCCCACTCTTTTCCGCATCTCATTTTCCCTTTTCAGTTTCCAATCTTTGATTCTGATCGTGAAGGAGCCTGTGCTGTTCCTCAAACCGACGTCGTCTTACTTGGAAAACGGAGGCACCATCGAAATCCCTCACCCACTTGAGTCGTTGGACCATGAGGTGGAGCTGGCCGTCGTTATATCCAAGAAAGCTCGGGATGTTCCTCAGGCCAAGGCCATGGAATACGTTGGTGGTAATGGTCTATTATTGGTTGTGTTGGTTACTATTTGATTGCTTGTTAAAGAGATGATGTTGTTTGAGTTGGGATCTGATTAGAGACAATCATAATATTCTAAGGTTATGCACTTGCTCTTGATATGACTGCCAGAGAAATTCAAGCTACTGCTAAGGTAATCATCATTTTTATGACGTAATATTTCGTAGTGTGTGAATTAGGATGATATACTCTAGATAGCTATGGAGTTATGATCAATGTAATCCTAGAAATTGATGCAGTATCATATGTATGTCAATGTGGATCAATGCACATGATGCTTGGTAGAGGCAAATAAATATTGGATTAAAAACTTTAATAAACCAAGAGGTGCCTTAATCTTTATAGAAATTTTGAAAAACACCACCAAGTTGACTCATTTAGAGTGTTCGTATGAAGTGTTATCAGTTCAAACTCGCAATCTTGTTTTGGATGTTTATGGTTTTAACAATGCTTTGCTCTATATATCCTGTCCAAATTGATTTCGAAGACTAGTATGTTTTGGAATACCAGTAGTGTAAGTACATAACTGTTCACGTTATTAATACAAGTTAATTCCTGATGCAGTCTGCAGGCCTTCCATGGACCATAGCTAAAGGGCAGGACACCTTCACACCAATCAGTTCTGTGGTAAACATTGTGTTGCATTTTGTTGATTTCTCTTTGTTATTATAAAATCTGTTGTAAACGATTCGTTCCACATAAAGGTGTTGTAATATTATTATCATTGATTGTCTTCCTTTTTGCGTATAACAGAGCTTTAGATGAATAATTCAGTCTATATGAACTGAGCATCCGTTTTTGTATATGTATATATGTCAGTACATCCAATTGTTTAACACTTAAAACTTCATGCAGCTTTCCCTAGCAACAGTGCCAGACCCTGATGATTTGGAACTTTGGTTGAAGGTTCTTATTGCTTCCTAGTTTATTAGTAGCCTAGCGTCTACGTATTTATTGGTCTCTCCTAATTGTTTTGTTCGAATTGATTTGCTTCCCTGATAGGTGGATGGAGAAGTGAGGCAGAAAGGCTCAACCAAGGATATGATATTTAAAATCCCATTTCTCATCAGCCACATAAGTTCCATTATGACACTTCTCGAAGGAGATGTAATACTAACAGGTACGAAGTTACATTTGACATTTTCTTCTTATTCTTCCTCATTTTCAGCATCCGGAAACTGTTTTATGTTCCAACAAATTATGATCCTGGAACTGATTTGCAGGCACTCCCAAAGGTGTTGGTCCGGTAAAAGCGGGCCAAAAGATAACTGCAGGAATAACAAACCTTGTGGATGTTCAATTCAATGTTGAAAAACGAAGGCAAGGAAGCTCTTGAGCTATTTGAAATAGCTACATTGTGTTAATGCATTTGACAGTTCCATCAGGAACAGAGAAATAATGTTTATTGAAACCGGAGAATTACTTAGCTTGGAGGTAGACACCAAGGTACTGCAGTCTTTGTTAGCATAACTGTCAAGGATTGTATGAGACCTAAATTGAACATCTATGTTTATCTATTTTGATTTGGAGTAAACAAGAGAATACCAACAAGAATCCCTGTATAGTAGAAAAGAGCAATTAAACAACAAGTACTTTGTCACCGGTAAATAATTGTATTACAGTTGCGACGATTCAATTTGTCACACGACCCTTTCAATTTCTTGTACAACATAAAAACTGATCATAGATATCATCATTGACCACCTGCAGCCCTACATCGTTGGTCTTCTCTTTGTTTTCTTCATCAGGACGTTCTCTCCTGCTTTGTTCTACTGTAGAGGTTATTTTGGCGAACAGAGAATTTTGCTTGGGTTAGCGAAGTTCTTGGTGCATCTAGATTCGCACTTATTTGGCAATTCAAAGTTCTAACTCCTTAAACTTGGCTAGTCTCAGGCATTTGTTAGTTTTTCTCTTGTACGATCAAGTCAAGCCCGAACCCCTTAGACATGTGTTGCTTGTCAAAAATTCTCGCGGTTGGGAGAAAATCTTCTGTCCCCATTTTCCTGTCTCCTTCCCTGTCTCTCCATTTATCATTTGACACCTGTAGTTTCATTCCACCTCACCTTACGGACATCCCATCCTGTTAGTTTGCAAATAGATTTTCGTGTGCTTTAAATAAAATGAGAGGCCTTTCAAAAGATAAATGAAAGACCTTGCAGAATAAAAAAACTGATATACATACCAATTTCGAAGCTCACCCAAACCTGATACTACAATCAATCTCATAAAGAAAATACTGCAATCAAGTTGATTTTTGCTGTTGTGAGAGGGTCGTAAGTGAATCTCTCTCATAAGAAGTTAAGAACTGGGTTGATTCGCCCCAGAAGCATTCATCGTTCTATTTAAAACCAGCAATCGAGTTCATGGTTTCGACTTGCTGACGAAGTTTCGAATTGGGTATTCCTCGTTGTGCTGCGTCTTTGTCCCGAAGCAAACTCCCAGCGCAGTAGTAGCAAAAGCTGCGATGCTTCTTGATTCTAGATACTAAGTGAACCTAGAACTTAAGATCGTCATGAACCCAGATCTTACTCATAAAACCCAAATCAAAATGATCATAGTCATGAACCCAACCATAATAAGATCAAACTAATCTTACTCCTGATTCTGAATCCAATCATAATCAAATGGAAACTACCCAAGGAGGGTTGGAACCTTGTGGTTGGCAAAATTGAATTGAAACCACAACAAATTTCTCAAAGATACCTTCAACGCAATTAAATTTTAAAGAGATTAGCATCTGACATCGAATCCAAAGCAAATCCACTTCTCCGGCGTGCATCCAAAATTCCAAACCAAAATCTGCTGCTTTGGGTGTCCGGTTTGAGTCGTAGAACAAAGTTAAATGACAGGTTTCTTATAATTTTTATTTTTGAAATTAAAAGTTAACAGAGTTGGAACAACTGTTAGATGAGGTGGGATGAAAGTACAGATGTCAAATGATAAATGGAGAGACAGGGAAGGAGACAGGGAAATAGAGACAGCAGATTTTCTCCCCTCGCGGTTATGAAGTAATAATATAACGTCCATCCATCGGAATAAAAGTTATGACGTAATTGAACATAATAAATGTTTGGAGGATGTTATGATTCTAGAGTTAGTTTTAGTCATTTGCGAGGCACCTAATCAGCTACTAGGTTCTTATATGTACTTTTTTGTTTTTTGATCTGTTCTTAGATGTAGGGGTGGACTTTTAGACACCGAAAAAACCGAAACCGGTTAAAACCGCACCGAACCGACACCGAGTAACCGAAACCGAATGAAACCGAGGCAATCGGTTCCACAAAGCCGCACAAACCGAGTAGTGCGGTGTCGGTTTGCGGTTCTGTGCATCTTAAAAACCGAATAAACCGAACCGAACCGACATATATTCATTTAATTAATTATTAATACGTAATTCTATATTACGTGTCATATTCTTATTGGTTATGAGTTACAAATAATAGAGTTTCACACACATGATTATGTTTTTAAATGTTTATGTCTAACATAATTTCCTCTCATGTAGTCTTCCCATTTGCAATATATAAATGTTGGAGGCTTCAAATGAATTATGTATAAACTTTAGTTTTTTTTTTCTTTCAATTACTTGTTTGAACCCATTAAAGTAACTTATTTAAAGTGTTAATAGTTTACAACTTTGATATTTTTAGTTTTTATATTATTTGGTTAAATGTGAAAAATATTACGAATAGTAGGTTTTGTAACCGAAACCGCACCGAAACCGAACCGATGTTCGGTTAACCGACAAGAGCGGTTTTTTACATATTTTTATCGGTTTCGGTTCTAGGAAATAGAAAACCGAAAGTTCGGTTTCGGTTTTCGGTTAGTGCCTAAAAACCGAACCGTTGGGACCGAGTCCACCCCTACTTAGATGTACAGCATGTACTTGCTTTGGACCTTTTGCCCATTATTGAAGAATATTAAAGTTTATTTCCTTTAGTTTATTTTCTTAACTTTAGCTTTAGTTCCTTCTCCCTGATGACTTTCTAATTTCTATGGATTTGACCCCGGTACCCTAAATTGGTATCAGAACCAACATCTGGGCCTAATTCTAACAGGTTACGGCGGTGAGATTGTTGAAAATTGCTACGGTCGGAGCTTCTTGTCATACAGTGACCCATTCAACACACCCAAACTCCTCTTACCCACCACTGAACCATTTCACACAGCTAAACCTTACCCACCATTTCACGCCGCCAAACTCTTACCCACCACCGTCGCAGCACAACCATTCTGCAACCCTAATTAATGAGCACTTGCTTCCTCTTTGATTCTCTTGTGCTTCTCAAACTCAGGCACAATACTACCCTTCCTCTCACTTGCAACCTACTCATCCTATGATCCTATTGCTCCACAACCACTCACCACAACTCCTCAAGTCCCATCAATCCATTCTTACTGCACACCTCATCCTAACCCGAATCTCTGGATTCATCCTCCAATTTCACCAAACATTTATATTTTTTTATTTTTTATAGAAAATAAATAATTTTAAATTTATCCATGGCCAGAAGACGCTTATATCAAATATTATCTTGAAACCCGACATACTTGACACAAGCCCTTACACCTGACAAGTAGCCCTCATTGTAAAATACTCTCAGATAAAATCGTACGACAAATGACTTCTAGCTATTCCAACTTAATTCCTTTGAGAGGTGATACCATTCGCCTAGAGATCTCAATTGGTGTACGACAAAATAGCACCAATAATTAAATAGAAATAGCTATGCATCATAAGTCTAGGAACATGACGTAATATCTACGCCTTACCCTTGCCCTTGTCATCAGGGCTGGTCAGATCACGTACCATAATAGGACTCGGATACGTGGTTACGAAGAGGAGCCTCCTTTTTCTTCCTTGGAGCTTTATTCTTGCTTCCCAACAGCCTACTTACACGCCTTCATTTCCTAGGAAGTGTCCCAAAAGTAACGGATCCGGATTTGCCAACCAGCAATCTTTGCTGGTCTCCATGACCATCCAATCAAAAGAGAGAGAGAGAGAGAGAGAGAGAGAGAGAGAGAGAGAGAGAGAGTAGTAGTAGTAGTAGTAGTAGTAGAA
>NC_020494.1:11631701-11649917 GCF_000184155.1 Fragaria vesca subsp. vesca
AGAGAGAGAGAGAGTTGATCGGTTAGTCATGGAGACCAACAAAAATTGCTGGTTGGCATATCTGGATCCAAAAGTAACCGGGACATCCACCAGTTCACTCAAGTCTAAGGTAGGCAAAGTTCCATGACCATTATTAGGCCTTTTACCAGACAGCAAATCCCACATTTATATAAATTGAGGAGAAGAATAAGGATTTTTGGCACCAACAATGTCTGAACACTTGGGTGACTGACAATATGGTACCAGAACTTACAAAGTTATCAAAATGGTACCCAAACTCAATTTTTAGTATCTACATAGTACCCACGGCCGATTTTTCGTCACGTCAACGTTAACATTGACCATAGGTGACATATGTGTGTTAAAATAATGAGAGTAAAAAAGACTTTTGACTCTGACAAACCCTAAAATGAATATATTGAAAATTAAAATAATATTCACCAAAAAACTCTCTCTAGTTCTAGCTCTCTTTCTCCATCTGAAATATTATCTTTCCCCATCTCAAATCATACCGGCATTGAGAGTCCAGCACCTAGAACTCTATAAGGTAGATCGACGACAGAGAGAATGGAGGACAAATAAGTCTTTTTGCCTCATTTAACAAGTCCGTTGACGAAGATTAACCACATGTATTACGCAGATACTAAAAATCGAGTTTGGGTACCATATTGTCAGTCACCCAAGTGTTCAGACACTGTTGGTGTAAAAAACCCGAAGAATAATGTGGGTTCATGATTGGATTCATGAAGAATGCTGGAATAATTTGGGTTCACTAAATTTTTTATTTTTTTTATTTTATCAAATTGAGAAAGACAATTTTGTCCTTAATAATAATGTCATGTGCTTGACACATCATCGTTTTAACGGAGCATTGACGGAAATTGACCGGAGGTATTACGTTGATATCAAAATATGGGTTCAGGTATCACATTGGTACGATTGAGAGTTAGGTATTAATTTGACATTTGCCAGCATAGTTTAGACAGCTGAAATCTTCTCATATCTTTTTAGTTTGGATTTTTTTTTTCCCACATTGGTTAAATATGATTCAAAATTGGTTGGGTCGTTGATCGATCACGATCTCGCTCTTTGGTAAACTACTGGATTCAGATTTATATTTTGATGACTTTTTTTGGTCGTGAATAATATTTCGATGACTATAGCAGTGACATACTTTACTTTGACGTCATTGTGATCAAGTAATTAAGACAATGGACATCTGTAGTATGAAAATCACACTACTGTTCAAAATAGAAATAAAAAACAAGTATCTATCACTAACAATATTGGTGGATTCATTATCAAACAATGAAAATAGAAATATTTGTCACTAACACCTCCTTCGATTCAATAATGTGTGGATTCATTCATTAATTATCAAACAGTAATTCATGTATGAATTAATGAAAACACTCTCATAAGAGTATTAGAGAAAGACCAAGATAAGTAGGTCTCGGCTTGTTTTTTTTTTTAAAAAAATAAAAAAATAAAAAAAAAAGACAGGAAGAAGACTTCTTCTTGGCTGTCAATACTGATGGTTTCATATTCCAATCTCTCGTATGCTTTCCTTTTATAAATAGTAGTACATCACTACATCCGTATCAAAACAGGCGCCCCAGAAGAAAAATAAGTAAAACTACAAAATTTGTAATGGAGAGAGTGAAAGAGTGGTTCCGAAGGTACCTCTACCGCTCCAAGGCTACAATATGCATTCGAGGTATAACCTAAATATATCGATCTGATTACAATATCTCATTCGAGGCAACAATATGCATATGCATGTAATTCTGCAATCTAATTCAGGGAACTATATATTTTACTTCATGTTTGGTGATCCAAAGTTCCAAACTAACTTCTGCAACTTGCCAACTTCTTCTGTCTATACAGGTTTAATTTTCAGCCACAGCCTCGTAAACCATGCGATAGTGGCTATCTTGATAGTGTACCTCACTTCCAATTGGCAGAATCAACATTTTCAAATAGCTGCTGTAGTTACAAATCTGCAAGATGGGTTTTCAGACATCATTGTGATCTTCTTAGCTCATTTCTCCAGCACCTACAGCGGTTCTTTTAATTTAATTCTCACCACAAACGCTGCCTATATTGCTGTGAGTATCTCTTAACCTAAATTACTACGTACTCTGTATTGTAGTTAGCTGATGGGTTGACAGCCGTAGTGTCCCTAGCTAACGTTTGACGATGTTCAATCTTGCCCTAGAAAATTGAGAACTATATATGGCCACCTTGCTTTTGAATAATTTGTTAAACTTACGAATCGAACTGGATATATAGTGGATCCCATAAAGACGTTTGATAAAAATTTATTTCAAGTTTTTTTTTTTTCGTTAGCCGGTCAATTTGTTTTCGTTAGTGGTTTTCTTATTTGTTTTTTGTTTGTATTTTACTGTCCATGCTAAACTAATCTAGTTACTTAGTATAAACCACTATAAGTGGTCAGTTTGGTAAGAGCCTCCAAGTGTGCAAAATCTCACCGATCGAGATTGAAGATTAGATCCGGTGTCTAGGTCCCAAAAGTCTCTAAAGATATCGTCGGATCTCAGTAAAAGCTTAGATAGAAAATTTACGGTTGAGTTTCTATTTTTTGATACAAATAAAGACTAGACAATCTCGAATTTGCCCTAACAGCTTGTCGGTGTGTTTGAGATTTTGGTTTCATCTTGTTTGTGAGACATGCTGTGAGGGTATAAATCTTTTGATACACCAAAAGAACCTTTAAATAATTTAGATTTGTGAAACGAAACAAATTATTTGTAAGACAAAAGAAAGAAAAAATGCATGATATGCATCAACGTTGTCCTAAAGGTGTAAAATTAGTCTTAAAAGTAATAATATTAGTACTCAAAGTAAATGAGTCCTTAAAGTTGTAAATATTCTTAGTTACCACATAACTCTTTAAAGTAGTAATATTAATCCTTAAAGTGGTAATATAAGTACTTAAAGTGATAAAAAATAAAAATAAAAATAAAAAATTGATGCAACTTCGAGGACTAAATTACCAATTTAAGGACACATTTTACCACTTGAGGGCTAATGCTGTAACTAAAATTTTACAACTTTGAAGACTCATATTACTAGGGGTGGGCATAAAAAACCATAATCCTGAACCCGTCCCGGGCCCGTCCCAAAATTTGTCGGGAAGGGACTTAAATCTTAAAATGTTAGGCCCGTCCCGTCCCGTTTATATATTACTGGACGGGACACGGGACAGATAATTCAAGTCTCATTTAGGCCCGTCTCGTCCCGACTATTTTAATGATTGATTTTTTATTGATTAAGATGTGATTTAAGCATTTCATTTAAGTGTTTTGATCTTAGCTCTTTGTTTATTTAAGTTACTAGGTTGTCACCAATTCAATAACAGTGATGTTTTATACTTTAATTTGTTGATTGTTGTAGACTCTCTTATTGCACCCTAGTAGTGATGACAAGTTTAGAGAAAGTAAGTAGTATAAACTCTTTTATTACACCATGTTGTATTTGTAAATATGTTACAAGTACTTATTAATACATAATAGAGTAAAGAGCACTATAAAACTATGAAACTCTTTCTTTTGCTTACAAGTTTATTTTCAACTTTTTTTATCCGGGATTAGGCTTGGCTCGTCCCATCCCATCCTAACCGGGATAGGGCTCGGGTGTGATGAAATCTAAAAAACGCAAAGCTCGTCCCGTCCCGTCCCGTCCCATCCCGTCCTTATTTCAATGTCCGGGAGGGACCGTGGGATTAGCTCTATCCCGTCTCATCTCGTCCCATGCCCAACCCTACATATTACCACTTTGAGGACCGATTACTACTTTAATGACTCATTTTTCAACTTTGAAACAAAATCGAGGCATATATAAATATGATTTATCTAGATATGAGTGGTATGTCAGTTATTTATAATTTTTTTTCTAATGGTATTTGGATTGGGATGGAGGCCGTTGCAAAACCAAGAATTTGATGAACCACCTATGACCTGCAAGAGTCCAATTAACATTTTGGTCTATGTTGATTTCCACATGAGAAATAAGACCCTGCTGGCTTACGGTATGTCCACCTTGTAAGCCGCAAGTATTCAACGGTCAGGCTTCCTGATGATCCACTCTTTGGATATCGACATTTTTTTACTAGCATGATATAGGTCCCGAGGTCCCAAGTAACCAATAATGGACTTTTGAATGTTAGGGCTCGAACTTGAGTGTGGGTTCCACTCAAGCACGTACCTTGCCATTCATAAGCAAACCTTCATAATTAAGCATTTATAATAAGAGTAATTTTATTTACACATGCATTACAATTTTCTTAATACACACCTTTAAAAAAAAAATTCTAATTTTTTAATTTTTTTATCCTTCTCTCACCCTCGTCTTTTTAATTACTCTCTTCTGAACCTGCTACAAGGCCCTCTTCCTCTCACTCTCTCATGTATAATCTTTTGTTCTCTTCTCTCATGTTTATCTAGCTCCCTCGTCTGAAACATAATCTGAAAATCCAATTAACAATTGCAAGAGCCTTATAGCTGCAAAGTCCCAATACATTTCAAATAAAATTGACATAAATATATGAAATTTTAAGTTTCAGCACTTCTTCCCAATTCAATCAAATGCTTCTTGTATACATTTGCAGGCTTTTGTTATACATTAGTAATAAAAGGGTTCATGGAAGATGATTATTGATTCCATGCCAAATCATAATAAATAGTTTTTTTGGGTTTACTTTTTGTTACTATGCATCTATGCTCCAAAAATGTTTGGTATGATTGACAAAGTCACAAAGAATATCACCATGGCCGATGTATGGTCACCGAGCCACGCTAAAACTAGAGGAAATTCTGAATTTTTATGTTTTTAATTTAAAGTTCAGTAAGGGGTAAAATGGTGATTTAAGATTTTACAAAAAATGGTAGGATGTGTATTTGAATATTAGAGGTGTGTTAATAAAACTATTAGCTAGCATACAATTCTATTAGCATGATGTACGGCATGTTTGGAATAATACTAAAAATATATAAGGGTGTCATTATTAGGCCTACTCAAATAATACAGTTAGAAAAGTATATCCGATAGGGATCCCATAAGGATGGCTACTAGAGATTTTTTAAGAAGTGAATAGAAAGAAAAAGATTGTATGTTGTTTCTACTAAAAAGTAAAGTTGTTCTTTTCTATCTCAGAGAGGTTAATATGGTGGCGGATATTCTCTTCAAATCTAAGCTTAGTTCTGATTTTGGGGTTCAGTATATCCAACAACTTCCTCCATAAGTTGTCAAAGCTGATTTGAGTGATTACTTATGTTAGAATTAGGAATGTAGCTACTGCTACTTAGTTTTGTTGTTGTTTCTTAGTTAGGGTCTTTGGCCCCCATATGTTTCCAAAAAAAAAAAGTTGTTCTTTTCTAAGAGATAATACCAAGGAAATAGAAACACACATATTGACTTCCTCTTGTTGCAGGGACTGGCTATACTATGGCGTTCTACTGAGCATATGACCACAGATACAGCTGCAAAGGTATACTACGGAGCTGTTTTACTGCTTTTATTAGGCGAAGCAGGGCGGTCGGCTCTCTTGCATGAATTTCTTGATATGCAATATTTAAGGGAACATAACCAATCAGAAATCATAGAACCTGAAGAACTACGAGAGCGTCAAGATGCTTTATGGGATCTTCCCTGGTTGTTGGGTGCAGTCGTACCACTTCTTCTTGTAAAAACAAATTGGGAACAAATTTTCATGATTTCAACAATTGTGATGGGAGTGTTTTACTTATTCTTCTGTTGTGGCTACTCCTATTATTTCATAAATAGATTGGGAGAGACCATGTATCCAATCGACGAAGCAGAAAGGGAGGAAAGTGGCACAGACAAAAAAGTGGATGACATAGACCATTTACAAGGGCAGAATATTCGCCAAGACGAAGAGGAGCTCGCAGGACCAGCAAGAGGGAATATTTGGAGATTGATAAAAAGAATGAATTTGACAGGGGAAAAGCATTTTCGCAAACAAATAATCTCCGTCTGGATAACCTTCCTAGCATACAGCATTGTTAGTGCGGCAGGAAGTACGTTCTTTTATGAACAAATGAGTAACTTGCGTATTCCAATCAAGAACTATGACATTGCAGTTTATTTCAATGTGATTGCTTCACTTTCAAAGCACGCGATTTCATCTCTTTGGGAATGGAAAATTCCAAAGGAAACGAAAACGCGAGTTAATACGCTGGTGAGAATCGGTTGTGGACTGGCTTGTGTTGTGACGTGTATCGCGACGGCTTGGCGGGTTGAGATCAGGAGGTTGAAGGAAGTTCAAAGGCAAGGAGTTGGAGACACTTCAGACGTTGTTCCCATGAGTATCTTTAGGCTAGTTCCTCAGTTCTCCTTGTTGGGGATCATGGAAGGGCTCTTAGTTGATGGGTTGATTGACTTTTTTGTTGAGCGAGTGGCAGGTTCTGATGACAAAGTGATGGTCGAATACTACGCATCCCACACCAGCGACGTCGTCATAGGTGTTGGAAAGTTACTGACGGCACTTAGCATTTTGGCGTTTAAAAGAAGATGGTTTGATGACACCATAAATATGAGCCGTTTGGACAAGTATTACAGAGCATTAACATTCATGAGTCTCGTTGGATTTTGCTACTACGTGTGTGTCTCCACCATGTATTACACCAATGCTGATGTACAAGAATCTACCGAACATAAAGAAAATGAGACCAACTCGCACAGAAATGAGAAGCATGAGTCCTCACCGCCTTTACCACATAAGTCCTCACCGCCTTCACCACAAGAGCCGTCACAGGCATTACAGGATTTACAGCAAGAACCACAAGACTTCCTTTACCATCAGCAGCCTCCTCCTCCTCCGCAGCAGCAACCACCGCCGCTGCCACCTCAATATTATCTGCCCCCACAGTACCCACCACCACAACAAGATCACTCTCCCGAGCAAACATACCCACCGGCAACGTCATTCCAACCACAGCCCTATCCGCCGCGGCCGTACAACTCATACACATATGCACCGCAGCCGGGCATGCCTGCAGAGTCGTACCCACCACAGCCATACCAGCCGCAGACATACAACTCGTACCCAACGCGGTCGGGTGTGCCTCCACAGCTGTACACACCACAGCCTTACTCGCTTCCATATAGCCCACAGCAGTACCCGCCACAATAATGCAAACTTCTTTGACGGTTTATAGATTTGAATTTGAAGAGTCAGTGATCAGAGCATCAAAAAGTTGGGATATTTGTTACGATAAATGAGGGTCTCAACTCTCAACCCTTGTATCAAAAAAAGGTCAACCCTATCCTCATAGTCAAAGTCGTGTGCCAGAGTGTTTTTAGGTTCGTGCTCATTGTAGAAAAGTTGTGTGTCCGTCTTCAAAAAAAAGAAAAGTTGTGTGTCCGATAAAAAATAAAGTTGTGTGCTTGAGTCGGTTGCCGACGAGGTTCAGTTTAGTGACTCTTATGTAGGGCAGGGGCGTCAATGTGTCAATGTGTGTGAGACCCTTGAAGTTTTCAATGATGCAAGTAGGATTGATGGTGCAGTCTTGGAAAGCTATCGATTTCATTAGTGTGTACACGTAAATGGTCGATTAAACGGTGTTGTACGAAAAGTTGCGGGTTAGCAAAGAGTAAGGGTGATCTGGTAATTTTTTAGTCTAGCTCATATTCTAGAACAGCTTAGACTCTAGTTCATATTAACAAAGATCAAGGCAAGTCACCAACTTCACCACCGCCTTCACCCGAACCGACCTTGTTTTGTCTTCTTTAACCTATGATAAGGAACACACTACATCTCATCAGAATCATATCCTATTGAAAACCAATTTTATGGAAGCTGCATAGGTAACATCCTCTTCAGAGTCAATTCCCGTTAGTCAACTTCAAGGGTTAGAAACAGCACCTTCTGTTGTATATTCGATCATGCCTTCTGCATGAAATTTGTTCGAAAACGTGTCTTCTCTGCTGTGCTAAAATTTGACGATGATCCAACGGTTAGACCATTCTCAGAGAAGGTAATACTGAGTGCAGCTCCCTGAAAATCCTATTTTGAGGTCTAGTTGTGATTAAGATCCTAATTGTATTTGCCTGTCCAATTTCCTTTCAAATTCAGTTTCTCCTTGCAATGGGTTGTGTTCCTATACTGATCATGACTCAAATTCATGAAGTATACTCTTCAAGCTTGAACCGATATCCAAATATTTATTGATCGGTAAGTATTGATTTGTCTCATGCAATTTCACATTTTCTTTGTTCATTCTCCATTTCACCATTTTGAGTAGGACTGGGCACTTAGTACCGGAATCCCGATCCCGTACCGGTCCCGTCCCGAAAGTTAGCGGGACGGGACGAGATAGGTTTTGAAAATAGCAATCTCGTCCCGTCTCGTCCCGTATTAACATTACCATAACGGGACGGGACGGGACGGGACTATCCCGAAAAATCCCGTCCCGTCCCGTAATATTAGAATACTTGATTTTATTCATTTTATACTTGATTTTTTAGGTTGCATGGTGTTACAATGCACTCAACCACACTTAATTTGGTCTAAAATAATACTTTTAATTTCATTCATGTTCTTTTTTTTTGCTTGTGTGATTTTGGATATTTTTAGTTGTTGTTTGAGGGTTAATTTTTAATGTGGGATGTTTAGTACTTTTAAAGTGGGATGTAATTTAGCACCTATGCACCTATGTTCTTGTTGATTTTAGTACTTCTAATTTCATCAATGTTCTTTTTTTTGTTTATGTGTTTTTGGATATTTTTTTTCCATTAATTTCATTAATGTTGTTCCAAACAGCATAAAAATGTCGAAAATTTCATACACTGATCAATTGTGGTGAAGCATTTGAATGCTTGGAGTTTCTCAACCCGTTTTTCCACCTGTGGTGGTGTTTGATAATCAATTAATTGTTTTGAAAAAAAAAAAAAAAAAAATTTAGTCGGGATCAGGACGTATGGGACAGATTTTTAAAAAACACATTCCCGTCCCGTTCTTTTATTTTCGGGACGGGACGGGATTCAACAAATCCCGGCCCGTCCCGTCCCGTGCCCAGCCCTAATTTTGAGTTCAATTGTCTTATGAACCATGCTTGTTATCTGAACCCAATCTACTTCATAATCTTATTTGTGTCTCTAGTGGAGTGAGTATTCCTATACGGTTGATGTCATTGATAAAGTTCTTGCTTCTGACCTTGTCAACATGTTTATGCAAATTACCTAAAATAACGTCCTCTACTTTGTTTTGTGTTGATCCCATTTCCAATTATACATCCTAAGGACTGTACTTGAACTTATTTCAAGTCCGAACTTGAAAGAGCTTTCAATTGAATTCTTGTTCGAGAAATTTTAAGAAAAAGCTGACAGATCAGTCTCTTCATGTCCAACTTTCCCTTACTTCTCCAGCTCCGTTTTTTCTTGAAATTTTAGCATGTTATATCTTAATGTTCCAACTCTAAATCTGGAAAGTTTCATGGTCATTGGTTGAGAATTGAACCCTATATGATTTTCCAACTTCCAACAGTTTCTCTCATTCTAATCTTTGTTCTTGTACAATTCATTATAAACTGTCCAGTGAGTTCCCAGAAGTACCAGGTTGCACCTTAACCATTTCAACCTCACTCTAACTACTTCATACATAACCACTATATATGTTATATGAGTGAAGTGAAAGGTTAGACATCGGAAGTGTTTGTATAGGATATGTGTAAGAGATTGATAATCTGTGATATATGTTATTTTAGGAATTTGGACAAGAGTTGTGGGCTGCTATTGATGGAGGACCAGGCTGTTATCAATGAAGGGCTAGTATTGGAGCATTAGGTACATTGCTATCTTGCTATTGCTAAATGATTTGAGGTAGGGAGGCTTCACTCTGGTTAGTATTTTGTACACTGCTTTATGATTTTTTTAAAATAAATTATGATTTAAAACTTGAGAGTATGAGATGACTTGACAGTGAGTGGGGCATAGCGACTTCCTTGGGTTTCGATCCCCTAAATCTCCGGAGGGGCTGTACGGACTGGAGAATATCTAACATCTTTTAAGGTGTGGCATTGCTCCTAGGCAGTATGGCATAAATGAACACTCTCGCTACTCGATCTTCACTAGTTGTGGAGGATTTTAATCTTTGGTGAGGATGTAGTTGGCTAATGTAGACCGGTCATCAGGTTTGGATTTTTACTTGGGTACTCTTAGATTTTCATTTGGTTCTTACATTGAAATTAATTATTTTGATTTTATTGATTTTTACTCAACTGGCGCCTATTACTATTTGGATTTCAAACGTAGTTAGGGTTGATGCTTGAGCAACGAGGACGAAAGCTCACCCCTACTATAGTTGGTTTTACAGGTACTGTGCATGAGGGTTAAGGAGGAGTTCGGGACTGAGCTGGGTGCTGTATTTCTCTTTTATTCTTTGGTATATTTGTCTTCGAATTGTGTTTACCTTTATTGTTGAATTGTGACATTTGTCAATCTGAATTTGTTGATCTCTATTTAGCTTCTTCATTCCAGCAATTGAGTTAAATTTATTGCTAAATTTGTCAACATTTAGATTTACAACAACAATTTTTGAACTTTTGTTCCAGCAGTATTGCTAAATTGTATACATTAGTAAAGTTTTAATTAATTGTCTCCCAAAGATTGATAAATTTATCAATTTTCTCTATCAATTTCTAAATTTATCAACTTCTTAAGTATACTGTTGGAGCAAAGATTCATTTAAAAATTGATAAATCTCTAATTTTTTTCAATTTATCAATACTGTTGGAGATGCTCGTTATGACTTATTGAATTACTTTGGTTTTACTGAAGTTATTGATTTTAGAAAGTAATATGGAAGTTGTTCTAGTTATAACGTCACTTTAACGAACATGAACAAAGTGTTTATTTCACCTCACATTAAATTATATGCTTCCCGCTAACTCTTACTATTTCTAATGTTTCGTTTTTAGTAAAAATTGTCTTGCGTTTCTCTAGGACATGAGTTAAGCTTCTTAGCTTGTGTTCCTAAAGGTTCGCGGCACCGTATCCAATTTGGAGATGTGTAAATTGGGGCATTACAATGTGTTTATAGGACAGACCAATAGGATGATATATATGAGATATTGAGTATTTTAAAAATAAGAATAACTTTGTTATTTACAAACTGTTTGTTGCATTTTTATTGGGCTACCTCACTGTCACTATAGAAAAAGCCATACCTAAGAATTTTTCAGTTCTTTTATTGGCATTACTCGTCGTGTTAAGAGAGCTTGTGATAGTTTACTAGACTAGACTAGTTTCCTTTTGTTGTCTTTACTATATATATTCTCTTGTCTTGGTTGTAGTATGTATTGTTATTAAAAGGATTGAATTAATTCAGTGTGTATACTAAGAGATCCATTATTACAACTTATATGATGGGATTGAGCATTAGACTAGCTTTTTGATCAAATTTTTCAATTTTAACAATCATTTTTTAGATCTTAATATGTAGATCATTTATGCAAAATTTCATTCAAACTAGTGATCGTTAAGGTGCTCAAAACTGCGATTTGCATGAACTGTTTATGTTTGGTAGATCTGAACCGTACATTGATTTAAGCTAGTTCGAAGCCTTAATGATTACTAATTTGGCCGAAAATTTTTAAAAAATGATCTACTCATATATACCTAGAGGTTGAATGGTGGAGATGTTGATATGTGATCAAAAAGAAAAGAACCCTTAATGGAAGAGCCCTAATAGATATAGAGGATATGTTTTTCCTCTAAAATAGATATAATTCTAATTTTACATGAGTTGTTAGAGATGTTCTAAGAATAATAGAAATGACAAAATGGGAAAGGATTTTCTTATTATTGATTTTATTGATAATTTTGAGCCACATAAATCATGAAAAAAAAAAATCTTTGATGAAACTCATGAAAGCTAATGAGAAAGGTCTCGGATATATATGTTTGTTATCAACAAAGCAGAACCTACCTAGGGATAGATCTTCTTATAAAAAATAAAAATAAAAAATAAAAAAATGGGGAGAGTACCAACATTACACAAATGAAATGCGGATTATATATTCGATAATTACTAGGACTGCTGAAATTCATGATACCAACTACCAAGCACACTGATCACATTTTCCTTCATTGTCACTTTGCTTCTCAAGTCTGGAACCTCACTTTTCCTTCAATCCCCTCATTACAATTTCCTTCCTTCCTCCACCTTAAACATCTAAACAATCTTTCCAATACACAACTTCCTTTTCTTGAAATTGCCTTAACTACGGCCTACATCCTTTGGAAACAGAGAAACTCTGCCATTTTTCGTAACCAAGCTCATGCCCCTCCCAATGTTGTCTTCTCAGCTGCCAATCTTTTTAAACAATTCCGAAATTGTCACCTTACCAATTCCCATAATAATTTCTTTTCCACAACTGTTTTCAAATGGTTTCCTCCTCCTCCAAATTGCCTCAAACTTAACTTTGATGGATCGGTTATTAACCATTCAGCAGCTTCTGGATTTGTCTTTCGGAATTCTGAAGGCAATCCAATCCTGGCTTCCACGAAACATGTTGGAGATCAAGACATCCTCATAGCTAAAGCGTTAGCCTTAAGAGCCGGTCTCACTGGAGCCTGGTATCATAATTTTACTCATTTTCAGGTTGAAGGAGACTCCAAAACTCTCATTGACAGTATTAATGGAACAAGGACATGCCCTTGGAGAATTCTCACAATTGTACGAGATATTAAACATCTTGCTTCGCTTCTCCAAGTCTCTTCTATCTGCCATATCAAGAGGGAACAAAATTTTGTGACAGACGCAATAGCAAAACTTGGTCATACCATTTCTGTAAAGGCTTGGAATGCTTCTCTTCCCTTATCAGCCAGTTCAGCTTTTTATTTCGATCTTATAGGAACCGGTTGTTTTAGGGGTTTCCAGTTGTAATTTATTTCCATCCAGTCGAAAAAAACTACCAAGCACAAGCAATGTAAGAACACCTCGAGGAACGATAGGAAATTGATCACAAAAGCTAACAATTAGGCGTCAGGCAAGAAGCGCACAACAGGAACACAAGTAGGACTACAAGACACATCACACAACACACAATAGAGGAAAATGAAATGCATATATCTCGATCATCACTAGAACTTCTTGATGAAGTCATGGATGTGTTCACTAATTTCATTAGGCCTTTCTTCGTTAATAAAATGGCCAACTCCTTCCATTACGACTACCTCTTCCAGTAGCGGCACATATTTCTTGAACCCACCTTTGTGTATGAAATCCTTGGCTCCAAGAGAATTATAAACTAGGTCCTGGTCTCCCACAATGAACTTAACTGGAACTTTTATCCGAGCCCCAGTCCAAGGTGCAGTCAGTTCCCAGTTCCTGCATTCAATCAAGGGCGGTGAGGAATGGAAACAACAGTTAACATAGATTGCAAGTGAATATGGAGACCAAAGATAACACATTATCAGTAAACTAGTTATAGGCGTCAATTCAAGCAAAGATTGAAGTACATACCTGTCAAAGTTTCGATAGTAGTTTATGCCACCAGTGAAGCCCTTCTTCTCGAAGAAGCTGACATAGTAGTTAACATCATCCTCAGACAACCAACTTGGCAAAGGAATTGGAGCATCTGGAGGATGTCGAAAGCCTTTACCTTTAGGCAGGAAAAGTGGACCAGGATGGCGATATGTCAGGAATTCCTTCATAACTCTTGCAGTACCGATCTGGGCAAATTCAGCTTCAATCTCTCCTGGTTCCTACAAAATGAGTACATAATCGTCTATCATAATCCAATTGATGCCATCAAAATTTGTTTTCTCAAACTACATAGGATACTTGGTTAACAAAACCAATGACTAAACATTTGTCATATTATAAGCAACTGTAAGCGCTGGATAAATGAGGTTGAATAGAGACCATACTTATCAATTCCTTTCTTATATATGTTTATTCCCAGCTAACTCCCAAAGTAGAGAACATCCAAGATGGAAGTAGTTCCTAAATCAACTAAATCGAGCCTTGGCAATAAGAATTTTAGTCCTCTTCATGATAACAATCACTAAATAACTTGTAGTGGGTCATTTTCTTTATTTTTGGTTACAAAACAAAAAGGTCTTTTTCAATCACCACAGGATTCAAGATAATTTACTATATATCTATTTTCCGTCGGGTCGGTTACTGTTCACTTGCTACAGTGGTTTTACTGTTAACATTCTACAGTGTTGGGCCTGCGTGTTGGGTCTCGGTGCTGCGTCTTTGGTTCTCTCTGGCCCTCTCTAGACTCTTCTCACTCTTTCTTTATTTATCTCTCTATCTCTGCTCCGTACATCTCTCCATCGCGAATGCAGCAGGCTGGGGTGACAAATACCTATTCCAAGAAAAAAAATTGTTCAACTTCCAGAACTTTTGGAGAGGTCGAGAAAGCTTGAGACTTGAGAGTCCTTATCTAAAATAGTATCTGAGAAACTTTGAGCCGAAAACCAAGTTTCTCATTCCTTTCATTCTAGAAAGGTCGTTGTCATCGTCATAAAAACATTGGTAAGTTTCCACAGTACAGATAAATTTCCCAATCTGCACACACATCTGAATTGTTTCAGTTTTCTTCTCAGATCGATGATCTTCACGTTGGTAACTTTTGAACCTTTTGGTTTATTATTATCAGTCGGATAAGATAAAAATCACGTCAACATTGTTGGTTAGTTGGATTTTGGATTCATGATTCTTTTTTCTTTTTCTAATTTGCAGGTTTGGGTTAAGGCTGCTAGAAGTCGATTTCTGTGTTTAAGCTCTTTGGAGTTGTTAATCAGGTTTTCAAAAAGCCTCAGGTTTGCACGACCTTCTACTATCAGTGACTCATTGTCTCACCATCTATAAATGAATGAATGCATAGAACAACTAAAATGCTGCTCACCAAGTGTTTGATAAAATGCTTATGAGACAGTTCTTTTTTTTTTTGTTTTATGTTTTCCAGTATCTCATTCAAGCTTAGCCATAAGCAACTTTTAGTTTTGAGTGCTTGAATATATTGGTTGGTCTTTGATCATTCGAAATGAAGTTGATATGAATAAACTGTGAGCGTCAGCTTTTTCATGAAGCGAATGCAGTTGATAAAATAATGTGGACAGCTGTTACAGAAACTTTTCCTAACACTTGAGACTATTTTTATTTTGTTGTACTTGATTGTGTTTTTCTTTTTTCTTGAAAACACCAGATCTATTGTCTGTACACAAAAAGGTCAAGATACAATTTTAAAGAAAGATCGATATATCCAAACCTCACAGTGTAAACTTTGGCATGTGGACGTAATATGGCTTTATAACTATCTTTCATAACATTGCACTTAACATGATTTATACGCTAATTTCATCATTGTTATCTATTAGATGCGAGTGATTTAAGGCATGCAACCATTTTTCTGTTTTTAACATCTAAAAAGAAATCAATTATGAGCTAAGTCAGATTCAAGAAAAGTTTGAGCCAAGTCAGAGTCTGATTATGTATTTGCAGACTGGGTTTTTGGGATTCAAGGCATACTTGGATAATTAACATAAGTTGAATCTGGAGCTATTATTTCATGGAACTTGAGCTATTATTTCATGGGTATGTTTATTTTTTGAATATAGAACGAACGAAAGGCTATCATTGTCGAAAGACAAGTGATTGATCTATTCTGATAGTGAGATATTAGTATAGTCAGTATGGCAGATATATGTATCTTTGGTGTAAATATATTCCTAGGAGTGCAGGAGTAGGATTGCAGCTGTACATGGATAGGTTAAAACTACTGCAAGTACAATAGTATCAAAAGAAAATGCAAAAGAAAAAGGAACAAGAAAAGAAAACGAAGAAGATAAAGAATAACAAAATTATATACGATGTCCATTCACATCCATTTTTTCAGAGGTCTACTTTAGTTGTCGTTTTTATGTTTAGTTGGTAAATTCAATTTCTGTGCCAGTTCTTTCAGAGGCTGGAATAAGAGGAGTGGAGAGATAGAATGTAAGCAGCTGCAAATGAGGTCTAACAAGGTTAGTCTTTTTCAACTTTCAAGTATATTTCATTGACTATTTGCTTCTTGAGCACTTCAAATATATAAATGCTGCATAGCCACCGTGGTGATTTGAAAAGATATAATTTATTAATACTATTAAGGCATCCTATGACTTGAACTGATGAAAATTATTTACTATAATCTCTCAACTTGATTCAGCTTAATTTATGATTTGGTCCTTGCACCTTTTCTATCACTTTTAGTTTTAATGCATGTTTTTCTTTATCATGGACACTTTTAGCTGCTTTAGTATTTATAGATACTCGATGCCTATTCATATTAATATCTTAATTCTCATTTCTAAAACCTAGCAATTTTCTTAATATTGTACTTTGCTAACCAGAGAATTGGAGTCTAGAATTGGAGCAATTTTCAGTTTGATTGTGATTTTTTGAATTGGATACAAGTTTTGTGCTTTCAGAGCCACTAACAGAGTATAAGAGCTCAGTTGAGCAATGGAACCTACAACATTGGAATACTTGCTTGGGAGGTTAGAGCAGTATGATTAAGATATGGAGGAATATCAGCTATAAACATTTCTGGACTTGAGTATTTTGAGGTAAGATTTCTTCTACCATTTCTGTCATTCTATCGTGTTTTTTGTATTACTATTTCCAATGAATATAATTTGATATTGGTTTGCTCAAACATCAAACGTTTTCTTTTTAATATACATGTTGAGATAGATGTCATTAATTTAATAGGCTTCATTGAGAAAAAGTAAATTTTATAGGAAGCTGCTATACTCTATACTCTGTTTTATTGGTTATTATTGATATTGCTTACTATGATTACTTGGGTCCAACTATTTTCTGTGATATTCGTATGCTTACCTTAAAACTTTCACACTGTTAAGTCTAACTCAATGCCGTATTTTTAGTGCAATACATTAGTACCTCAAGAGCATTAGTAAATTTTGATATCTGAAACTTGCTTACACAATTAAGTTCATTATTTGTAGTTTGCAAGTATGTTATCTATTTTTGATAATGTCTTCTTCTTCTTTTTTAATGAGTTTCTTGAGGTCAGTTATATGCGCGCCTTTATGACATGTTTTTTCTTTATCATTCCACATATTGGTTTAATACCTAAAAGAGAACATAATTTAGTGTCATTCATTATTTTATGAGTAAATAAGGTTGTTCTTATATATCTTTATTTTTTTATTTTTGAATGCAAAGGATGGATCATTATACAGTCAATTGCTTTACACAAATTGAGCATGCTATTACATACAAACAAACATATGAAAATGCACTAGATTGGTATACAACTAAATTTTTGCAGGTAATAGAGGTGGAAAAGATATGATTGTTTGGGCTAATTTTCAGGACAGGCAAATGATGAAATGAAAGTGACTGAATTAGAAGATAAATTTAGCATTGTGATGAGCAAAATTGAAAGTTCAAATTTGATCTGCTCATCGTGATATATTCTCATGTGTATGCGAATGTTCAAACTAATAATATGCGAATGTTTCCAAAAACCATCTCAAATTGTCCCAAGAGTGATAGAATACACACATTTTCTTATGACCCGACTGCTGTGTTTTGAATTGTTAATCCGCCCGCAGCAAGGCGAGGGTCTGATTTCTAGTATACAAATACTGATCAAAGAATTCACTAAACAATTCACTTTGAACAGTATATATAGTACTTAGGTTGACTACTACTATAGAATAAAATAACCAGCAACATAACATAATCAGATCCAGATTAAGTTTTAAGGTTTGTCGCAAGTGCAACCTCTGTATCATATTTCATCACAAACAGTAAAAATTTCTGGTGATTTCTGAAGGATGCAAATTTACCAACCAGCGCTATTGTGTTGGTCACGGGACTATCAAGTAAAATGCTGCCACTTCGACAATCAAAATCATGAGTTAACTATGGTTACCTTAATTAATGGATTCTTAATTAATTATCTGAAAACAGAAAATCTCTTGTCCACTACTCTACTGCTCTACGTTTTCTTCTTCTCTTCTGTTTCGTTTACAGCTTTTCTTCTTCAACACCCAACACCTCGTTCTCTCTCTCTCTCTCTCTCTCATCTTTTCTCTCTCTCTCCCATTGTCTAATTGTAGTTTAGGAGAAGATGAACATCTGAAATTACAAATAAAAAGAAAAAGAGATTGAACATCTGGGTTTCAAAAGTTAGAATTGGAATATGAATT
>NC_020494.1:11649937-11657584 GCF_000184155.1 Fragaria vesca subsp. vesca
TACTCTCTCTCTCTCTCTCTCTCTCTCTCTCTCTCTCTCTCTCTCTCTCATCCCTTCCGATCAGATAGTCAAAAAGCTTCTGCATCGTCGACGACGGCGTCGCGGTTGGCAACCCGGTTGATGTGGCCACGGTGAGGATGCAGTGAAGCTCATTCCGGCTTTGTTCCCCTGTTCCGGCTCCACCGCAACGGAAATCAGACCCTGTTCCTGGCATCGAGCTCCTCTGCCACAACGTACACGCATTCTTGCTTAATCGGAGACGATCGGTCCTTCATCTTCATTGAAGATGCCTTCGCAGACGAGAAGATCGACGGGGTCAAGTCTAAGCAGCCGAGCTCTGATCTCCGATCTTCAAAACCAGAGGCGTTGGCGATGCGAGCCGATCTCCGCACCATGGCAGCCTCCGATCATAGTTGGTCGTCCTCGCTTGGTCGCACGCCGTCAGTTTTCAGGAGACCGGTCGAGTTCTACAGGGTAATAAAGTTCTACTGGAGTAAAAAAGGTACTACTGAGGGGTGAAAAGTTTATTATTAAAGTAATAAATGTATTACTGGAGGTGACTATGGAGATATTGTATTGCATGTTTACTACCCCCAGTAGAAGTTTACTAGGGGTAGTAAACTTAAATTTTTCGCATATAAGTTGGGTTTTTGTTGTTTTAAAGTGTATACTGACCTGAGAAATATTGTATTGCAAGTTTACTACTCCCAGTAAAAGTTTACTAGGGGTAGTAAACTTCATTTTTTCGCATCTAAGTTGATTTTTCTCCTTTTCAATGTGAATTATGGCTTTGGAGCTACTGTTATAAAAGTTTACTACCCCCAGTAAAAGTTTACTAGGGGTTGTAAACTTCATTTTTTCGCATCTAAGTTGATTTTTCTCATTTTCAATGTGAATTATGGCATTGGAGCTACTGTTTTGCAAGTTTACTACCCCCAGTAAAAGTTTACTAGGGGTAGTAAACTTCATTTTTTCGCACCTAAGTTGATTTTTCTCCTTTTCAATGTGAATTATGGCATTGGAGCTACTGTTTTGCAAGTTTACTACCCCCAATAAAAGTTTACTAGGGGTAGTAAAAAAGATTACTGGGGGTAGTAAAAGTTTACTAGGCAATTTTCCGGTCGTCGGAAAATTCCGGTCACCGGTGACCGGATTCCGGCGGCCGGAGTTCGGAGTCCAGCGACCGGAATGCGGCCGCCGGTGACTGGCGCCGGAGCCCGGTGTGATTCCGGCAAAGTCTTCCCTCCATCTTTTTCACTTTTTCTCTTTAAGTAAAAGCTAAGGGTAAAAAAGTCTTTAAAAATGTAATTTTATTATATTTAAATAAAGATTTGTGTATTTAGGCTTAAAATAAATACCTTGTATTCAAATGGGCTAATAAAAAAAATTATCATTGAAATAGGGTTTGACTTTTTCTATTTTATACATTAGGGCTTTTTCCCTATATTTAATTAATTATGTTAACCATAATTAACTCATGATTTATGATTTTAGGTTATCATAGACGGCAGCATTTTACTTGATGGTCTCATGACCAACACAATAATGCTGGTTGACAAATTTGCATCCAAACAACTTCATGCATAATCTCTGAATGGTTATCTCAAAGTAATGGGTATTTCCAAAAGAAACTTATGTGTGGCTCAAAATTATCAAACAATTCAATAAGATAAAAGCAAAAACTGAAACCCAGAGTAGTGAGGGAGGAAGAAGAAGAACCTGAAATCTGCACATGTAATAGTCATCCCCATAAACAGCTCTCAACATTTCAGTAGTCTTCCTCTGAGGATTTCTAGGACTGAACGCCACGCTCAAGTTGACCAGAGCCTTAACCCGGTCCGGCCGAAACAGACAAAGATACCAAGCGATCAACGCACCCCAGTCGTGCCCCACCACGAACACCTTCTCCTGATCCGCCGCTACAGCATCCAACAGCGCCACCAGATCGCCGACCACGTGGAGGCACGTGTAGCTCGACTGATCGGCGGGCGCGTCGGTGTCGCCATAGCCGCGGAGGTCCGGGGCTACGGCGCGGTAGCCGACCGCGGCCAAGGCCTGGATTTGGTGCCTCCAGCAGTACCACAGCTCCGGGAAACCGTGGATGAAGAGGATCACGGGGCCTTGACCCTTTTCGGCTACGTGCATGTTGATCCCGTTGACTTTGACCGTCCTGTGCTCTATTCCCTCCATTTCGTCTTCTTTGTCTTCTGCTCTGGTTTTGTGGAAGTGAAAGGAAACTGAGAGCAGTATATAGAAAAACCAAAGACGGAAGAGATAACGATTCGGCAAACCTTATCGTTTTGTGGGTGCGAAATCAACTCAAAATGGAAAAGGGTAAGAATACTAAATGCTGAAATCAGATGCCACGGACTGAAAATAGTCGTGGAGTAAAGAAAATGGACCAGACGGAAGAAATGACCCCAACTTTTAGAGACTTTATGACATAAGCGTTAATCGGGTAATTAGGACTGGACGGAAATACGGTAACTCATTCGGCCGGCGTGATTAGTAGGGATATGAGTACCCGAAACTCTGCTTGTCTACTTGTCTGCTCAAGTGATGCGAGTAGATCGTAGATCAAGTCAGTCTATGTTTTAAAATGTTTTCTAAACACTGTCTAAACATTAAAAACTTGAGATACCATTCTGATGTTATCAAAACTTAAAGTACTAAAGTTTATAAGGAAAAAAAAATAAGTTACTGTTATGATAAATTTCTTTTTTATTATATAAAAAAATAACAAAACAAAAACAAAAACTCAAAGGTATATTGGTCATTTCATGAATAAAAATGACTGTCGTCAGTTTTTTTTAATAGAGTTAACGATTTTAGATATCAAACTTTGGTCGAGATAAGAACGTGAGATAATGTTTTGAAATTTTCTAAAAGTGAGGTACCAAAGTTTTGTTTTTTCAAAAAGTAAGACACTATTTGGACTATTTTCCTTTCTATTAAAGAATAAAAACAGGTTTTCTTTCCATAAAAAAATAAAAAAATTTAAACAGATAATTGGTATGGGACTCAGATGTTATGTCCATTCACGTAGGTTTCTTCAGCATGTTACATTGTTTATGGGTTTGTGGGCTACCAAAAGAAATACATAAACTTTACAAATCATCAACAAATGAATAGAAATAGTGAACCGATGCATCGCTAGCTTTTATAAAAGAAGACTGAAAGCCATGATTTTAATCCAAGTCACCAAGACAGTAATGGTGATCATGAGCCGGACGGGCTCGAACTTTATACCTTAATACTCACATTTCTTTCATAGCGATGTAGAACCCTTTGCAACAAGTCAAGCCTAGCTAGTACCTTTCAATCGACCCTTCCCAAGAGCCTTAAATAGCACCTATCATAGACAATGCTATTAAGAAGACAGCGACCTCTTTTACACCCTGTGCTAATAAGTACTAGACCATAAATGATCGATGGTAAAAAAATAAAAAGAAAATAAAAAATAAACCTCATGAGCAGTCGTCCTTGCCCGTGGAATCGAGTCAATCGACAGCAACCAACAGGCATCACCGGCGGGGCTGGAACAAGCGCTGCCAATCCTGCCATTAGTTTTCTTGCCAGAGCTACAAATAGGTAGGACATAGGAAAGTTGGTTTTACCAGAGAATAATTACTCTACTCTCAAACCAATTTATTCCTTCTTTCTTTCTTTTTTCTGGACAAACTTCTGAAACCAATTCAAAGAAGCATTTCAGGGTAGGAATATGAAAGATACAAATAACATTCAGTATATATAATCACGGGATAATAAGACTGAGTTAGGTTATATATACCAGTCGAACTATACAAGAAACTCTGCGTGGAAGCAACTGCAAATGTATATTAGGTAACAAAAATGATGCAAATGATAGTAACGATAGTTGCAAAGAAAAGAAAGGAATAGATTCCCACATGTTACACGAAAAGCCTATAATTGGAGACTACTGAGACAAGGGCCTTTGGTAGACTAATCAAGGTCCCTTTTGTCCCCGTAAACCCTTCTTTTATGTAGCATCATTGTCGATTACTTTCATGCATTATTTGATTTTGTATAGAGCAGCTTCCATTGATTTCATTGCAAGATTGTTAAGAGGTAAGATAGGTCCACTGTAACAAGCTGGAAACATCATATCAGTCCTAATATAGGACAGTAACAATACATCAATGAAGTTTAATTAATGTCTTACAATTTCGTTAAACACGATTAATTGCAAAGGAAATAGTACCAGAAACGATGAACATTGTTGTGAAAAACAGGCATACATTTCAAAGTCACATTCCTGAAAGCAAAATACTACAAATGATGAAACACTACTGCTCGTCAGAGTAGAATTATCCCTATAATCAAATTGTTGTCAAAAACTCAAAATACAGACATGTATATCATAAACAGTTGAACCAAAGTCATATTTCTGAGAACACAATACTGAATCAGTCAATTAGAATTAATTCTAAATACAGTGATGCACGTTCAAATCGGAGCAACTCTTTCTCTAGATCAAAACAACAATCTTCTTTCCAATATCGCCTATCCACAGTGACAGTCATTGTCTCAAGCGCAGGTGATGAACTTAACAGCGGAAATCTTATCAATTCCAGTGCACCAGCAGCAGCAGCAACGTCGCAGCTTATTTTCACATGTCGCAGCTGAGTGAACAAGCAACTCTGGTTTTCATCGACCCAAGAGCTCACTTTCCCCCCTATGGCTTTATGAGTTTTTTCGCGGCAAAAAGAAGAAACTACTAATTCTTCCAGAGCAGTGGACATAATTCTCAGAAGACAAAGAACAGTAAATATATCCTTATCATCATCAATGAAGATACTACTTACAGAAAGAAATTGCAGATATAAACATGGTTTAGGCAGCTTTTCCGGCAAGTAGCCATCGGACAAATACTTTGTAAATTTGGCGTTCAGGCGAAGACGGTGAATATTGGGCAGCTGAGCAAAAAACTTGAGCAGATCACTAGATTTGCAGGGACCCTGTCTTTGGACAAACTCATTGTACTTAAGAATGTAAACATCAACAAGATTTGAGGTATTCAATATATTAATATCCTCACAAACTTACCCATAAAGCGAATTAATATCCACAAACTTACCCATAAAGCGAAGAACCTGGAGATTTGGTGCATTGATATTGAGTTGACTGAAATCACTATGCTCCACAATCAACCGCTCAAGTAAAGGAGAGTGAGTAATCGTGTTTTGAAACACATCATCCGTCAAGCTAACACGAACAAGTTCTAGGCTTTTCAAACTTTTGAAGCCTGTGAATGTGGACGGCGGTCGTAGCAAACATCCATGCAACTCTAAATAAGTCAAATCTCGACATAGAAACATAGACGAAGGCAGCTTATAATGCCCTCTCGGCGCCTCCCCTGTATTCAAGTATAAACTCTTTGATAGAGTTTCTTGAGACGTAAAGTATCCACCGATCGATATCTCTAACCGGTATACATAGTGTAGCAAGCTTGAACATATATACAGGGCCAATGTGACTTAAGAGTACATGATCAACAACATTCGCAAACGTTTGTTTCTGAGTTGAGATAGTATAACCATCAAATACCAGATGTGGTAGCATAGCCGATTTGTACCTCCACATAGATGATAAAACACTCGTCCTCACCGCATCCCTAATTGCCAAGCCTGACAATATCTTTTCTATAACATCACTTGGTAGGTCGCTAATTCTATCCAACTCCATGGCTGCTGTTTTTCTTCCCTCCATGCCTAGATCCGCAACGTAATAAGAAGTATGCAGGCGTTGAACCCTGAAAAGATAGGAGAGTTTACAGTAGAAAATAATAAGCTGATAGATATATTATTCATCCACAAATAGGAGGTTTATATAGAAATACAATTGTAGTACTAATAGGAAAATATCTTTTATACCTATACATACAAACAAAGTAAATATTTAAATAATATTCTACATTTACCAGTAATAAACTCTTTAGTAAATTATTATAAAGTTACTAACCAAATTTCAGTTTACAAATACATCTTCTACACAATATCTTACACATTTAAGGACAAATATTAACAAATTAAGACAAACTAATATTCACATATCATCTGTCACTACAATTTTACAAGGATACCCTTAATTACATATCAACTGCTACTGTCGACGAGTAGCACAGTAACACATCGCCGAGTAGCACAGTAACACCCGATAAAAAGGTGTTATTGCAATTTTTTTCAGGCAATTCTCCGGAATCAAACAAAGCTACTACTGTCGCGATAAGAGACTTTCATAAAGCTGCTATTGTCGCTATTAGAAACTTTCTGCTACTGTTACCGCGAATCTAACTACTAATGTCGACTTCTACTACCAATCTGCTTGCTACTGCCTACGTTTGCTACTCATCCCACTCTGCTACTGATTACTTCTCCTATTGAACCCATTTCTACTGCCTCAACTAGTCTTCTCCATTTTCAATGCATTACCTCAACCCAATCATATAGCTCCACTTTCAATGCACTATCTTCGTCCGACCTCAACCTCCCACTGCTACTCAAACACTCAACCCAATCATATACCCAAACCTGAACCCCCAAAATTTAGCGACAATTGAATTGATACTCTTTAAACAAGAATCGACTCATCTTCCTCCTCCATGGCGTTGAATGCTCATGTCGTTGGCCTCAGATCATGTAGCTTTAGTAGCAGATTGGATTTTGACTGCGGTGGAGGACTGAGGAATATGTACAGTGAGATCGAAAGGGATCGGTGGAGCCGTAGTCGTCGTGGCAGAGCCGTCGTTGTCGAGGAAGCGCAGTCGTCGTCGTATATGAGCATCGTCGTCGAGCCTCGTTCATCGTCGACGAGCCTCGTTCATCGTCGACGTTGAGGAGTCAGGCATGGTTGGCGAGCGTCGTCCGTCATATATGACTGTCATCGTCAAGCGTCTTCCATCGTCGAGATGGTTGCTTCGCTTCTTGCATTGGTATGAGAGAGAGAGAGAGAGAGAGAGAGAGAGAGAGAGAGAGAGGAACAAATCTATGGTGATGGGGTGATAGAAGATAAAGTACGAGGTGTGCTTTTTGATTTAGAGTTGGGCATTTTAGTCATTTCATATCTACAATTCAGGTCAGGCCTGCTATTATTTTTGTTGGGCTTGGGTTCATGTCCTAATTTATATAAGAAATATTGAAGGTGGATTTTTTGTGTTTTTAAACTTGGTCAGTTCCTTATATGTAATTTTCTCTAAACTCTTAGATGGAACTTAGGAATCCAACAAATTTAAGAGAAAATTCTCAATTTGATTGAATAATAATATGATTGATGAGAGCCTACAACTGTTTAAGAATACTTATATAAAGTGAGTCTTGTAGATATCGTTGTTCCCATTCTACAAAGGATAGCATGTGTTCCAAACGGACATTATGGCTAAAAGTTACTCTAAATCATATTTAATATATTTTGCACAAACAACCCGGAAAGTCCAAAAAAACAACTTTCTTAATATTCCAGTGTGTGTCAACCTCTTTATATGTGATTACCTATCTTCAAATCACTCATCTTGATTCTACGCTGCTTCCATACTTTAATTTTTTTCTCGTTAAACTAAGCATGTTCTCGTCCTACATGGCTACATCAATCTGCTACTTTTTTTTATTACTAATCAATAATATAATCACA
>NC_020494.1:11658009-11662801 GCF_000184155.1 Fragaria vesca subsp. vesca
CTCTCTCTCTCTCTCTCTCTCTCTCTCTCTCTCTCTCTCTCTCTCTCTCTCTCTCTCTCTCTCTCTCTCTCTCTCTCTCTCTCTCTCTCTCTCTCTCTCTCTAGATCTCCTCACCATCATCGCTGCCCATCATCACCACGCAAGGTCTCATCGGTCTCCCTAACCCCGGCGGCGGACACCGATAACAGCAACTTGGTCGAGAAACTCAACCAATTCCTCCGCCATCTCCAAAGGTGAGGACATCGGCCCCTTCGTATGCAAAGCCTTCGCCTCCGGCAAACCCAAGGCCCTCCTCCTCCACCTCTATCCCTTCTCCCACTCCAAAGAGTCTGAAATCGAGGTCTGCCGCGCTCTACCAGGACTTCATCCAAGCCGTCGACTACCTCCGATCTCTCCTCTCCAATATCGACTCCCTCAAATCCTCCGGTCCCTCTCCAACGTCGACATAATCTTCTTTGTCATCAGAGGTGAAGTCCAATGGAGATCCTCGAGGCCGGCATCTTTGAGGCAAGGAGGGAAGATGCGGTGGAGTAGTCCGGGTTATGATTTTGGATAGAAATGAAATCCCTCAAAATTGGGCAGGTGCATGGCTTTGACTAATTTTTCTCTCTATTTTTATGAGTTGAGAGTTTGAGAAAAGAGGAAGTGTGAATAGGAAAAGGGATGGTGGAATATTGAATGTTGGCGATGATAAAAATGCAGTAGGATGTTTGTTGGTCCAGTTGCTTTCTTTTTTGAGTCCTTTCGAACTTAAAAATGTATGTTTTAAATGATTATTGGGTGGTAGTAACTGAAATACTAGGGTTAGTAACTTAATTTCGACGACCAGTTGCCAGAGTAGTTTCATTACGTGGGTCAATAATTTATTATTAGAGTCAATATCATGTTGATTAGGAGTCAGTAACTGATTATTGGGGGCCAGTAACCAAGTTATTGGGGTCGGTAACCTGATTATTGGGGTCAGTAACTCGATTATATTTTGATAATTTTTCTTTTCTAGTATTATTAAGCTGAAATAAGTTGATTATTGGGGTCAGTAACTGATTATTAGGGGTAAATAACTGATTATTGGGGATCCGTAACCAAGTTATTGGGAGTCAGTAACTGAGTTACTGGTGATTGGAATTCGGCGACCGGAAAAAAATCTGAGTTACTGGGGGTCAGTAACTGAGTTACCGGTGATCGGAATCCGGCAACCGGAGAAAATATGAGTTACTGTGAGTCAATAACGGCGATCGAAGAAATTTTCGGTAACCGGTGACGGGCAACCGGAGTCTGGTGGCGGGTAACCGGAGTCTAATGAGGTTCTGGCCAAGTATTCTCTCTCTTTCATTTTCTCTCTCTATACATGTTGAAGTGGTGAGGGTAAACTTGTCTTATAAATATACAAAAATTATTTTTTTATTATGACATTAATAAAAGTTTATGCATTTGGGCATAAAAAATGTTACTTTATATTGGATTGGCTCATGAAAAAGATTATCATTGTAATGGAGAATGAGAGGTTTAAATCAGTATTAAATGAACATTTTCCCCTTGTTTTTTTTCTTTAAGGTGAATGGATGACAAGTTCATTGATTAGGCATCATTACAATCAAAGATTAGTGTTGCCTACACACTTGATGAAATAATAGTAACCAAGAAAGAATCTTGTCTTCAATAAAACACCAAACTATCGGCCATTTTTGCCTCAGCTTGCAAACTCCTTTGATTGGGCAAGTCAAGTTGTTTGTTCAAGCTTCGGCTAAGGAATAAAAACCTTAATATAACCGACACTGGTATAGGCACGTTTTTGTGGCCTTCTCACCTGGTGGAATCATACCACCACTGTTTCCTATCTAGTTAGGTTTTCCAGATGGGTTAGTAGTTAATTGCTATCACCTTGGTATGGTGCGGTATTTTCTTTTGGAGTCGTGTCATCTAGATGACAAGTATTTGTTGTTTGTGCGGGATGATTTGGAGCGTAAGCTTAATGAAGAAGGCAACTTCCACTTGAAGAGAGTTGTAAGGAGTTGTAAACCCTCAAGATCCCAATTTCGCAATCATCGTATAGTGATAACATAAAGTTTGAGAGCCTCTACAACTCCCGTAGCCGGTCGATCATCTTGCTTTCCCTCTGAAAGCCTAAAACAGCTCTTGGAATTAAGCACCTTTCCAATGCCTAATGTCGCTCTAGCTGATGCGATAGTTGCATAGCTCCTTAATGCACTACCCTGACTTGGCACTTGACTTAACTTGCATTCGAGACAGAATGATGGTGCCTCCCCCTCATGAATAGCCAGCCCGCCCCTATGCGGCAGCCCTTACCTGCCTTGAACTACAGGAGCGGTCTTGCATACACACACATATGAAAATAAGGCCCTTTTTCGATAGTTCTTCTAGGCCTTAGTCAAAGAATTGACTAAATACTAGAGTACTGCTAACAGGGAATGCTACCTTGACTCTGCTACTTCGCCCACCAAGCAAGTTAACCATAACTCCAAGTCTTGTCTTGAAAACAACCTCTATGTGCCTTTAGTGCAACATTTCTCTAGTGTACTTTTTGGGTAATGGTAACGGGCTCCAGAGCATACCGGTATTCAGTTTCTCTTATCAACGTAGTCATTTCTGAACCAGTGATTGTTCAACCTGAACAAATAGATAAGACTAGGAAATGCCCCCTAAGGGAACAACCAGATAGACTTGCTAACCCCCTGCTAGGGAACCCGTGCTGGAGCAATGTAACTGGATTAGAAAAATGATATATTTCCACTTAGCTTAGCTATTGCTTGAAAGAGTCATTTCGATCCTTTCTTCTTTTTAGTAGGTGAAGCTGAGTGAACTCATACCCTTAGGGGGCAATCACTGAACACAGACTTAATCGGTTCTTTTATCCGTTTTAACTACCCTCAGACCGGACCTGTAGCTCTGGTGTTAGAACTTGGGTTTAAGGACGATAGAAGGCCTTAGCTGTTGGTTGAAAGAGTAAGCCTTCTTTTTTTTTTTCAGAGTCAAGTAGACTACTTTTTCAGTTAGGAGCTAGAAGCTTAAAAGCTGCTAGGGGCTAGGAGTTAGAGAGGAGGAGGGGGAAGAAGTCACTCGTATGAGTTGTTGTTACGGTTAAACTACCTAATTAATCTTGCTTCTTAGGATACACCATTAATTAGCCTATGGACCTTCATAAATAACTCGAGCTTCCTGAGCTAGGCGACCCTCAAATATGCAAAAGGAAGCCTAAATCAGACGAGTCTAAACCTGAAGAATAGATTGCATTTGTCAAACCCTAACCAGAGAAATAAACGTATGGTGACAAAAGTCATAAGCCGAATGTATCAAACAAATAGACGATTTTGTTCGGTTAATTCAACTTTTGATCAGTTAAGATTATGATCTACATTGACAAAAATATGTAAATAAAAAAGAGTCCGGACAAGTGCGTCCAGACTAAGTCGTACGGACGGACGCACGCAAGTATTTTCCTAATATGCCCACCACCCTAGAGTCGTTGGAGCGGTTTCATACAGCCCACACATGAGGTGATAAAGTGTGTAGGTATCAAAAGTCACAGGCAAGAATCTTAAATGCATAACAGAAATGCCGGAAGCAGTCAAGCGCGCAGCAATACAAGAAACAACAAACTGACAATACACAGGTAAAAGCAACACTATTTAAATTTCTTGATGAAGTCGTGAATGTGTTTGCTGATTTCGTCACCCTTTTCTTGGTTGATAAAATGGGCAACTCCTTCCATTATAACAACCTCTTCTAGAAAAGGCACGTATTTCTTGAACTCGCCATTGTGTATGTAATCCTTGGCGCCAAGAGAATTATAAACTAGGTCCTGGTCTCCCACAATGTACTTAACTGGAACTTTCACTTGAGCGCCAGTCCAGGGTGCAAGGAGTTCCCAATTTCTGCCAAAAAAAAGTAACCATTCACATTAGATTGAAATCTGGACACTAATTGTAAGCATCAAACGTTTAAGCAAAGTCGATCTGAAGTAAATACCGATCACTGTTCCGGTAGTAGTTTATGCCACCAGTGAAGCCTTTCTTCTCAAATTTGCCCACATAGTAGTTAACATCAGCCTCAGACAACCAACTTGGCAAGGCGATCGGAGAATCAGAGGGATGTCCAAAGCCTTTACCCTTAGGTAGGAAAAGTGGACCAGGATGGCGATATGTTAGGAATTCCCTAATAACTCTTGCAGTACCAATTTGTGCGAACTCGGCTTCTATCTCTCCAGGCTCCTGCAAGATTAGTAATTAAGCAATCCCTTGTATATATCATGCATAATCAAATCTATACCATCCCAATTCTTTTGTTTCTGAATTAAACATATACACCAACTTTTAGATTATATTTTTGAATCTCCACCGTTCAGTTTGTTAGTCCTTATATATATATATATAAATATATATATCAATTCTACAAATTTTCAGTCAATTTGGTGATTGTTAAGTTGTCGAACAAGATTAAATCAATAAACGAACCAAATATGCCAAACCTGAACCGTTCATGCTTATAATTATAAATTGTAGTTTTGAATGCCTTAACGATCACCAAAAATTCTGAGAATTTACAAAAGTGATCTACTCATATAGAACTACATATTGAACGATGAAAATGTGATTTTGTGATAAAAAAGTTGGTGTAATCCCCTATCCCTCATATATGTCAAAAAAAGAGATCTCGTAGTGGAATGGCCTTATATGTATAAAACTACATATTGAACGGTGAAGATGTGATTTTGTGATCGAAAAGTTAGTGTAATCTCTTATCCCTCATATATGTACAAAAAAGGGATCCTTTA
>NC_020494.1:11664806-11672556 GCF_000184155.1 Fragaria vesca subsp. vesca
TAGTCTTCCCCATAAGCAGCTTTCATGGATTCAAGAATCTTCCTCTGAGGATTTCTAGGAAAATACTGGACGCTCAAGTTGACCAGAGCCTTCACTCGGTCGGGCCGAAACAGGCAAAGATACCAAGCGATGAGCGCACCCCAGTCGTGCCCCACCACGAAAACCTTCTTTTGGTCGCCGGCGACGGTGTCCAAGAGCGCGATGAGGTCTCCCACCACATGGAAGCAAGTGTAGCTCGACGCGTCAGCCGGTGCGTCGGTGTCGCCGAACCCACGAAGGTCCGGCGCCACGGCTCGGTAGCCGAGTGAGGCCAGAGACTGGATTTGGTGCCTCCATGAGTACCAGAGCTCCGGGAAGCCGTGGATGAGTAGCACCACCTGGCCTTGGCCTTTCTCAGCTACGTGCATGTTGATGCCGTTGACTCTAACGGTTCTGTGCTCTACTCCCTCCATATCTCTTCCTCTTCTTTTTTCTCTCCTAGCTGGTCGATGTTTCTGAAATCTGAAACTGAGGACAGAGTGATGATATATATCGGAGCCAAGTCTCATACATGAAATAAAACTTAAATAAACAACAACGTCATCGTCTAGAAAAAGTACATGTTTGTAAGAGCATCTCCGATGATAGCAAGAAAGTGATGTTCTCGTTTTCTTTCTATGCTTTGTGTTTAGTTGGGCCTGCTACCCGTTTTGGGCTTTTGTTGAAGTCGCTTTCAGACTCAAACAAAAAAACACTAAATATTGTAGTAAATCAGTGACTGTACAACAAACTTAAGTTAGTTGAACCCAATAAATTTGGTCTAATAGAAGAATGCTAGGTCGTAAGTGGGGCGAACGCTGCAAAAGCACTCCTGGTAATAGGAGGTCATTGGTCCGAACCCCAACTTATGAAAAATATCCCTCAGAGAGGGGTCATACCTTAACAAAAAAATTATAAAAAAAAAACAAAAAAACTAAATCTACTTCTTGGTTGTGATCGTATTATTACTTGATCATGAATGATGTATGAAAGTTTAATATTCCTCCAATTTTTGCTTGTTATGCTACTCATGTTGATAGTACTCTTGTGCTTGGTAGCTCTTAGGTTGAGGACACAAACCATCTTCTTATCCTGTCCTTTCGCTACTTCGATCTGTTCCAGTTTTAGTGAACCTTGCCTTGGGAGTGGAAGCTTTCCATCAACCTATCTCTTCCAGTAAGGCGAGCCTTGCCTTCCGCGTCGAAAACCGAACGAACTACTCTACTACAGCCTCAACCAGGGTGAATATACATGAAAGAAGGACAAGGCAGAGATTGTGTGAATACTACCAAATAATCCTACTGACACATGCAGCCACGTTAATGTGGATATGCAGATAACGTGGTTTGCAGGTTTGAGTAGTACTAGTCGATCACCCTCTTTCTGAAACAGACACAGAATGAGGGAGAGAGATAATAGCACATGATCGGCAACCCGGCCGCTCCTTAAATTGGAGCCTTGTGCTTCCTTTTTCTTTTGGTTTGGTCACTTTGTGATTGTCATTGTTGTCTGAAGTCGACCCATCGAACTGTTCCATTACTTCCATCCAGTTTGGTCTGCAGTCTGGTCCTCTTTATTGGCAATTCGCATACTAGTTACTCAATTTCTAATCCACCCCATCCTCCCCCCCCCCCCCCCCCCCCCCAAAAAAAAACGATATAAGTTTTGAATTCACAGCCATTATTTGAACCAATGAACCTTGCCGCTCCTTCTTGGAGTTGTCACACCAATCAACAATGCTCTGTGTAGTTGTCACACCAATCAACAATGCTCTGTGTTTTCTGTGTGTTGATTCCCACAGAGAAAAATCCCTAGTTTTGGACAAGCCATTACTGCCATTAGCGTATAAGCCTCCAGCGGTTAACTGCCATGATATGATCTTGTAAGGATGGTAATTACAAATCCTGAACACTATTGCAGCCTTGCAGGTGTAAGTTATAACTGCTTTTAGCTAGGAATTTCAAAGCTGCTTTAACAAAGCTGGTAAAGTTAACTAAAAGCTTTTAAAGAGTACGTGAGAATCAATATGCATATGGTTGCTTTATGAAACAATGACATCCATTCAATATTATTTCAATAGTATTTGCACTGAGGCCTCGTTTAGTTTATATAAAATTTCTTAACTTTTCAATAAGCATGGAGAATCATTAAGAACTAAAAAATTTAGATTGATAACTTAAGACACACAAAATCAAAAGTTTTTGTTTTTCTTTTTATGTTTGTCAAAAATAGAACTAAACAAATTTCATTTCTAAAACGTAAAAGTTGAAACCAAATGCAAAAATGTTATTTCATTAAACATGCATAACGAAAACAATATTAAGGCACTTTGATGGCTGTCTCATTAACTAACCTAGATTGCAACTTCGCAAGATTACATGTGCCCTATCCGCAAGATTACAGACCAGCACAGATAACATTTACTTTATTACTTAGAATATTGCAAGATTAGAGTTTGATAATCCTTATCATCCAGGATTTTCAGCTAAGCAATACTGGTGACAAATAAGTTGTTGCCAGCCGAAGAGATTGGCTCCTATAATGGCTTCTTGTGAGCGCTGAGGTCAAGAACATAATAAACTACCTAAATCACATAAGATCCATAAAAAATTATTAATGATCTGCACATGTGATATACCCAAACTAACGGATGAAAGAAAAATTAATTTACAAAATACACAAGCGTGTGTAACATGGTTCGAATCTGACTGGAGATGGAAAACCCAAAAATAGGTAAAACCAAAACTTGCTTGAATTATTAACTTGAGCATTATAAACAAGAACCAAAAGAATTCATTGTATTCTATTATTGAAGAATATTCCTCTATTTGATATTTACACGCTAACATGCTATACATTGGGAGGATCTAGCTAGGTGGTGGAGTAACTGGAATTTTACACATTTACGTAGTAAGCGAATTTGTGTTTTTTTTTTTTTTTTTTAAGTTATAGAGCGTTGTGTTTTAGGACGTGATCGTCAGGCGTTAGCAAGATATTTGTTAAACTGATTGAAATGAATAGGGCTTTTAATACTTGCAAGTTGTAACGAGCATGATATCGACCTCTCAACGATGTTAGAGCCTTGTAACGCCTGATTTAGCACCAAAAACCCATATGATATGATAGTTCGCATGATCAATAATTGGTACAATCTACTTAAACGTTAGTAATTGAAGATGTGTCTAAGATCAATAATTGAGATTCAAAATGGTTGATAGACTATCATTGTCATACTCCAACGGTACATAGCATTTGATCTGTATCTATGAAATTCTAAAAAGATTGAAGATAACGAGCTAGATAGGAAAAATAAAAGGGCAAGATGACCAAGTCAAAGCCAGATTTCATTAGTTTCAGAACATTAAAAAAGGTGAGCAACAAACACCAAAAGGAGGATATAGCCTTCCTCCAAAAGATCAAATGCCTTTGCCTTTTCCAAAATACAGAAAGGTGCCCAATCCAAACCGCAATTGTAAAATATAGATCATATCATCAAGAAGAGCTTTTGTAAATATATAATGGCTCCCCTCAAGACTAGAATATAGTTAAAACCTAATGACCCCATCCCCCCAAAAGGCCAGAACACTAATCACTAGCTAATCAAGTGACCAAGTAAATGGGCATGGCTGATGAGGTAGACACCCTCTGTTGCTGCTCCATGTTAAGCTCCCTGAGGCTCAGATACGGAATCTCCATCTCCCCTTTGCTCACCGGCGACATAGTCCCAGCCAGCGGCCCCGACGACGGCCGGCTCGCTGTCCGGTACGGCGTGCTCGACCCACTTCTGCTTTCTGTGATATAAACCGGCCCAGAAATCGAACCCCGGAAAGCCTTGGCCCTGGCCTGGTGCACGTCCTCCCGGCCGCCGGGGCGGGTGTGGCGGTGGTGGTGGGTCCAGCCCCATTTGAAGAAAAGCAAAGCGCTCTTCCACCAGCGCTTCTTCTTATTGTGAGGCTGCTTCTTGGAGTAGTGGTCGTCTTTAGAAATGGGCTTCTGGAGCTTGAAGTGAATCGAGTCTATGGATCTTGGTCCGTCACGCTTGTGCCTTCTGGCTTCTTCAAGGACCTGAGGGAAGGAAAACAACACGAGAAAATGTGTGAGATTGAAAAGTGAAGAAGAGAGTGAAGGAGATCGGAATGTGACGAAATGGGTACGTACCTGGAAATAGTCCATTTGGGGGTCGAAGCCGTAGTCGCTGAAGTGCTGGGGCTCCGGCATCGGGAAAATGGGTGACTTGTTCGACATTGCAGAGTGGTTTGGTCGGAGAAGGGGAGCGTTTTTGAAGTGGCATGGGGAAAGAAGAGAGGTTTATGGGGCTCAAGGAAGAGTGTGGGTATTTAGTTATAGGTGGAGACTGGAGTGAGGGCCGTTGGCTTTGGTAAACCCTAGTAAATGCGATATGGAAGCTTTTAGGCTACCAAGGATACTTCCTCCATTTATTTACTCTCCACCCTCACCCTGGCGCACACGCACATCTATAGAAGGGAGATGGCAACGAGAGACAAAGAAGGTCAGGTGATTAGGTCGGGTTCAACATGTTCACCTTCACTCTTTGCAAACTCTTTCTTAGTCATATGAAGTACATGATCGTGATCGTGAAGATGCTAACTATTGAATGTAAATAATAGTGGAGAATAATAACTGAAAAAAATATATATATTTCTTTACTTTTCATCGATCATTCATTTGAAATCGAATAATAAATGACAAAAATCTCTTGATAATGAAATGATTAGAAGGATCTTCGTGTAATATTATTAACATGCGTGAATTGTTCTATCCTACATGATGGATATGGTGGTAGAGCCATACTACTACACATCACAATTAGTGTCAGGCTCAATTTTATAATTAGAAATCTTGTTTCTTTTACTATGTTTAGTTGTCTACAGCTAAATTATCATGGTCAAAAATGGTATGCCCAATTATCATCAAATCTACATTACTTGGTAAAACAAATTAAATTACAAATCAATGTAAAGATATTTCTTTCCATCGTTCAATTTAAATTCAATGATGATGGTTAAAGCATAATTTGATTAGTATAGAAATCATGGTAAATGTGAATAGGGTTGCAGTCGCTAGCCCTTATCCGTAATTATTTGGCCTGGAAAGGAAAGTAGTTGTGATCTTTCCCATGGGAAGGGAAAGCTAGAGGGAACGAAATGAAATCTTTTAAGAAATTTTAATCCTAATGTTTTGACAACACAGTAAACTCATCGAGAAAGTTGTTCAAATGTTGATAATTAGTATCATAAAACATTATGTATGAGTAATAAATCCAAGGAACAAAAGAAGAAAAGTGGATCACTTGGATTTAGGAAGAAATCACGTTTCCCCATATTTTTCCTTTAATCATAAAAGTGTTCCATCCCTTTTGCTTCCCAAAATGCAGTAAAACATCTCCTATAAATGAATAAGGTTGAGACCGTGAAAAATTATTACTTTAGAAGGGTTATTATATTATTGATAAATGAATAAATTATTACTTTATAGAGGGTTTTTTTAAAAAGTTTCCTAAAATAAAGGAATATATAAGGATACTTTTTGAATAATTAAATTGAGAAACTAAATTATTTTAGTATTTTATCAATTATCAATATTTTTTGTGATATTTTTAAATATTTATTTAATCTATTATTACTTTATATATTCGCTAGGACCTAAAGGGAGTCAAAAAAATTATTATCTTAGCATCTCCAACAGAGTTGCTAAACTTGAATTTTGACCAAATTTATGTATTTTTGTAGCAAAAATCAATTCTAGCAGAATACCTAAACAAATTTTTATTTTAACTATTGCTAAGCTAGATTGATAAATTTAGCAATTGGGTCTGAATTGTTAAAGCAAAAGCAAAAGCAAAAGCAAAATTCTTTTTTTTTTCATTTTGTCCACTTGTTAATTCATGATTGGTCAAAATTTATCAGTTAACTCTAATTAAATAACAAATTAATGTTGGAGCATCATTGCTATTTCGATTGTTAAATTTAGCAACAAACTAACTTAGACTACTGGAGATGCTCATTTAGTGAGGTTTCTAGTAATATACAATTGAAGTTTAATCTATCGAATATTTATTTATCGAGGTTTTACTGTACTTATTTTCCGCCAACCAAATAAGGCTTTTAGACATTGTGGTACAATCAGCTTTATTGTTGCTGGTGGTGGCGACGACGCGAAGCGACGCTGATGCGACTATAAGAGCATCTCTAAAAGTTCCTCAAAATTTCTTTAAAATGGGGAAGAAAAATCCAAAATTTCTAAAAAATTTATGCTCCAACTCCAACAACTTCTCTATTTTAGAGATTTCGGTATTTATTACAATAATAAAAAAAAATGCTACATGATTATTAATATAACAACAAAAAAATCATATATTTCATTGTAACATAAATTACCCAATAAAATATTCTATATTTTTATTCTTATCGTTGGAGCACGTGAATAATTAATATTTAGGAAAGGAAGATTTTGTTATAAATTTGGGGAAACAGTGTTTCTCTTTCTTCTCTATCCCTATTTTGAGAAACGAGACGAGGAAGCTGTTGAACCACAAAACAACTCAATATTCCCCAAAATTAATAAAATCAAGAAAATGAAAAAGCTGTTGGAGACGTTCTAACTCATTACCTAATACTTATTAGGTTTGGGAGTCACTCGTTTTGGGTCTACAGATTGGGCTTATGGGCCTTTCTGGACTTTTCCATATTGAAGTTCTGACTTCTGAGCATGCGGAATGTGTTTTGCCAACCTCAAGGAATGAGTCTTCGACGAACCTTGAAAGGCTGAAACCGAATCGAATGGAATCTCTAAAATCAGAAACAGAGGTCATCAGTCAAAGTCTCGAGATATGCATGAACAAAGTAACAAAGCACAGAACAAATAGAAGTTACTTTAGCTGTCAATCCCTATTGACCTTATCATCTTGGAGATCCCCATTTCTGCATAGTTTTACTAGTTTAATCTCTCAAACCAAACCCCGTGATCTATATACAATTTTCTCTAAATCCAAGTTATTCACGGGTGCAGGAAGACTCGTAGTAATAAGTTTAGGGAATTACAAGTTGAGTAGGAAACAATGTATAGCAAATACTCCCACGGGGTTCCTCTCTGCTTGCACATAAGTTTGTCTGAACAGGATGAACAATTCAAAGAGTTGTATGGAACAAGAATAGGTGATACATCATCTTCAACCTCATCAAGTAGTTTCATAAGTTTGATCGATCTAACACACGTGGTATGGTGGCCTGGTAGGTGATCAATTATGGGGGCATTTGAGTTCTAATTCGTTCTTTTTTTATTTGCTAGCTAACACAAAATTATGGGCATAAAAGGCTGGGACCTTTCTCTGCAAGGAAATTAACATGACGCTCTATAGAAGGTAATCCAATGTTGATCGCTATGGAATCATAGGCGAAAATTAGACTAGAAGAGGAGAGCTAACCCAAGACAAGATCACTACAGCAAGACTCAAGAGATCGTGAGACTTGGCATGTAATGCCACAATGGATGAAGAACGTACTCAATCCGATTTCAAAGGTGAGCCAAATGCGCGCTCATGTGGACATCAAGTTTGTCATGCAAAGTAGAAGAATCAATGTTTTCGAATTGTTTGATTCACATTGTGAGAGACTCGTAGAAGCAGAGATTCGCAGAGAACAAAGAGCATAAATGCTAGTTACATAACTCAATAGCCTCCAGGGTTTTCATCCTTTTTTTTTTTTGGTATTAA
>NC_020494.1:11672766-11682664 GCF_000184155.1 Fragaria vesca subsp. vesca
TTGTATGTATATATATTTTTGGAGTTACATGTTAAGCAAAACAAAATAAAATAAATTAAAATATATAATTAAAATAATATCGAGAAAATATCAAATATCGATGAAAATTTTATCAAATTTTATATAAACATGTTAAAATATGAAATGACAAAAATGCCCTCAAAAGTTAACAGTGTTAGTAGTCAGGGTATCAAAATGCTACGGAATGAAACTTCGGGTATAAAATAAATTATTTTAATTATATATTTTAAAATTAGGTATGAAAATGAAAATAGCATCATAGTTCGGGTGACATTTTGTAATTAATCTTTTTTTTTTTTAAAGAAAAAATTTCACTTCAGTCACAAGTGAAGTGCAATTTCTAAAATATGTAAGGAAATACATAGTAAAAGTCAACATTCTTGTGCGCAGCCTCATGGATATTATGAAGGTGCAAATCCCATTACATGCGACTTCTAACAAAAATTGATATTAATGACTTCCTCACTGGGCTAGGATAAGCAATTACTTTAGTAGTTTTGTGGCACCTAAGTCTTAATGAATCCGACCATTATTCTTTCATAACCTAATCGGTGTTATAGTGTTTTACACTCCAGGCACATGACCGCTTTTAATGTGTGGAATGTTGCCAACCTTCAGTAACTTTTTGCTTAGCATTTTGAAGGCCAACAATATCAAGTTATGACTGCTTTAACTTTACTTAGAAACTTTTCCATAATTTCTCTTAAACATCCATAAAACAATCGGACGACCGGTAACATGTGTCAATCTCTGTAGTTGTAAGACTCTTAACTCATGAGAGTTTCATTAGAAAATAATTTTACTAACCACCGTTTATATCTTTTCAAATTTAATTTTCCTCTTGATTCGACTCCAAAACTGATGAATCGAACTTGAACCAAGTCGGAGAAACTTCCAAATCCTACACTACCTCATCATAAAACGTGGCACAACTAAAAACTTACAAAAATCAAGTTTCAAGTCCAGAAACCACCTAAACACTTCCTAAACAAATAAGCCAATAATCCACAGTTGAAACTAAGCGCATTATTAAGACAATCGGTACACCAATAACATAAACTAGTAAAGTACTAATGCCGCGTCAATGCACATGATCCATAATTTGGTCGCGCGAGCGAAGAAAATTCCCAGTAGCAGACCACAACTTCGTCACTCGAACTGAGAACCAGTAATTCCCATCCCCAACAAGGGCCAGGAATGTAATTTCTCCTCCTCCGCGTCAACCCTGTTAGGCGTGTGGAGCTCGAGCTTGATTGACCCGTAAGAGAATCCAACTGAGGAAAAAGAAGCAGCAGTAAACCATGAAGAAACCAGCAAGAACCTTCCTCGCTTCCTTTTTCCCACTTTAAATCCTCATTCTCATTCTTTCAATCCCCTCTTCATAAACCCAAAAAAAATCCCAACTCCACAACACTCCCATTTTCATTTCTTCCAACTTCACGATTAAGTTTGAATCTTCTTGAGAGGTCTTTAAGTTCGAGTCTTTGACGATGTCTAGTATCATAAACCGACATGGGGAAGGGAACACAAACGAAGACACATTCGGGCCGGAGCCCTACAAGGGCTACGCGCTGAGCGGCAAGATCATGCTCAGCGCCATAGTCGTCCTGTTTTTCGTTGTCATTCTAATGGTGTGTCTCCATCTCTACGCGCGGTGGTATCTTCTCCGTGCGCGTCGCCGCAACCTCCGCCGTAACCGCCGCAGCCGCCGCACGCATATGTTGTTCCACGACGAAAACGCGGCCGGGGTCTCGGCCGCCACGCGCGGCCTCGACGAGTCGGTTTTAAAGTCGCTGCCGGTGTTCGTGTACGACTCGAAGACCCACCCGGAGGCGGTTCTGGAGTGCGCCGTGTGTTTGTCGGAGTTTGAGGAGAACGAAACGGGTCGGGTTCTGCCGAAATGTAAGCACAGCTTCCATATCGAGTGTATTGATATGTGGTTTCATTCCCACTCCACGTGTCCGCTCTGTCGGTGCGCCGTGGAGCCCGGACCCGAGTCCGATAACCCGGGCGACGTGGTGTTGAATGTGTGCGAACCGGAGGTTAACGAACCGGGTTCGAGCTCCGGGTTGTGCTCCGAGTGTTCCGGGTCGAGGTCGTTGAGGCAGACGTCGTCGTTTGGGCCGAGAAGGAAACCGATGGATATTGCGGTGCCGAGTCGGCACGAGAGCTTTGGGAGGTCGGAGGCGGAGTCGCCGTCGGGTCAGGCGTTCCGATCGCCGATGAGCCGGATGCTTTCGTTTAAACGGATTCTGAGCAGAGACAGACGAAACGGCGGCGTTTCGCCATCCGGGAACGCGAGTTGTAGCTCGGTCGCCGAGTTGGATATTGAGCGAGGGCGAGAAGGGGCCGAGTGAACTCGGGGGTAAACTCGGAAATGCAGACACCCTTATCTGAATTTTTTGGCAGACTGTGCGTTAGAGTTGGGAACGTGTTGGTTCTGGCGGGGGTAAATATGGAAATGTGGATTTGTACGTGATGGTAGAAGGCGTGGAATTATTGCTGTTTGGAAACTTGTACATAACAGTATATTTTTTCTTTCATTTTTTGTCCCAAATACTTTAAATAAATAAATTTACCAATATTTTGCCTACTGTATTTTAGGTAATTGATAGCTTGTTTACCAAAACGAAGAATTGTATTTTGGGTAATAAACATTGGCAACAGGTTCAGTGGATGAACAATTTAACTAAAGTATGTTTGCTGACGATTTCCAAATATCGAAACAAAATCACATCAAAAATCTTTGTAGTTTGTATGATAAGAAGAGCATTATTAGTGCCATCAGAAATTGTATTGTATAAACGAGTATCCGCGACCAAATATTGTTGATCTCCAAGCAACAATAGTGCCGCTAATAAAAATCCATTTGCTAACCTTTGGTTATGTTGAGAAGCCACCAAATTGTCTCTCACTCTCTTTCTCAACTGGCTAGAGACCAAACAAAAATTAACAAATTTCTCAATTAACTTAAAGGCTTCGTCTCGTAATAAACATTGTTAATTAATTGTGAGGGTGGACATAACTTACCGTTGTTATTGATATTGTGCTAAATTTACCATTTATTTAAATTTTGAGTTTCAACTCAAGAAACTACGATAAAGTTAGGTAACAGAATGTCCATCTACGCAACAAGATTCAAGAAATTAATAAGGGAGATTACTTTTAATCAACGTTGTCACAATCATCGTTCTTTCTCTGAAGTTTTGGGATTATAATAGTCCCGTTCTCTGTCATTGCCTACCGGGATCTGTCATGTTTTTCCTTGCATCAGACTTAGCAAAAGTGTGAAGTTGTGACTTTGGTCAAATTATTTGAGTAAGCCACTATGCTTTTGCTTAGAAGTTGCAACAATTTTCTAGGTGTTCAGACTCCAAGTACGTAGTAGGTGATAGCTAACAGGATTACTAGCTGCATAATCTTACAGTATAAGAAAGGAACCCTATTTCTTCCAACCAAAAGCCAATAACTTCATTTTCTTTGCAATAAATCCCCTGTGTGCATCGTGTGATTATGATTCTTCGATTAATTTCTCGTCAATTCAGTTTTTAGCATCAGCATCTTGGATCACCTATTGCTTTCGAGTTGAATAGACTTGTATTTCAATCGGGCAAACTCACTCCAAGAGTATCAACAACTGTATCCTCAATGACTTTTTGGACCCAAAAACTAATCTGCGCCGAGATATCACGTCAGAACATTTTCTCTCTTCTGACCACTAAGAATAAATTAGGATTTAATTCCAATTAACGTCAGCGAGATTTGGACATGAATATGAGAGTTCTATATCAAGACTCTTACCAGGTCGACCACATGTGATGGTTACTCTAAAATGCAAACTTAAGGAGCTTATAAAAAAAATAAAAAAATAAAAAGGAAACAAACATTGAGGAGTTAAAATATGCACATTGGGTTCAAACATGCATATCAATCAATTGTTGACTACACAGAAAAAGGCACGTTGGCGTTATTGACAAATTTGCATCAAAACAAGATTTTTCTCTGTCAAATAATGATACATGTGCTACAAATCTTTCACTACTAATGTGTACATCACGTTAATAACTTAAAAATATTACAGATTCCTATCATTTACTGTTAGTAAACTACAATCAGAATGAACAGGGTCGTTCTTACCCTGCCTTGAGCCGTCCAGCAAAGTGTTGAATGGCCTTGATCATGAGTTGAACCTCTTTCATGACAATTTATGTCACCCTGGAGAATGTAGGTCGTCAAGCGGTTCAACAAATCGAGAACTTTTTCTCCTCTTGGCATCAGGACTGCGCCCTGTGACGCCATTCTTTCCGGCAGATAACTTGCAGTTTGTTGGAGTAGATGTTCTTGTTGATTTACGTATCTTAGTCGGGGACTTGACGGAGGGTGATTTCTCAATTCCATTCTTGTCGCTGTCTAATTTTTTACATGCTTTCCTCAATGGAGACTTAACTCTCTTTCTTGACAGCCGAAATCCAGTTTCCACTCTTCTCCTATCATGTTTTAAAAGCCGAACGTGGAAAGGATTGGCAGCTGTGAAACAAACAGGGTGACCACCATCAACTACACCCCTATCCAACTCAACATTTCCATTGTTTACCTGAAAAGTGTAGTGTTAAATAGGAATTACACCATCATTTTGATAACAAAGCAAAAATTAACCTTGAGTGAATAAACTAATTTAAAACTGATGCAATGTAATATATATATATTCTCCCAAGATAGAATCAGGAAAACAGGTGCTTGTTATAAGAAAAGAAAAATACCAGTTGCAATAGTGCAGAAAAGCTCCTGGCCACATCATACTTTCCCTGACCTTTGACAACTTCAGAAAAGGGTAGTACATTTTGATCTTCTGGTTCAACAGATAGTCTGTCAAGAATTCTTTCACCATAGTCTTGAATGTCAAAAGGAGGGTGTGATTCCTACGAGACATATAGCTTTCTTTAAAATTGAACAAGCATAGGAGAAACAAGAAGTATTTGATGCAACTAGTGGGCGCTTCAATTTTTTTTTTCTTTCCTTTCTTCTTAGAAAGTGTTGCACGAAGCAAAACATCAAAACAGATGGAACTTACTTGCTCTTCCAAGTTGTGCTCAATTTTCTGTTTCCATGTTGAAACACGAGCAGCCAGTTCAGTTTGCTTCTCGTTTTCAGCTATGCTAGCAAGTAGAGCGTCCTACAAATATAGGTAGACCACATTTTAGGTAGTTATAAAGATAAGAGTAATCAACCATCATATCTAAGAGGTGAGCCTAAATAATCTTGTGAAATACCAAAAACAAACACAAAGTGGTGAAAGACATAAAACATCAAGAGATATTGGCCATGAAGAAATCTGAACAGAATCTTTCTCCTAAATCTAGACACATCTCTCTTCTAAGACGGTGCTTTCTTTTGTTCTACAGATTATGAACAGACATGTAGGCCAAGCAAAGGAAAATTTGTGGATCAAACAAAGAAGACTCGAAAAATATAGACAAGCCATGATGAAATGTATTTTATTCTAAATGGGATCTATCAGCCCAAAACCACAAAAACAAAAACAAAAACAAAACAAAAAAAAACTGCCTTAAATAAACAAAGCATTAGGAAGTGCTACATGTTCAGATCAAGTATGCAACCACGGTAATGTCTAAACTAAACCTAGAAACAGTGCGAGTAAGTTCCAAAGTCCAGTAGAAATGATATAATGCAGCGCAAGGTTTCAGCATTACCATGAACAAGGACATTGAGTGAGAAACATATATACTTACTAGGTGAGAGCGACATAAATCTTCCAGGCTTGCATGAGGATTTGGATCTTCATATCCAAAAGCTTCATCGGTGCCTAAGTGAGCACCACCATCGTCATGCTGCATAATATTAACAAGTATCAAATTCAATAACTGCATTTTATTTAAAATTTTCAACAATCCATTCACTGCTTCAGTCTAACGGTCTAACCTCATCATTGTGAAGAGGTACATCTTCTGATATGTCAGCATCTGGTTGCCCAAAACCCGTGGAATCATTATCAGACTCAGCGTCGTCATTCATAGGATTAGAACCGCCACCAAACGTTTCATGTTTTCCATCAATAAGTGATTGTCGCAGCTGCAGTTAAAATAAAAGGTTCAAATAACCAACTAAAGACAAATTGTCAAAAATATACCTCTGCAAAACAAACCTTCTCAAATAATGAAGGAGATTGGGACCCCCTTTGTTGTTCTTGAGCATGACGTCGGATCTCCCACATTTCTGTGAGTTCTGGACTAATAGTACCATGCAGTTTTGCTGGTGGAAATATTGTAGCCATAGATGCCTGCTTAGAAGAATTAACCCCTTTCCTTTTAAAAGCTTTGACTGGTAGGGAAAGACAGCAAAAGAGAAGCATGGGTTTAGGGTATATAAATGAAAAGTGTAAACTAGCAAGGTAAATAAATAAACAATTGAAAACAACCTTTTTTAAAAGGTTTTACTTTCAAATTTCCAGGCTCATGTGGATTTAACGGCTTCCATGGATCATCGTCGTCGTCATCTGATTCATTCAAGTCCCTAGGCTCTGAGTATCTATCATCCATATCATACCCATGAGTGTCGTCATCAAAATTATTGCAGCCAGGAGGATCAGGCCCGTTATTACAACCATTGACCTCAAAGTGAGAATCAACCAGAGGAGACTGGTTGACATTAGCATCATGGGGCTTTTGTGACTTATGCACAGTCCCTCCTGAACGTCCTGTAGGAGACATAAAGCTTTTTCGAGCTGAGCTGGCCCTATAAGCACTAGTTTGTCCTCGACTAACTCCATCCACACCCAAATAATCATTAACTGCTGCTGCATCACAAGGATCTAATAAAATGAAATCCTGGTAAAGGTCGTTTGTGGCCAACTGCAAACATATATTATGACAGAGTTAGGATGCATTAAGCACAGTTTTACTACTGACTAGAATAATTAGTAAATGAAAGAAAATATGTACCAGATACGACTCTAGTTCACCGGCATCACCAGTTGTATCTAAGCAATCACCTTCAAGGACAACTAGATTTGCTGGGGGCTTCACAAAGGGATTCAAATGAACATCTCTGCCTGAAGGACTGTCTAAGCAATTTTTTGCTTCCACTGCATAAAAAATTAAATTCAGTGCAAATTGCACAAAAATACTAACTTAGTGAATTAGGGAGTACCGGCTACCTGCAATGTCATCTAATCCCCAAAACCTTTCATTTTCTTCTTCAGCAACCACATTAGAACTCCCACCTTCTTCTGGCTGAACTGACATGCCTTCTGATTGGTCATTCTGCCTGCTTAAAGCACAGAATAGACTAACATGAAAACTAATGCAACAAGAGCACTTCATCGCAATTCAAAGCATCATCGGTTTTGCAACTGTAGCACTTATGCCCATGTTGGATAAGATTATCAATATCATTACAATCATTATCATATTTTCCTCTGAGTCGAAATATTAGACAGAACATATGCTTACACAACTTATGAAAAAGAAATGATATTGGTTCAAACTGCACTGTCAGACGACAAAAACCCTGATTTGGCAGAGCGAAACTGCTTTACTGCTTTACTGCTAGTTAAAGCATTACTCTTCATTCCGTTTCTTAATTCAAATTGTATCAACCCTGTTGATGAATGCTCTCTTTTTTTCTTGGTTTCAACTAACCAAGTGAATATTTTCTTAAATTAGTGTTTGAGTGATGACCTTAATTTTTCTTTTTTCTTTTTCTTTTTTCGCTGGGACCTTAGCTTAAGCTTTTGATTGAGAAACCATATGTGGCAACCCAAATAAGAACACCATTACTACATATGTTGATTCTGGATAGACCAAATACCTGATACAAAAATTCTAAAGGACACAAAGTCATCTACATGAACCACCTAAACCTAGTAATGCTACCAAAAATAGCGGACTTTCAGTGCTTCTCTATCTCCTTAATGTAGAAAATCCATGTTACTGATATGATAGTCAACCATATCAACCGTTAGCCAAGTTAAAAGCAAACACTGAACTTGCAAACATTCACTCTTTGCTGAACAACCTCAAACAAGGCTGAAAACTAGTCTCAAATCGAGCAAACTCATAGCAAAACATAATTCACGATAAGCTCAATACACTAATGCAAAAATTCAGTGCCAACAGACATAAAGTATCAATCTTTACTCAAATCCACCTATTCTATTAAAACCCAATAGCGCCGAGGAACCAAAAATTCTCAATTTAAAGCATTTCACATAAGACCCCAACAGAATTGTAATGAGAAGAAAAAAGCACAAACCTTTTCTGGGAAAGAAACTCCAAAGCACGCAACACCAATGAGTAAAGATACTCCACCTTGCGGCTATACACCTGAACCGAACCCTGAACTAGCAGAGCAGCTGCAAAACCCAATCCCCAAAATTATCAAGAACCCAATCCAATTCAAAAAGACCCAGAAGCTAAAAAACACGAAGCCAACACAAAACCCACCTTCGGCGAAATTAATAGACACAATGCCGTCAGCCTCCACAGGTAATTCACCGGAGCAAATCCTCAGCAGATACTCTTCGAGTTTCGTTCCAAGATCCAGTTCCCAATTGGACTCTAGGTCACGCTCCGCCTGCACCGTGTGGAACCCACCTCCGGCGACGGCGGCGCCGCTTGGCTCCGCTCTGGCGTTAATCATGTCCTCCGAGTCGAATTGGGGATTGTCGCATCGTGGAGTCGCATTTGCTGGAAGCTAGGGTTTTGCCGATTTGGGGGTTTTTGAGAAAGTGAGAATCTTTATGAGGGTGTCGCAAAATTGGGACTAGGAGTGAAGGAGTCGAAGAGTTTGGGTGAGCCTGTAGGTCGTTACAGCTTGGTTTTCGAATGAAGAGGAAGAAGAAGAAGGAGCGAGTCTCCCAAAAACACGAAAATTGGTTCAAAAATTTTCAACGGCCGATTTCCCGCTCCCCCACACAGTCTTAGCCCTTTTGTTTTTGGGTTTTAATATATATTTTAGTAATTCTGGATCATCTAGTAAGTGAAAAGGGAAAATTAATGACCCAAATATGGTTCGGTCTAGTAGCCGAAAGCATGCTAAGCTACAACTAGGGGAGGCTGCGACCTGCGAGGATTCTAGTAATAAAATGTCCATAGTTTGAACTCCAACTTGTGAAAAACATCTTTTAAGGAGGGAGGACTTTACCTAATTGCTTCTAGACCCATAATGATATCTCGCTTAGCCACAATTTTGTTCACCAGAAAATAAAGGTAAAATTAATGGATAAGTATTCTCCACTATAAAACTTTGCCAAGTGTAGTCGTGTATGGATATATGGTGGCATTGGTATGGCTTAGAATCAGTACAAGAGGTGTTGTGAGTATTTCAATTTAGTAAAGTAGAGGTCAATTTAGAATACAGTTCTAATTTTCTGGATTTTGATATCGAACACATTATTTATTTTGAAATAAAGATAGGTTTTATATCTGAAAACGATTTGAAGTGTACATGAGAGCATCCAATATGAGATTTGATTCATTTGAAGCATAACAAAACCTTTAAACGTGTACATTTGAGTCAAACAGTACCGAACATGGGCATATGCCCAAGAAGCGCTTAGGCCATCTCCAATGGAGGGCTAAGGACTTGATATAGCCCAAATATTGAACAAACCAACTCCAATGGGTGGCTATGCTATACCAAAAATGGGTTTTGAGGGGCTATAATGCCAAGGGTTGGGCTACAATTAGCCCTTTCTATAGCAGCTGCTAAATCTGACGTGGGCTCCACAATTGCAGCCCAATTTGACCAACTCAACAGATCAATGGTTGAGAATTGAGATGTTATTTAGCTGATGTCATGCTGATGTCATCCGTTGTTTACATATATCCGTTGGTTTCTTCTTTTTTTTTTTTATTTT
>NC_020494.1:11682684-11687282 GCF_000184155.1 Fragaria vesca subsp. vesca
AGGCAAGATCGGAAGATAGTTGTAATTCTCGATGGAAAAAGCATATTTATCCAAACATGAACAAATGGCATACTTGTCTCAAGCGTTCCGAAAGAAGGGATGAAAGTGGAGCAAATCTCCAAGACATAGTGAGTTTTTATTTTTATTAATTATTTTTTTACTTATTACTAATAACAATTGTAGAATACTCTTTTTATTAGTGTTTGTTATGTAAAATAATTGTGTGACAATTTTTATCGTTGGTTGGATTTGATAGCAACGATTAGCCGAGAGTTTCTTTAGGGATAAGTCCGGAGGAGCACCATTTAAATTTGGTAAATGTTATGATCTTTGCAAAGATTGGGTGATGTTTCAAGATCCACCCCAAGAAGAATTCGGAGCAATACCTGTGCAACACAATATCTCAATTTCCTTAGAGGACGACGAGGATCCCATTGAGAATTCTCCTACTGCATCTCAAACGCCAATTCCTAGGCCTAAGGGAAGAAATGCCGCAAGAAAAGCAAGGCAAAAGGGCAAAGAGGAGGAAGTCAAAGCTATTGGAGAAGAAATGGTAGCCGGAATGCGAGAAATGGCGGCACAAATGAAAGTGGCGGAAGAGGAAAGGAAGAGAAGAGACAAGAAAAGGGAGGATCGAAGAGAGGTTGCTAGGTTAGAGAATATCTTAATGATGCAAACTCTTGATTTCACTCCAATGAGTAAAAAGTATTTTGATGGCAAGAAAAGGGAGGCACTTCACAAACTACAAGGACGAGAGTTGTTTCCGGATGAAGATGTTTATCGTCCACAAACGCCATCCGATGAAGATGAAGCTTAGTTTAATTGTTAGAGTGAATAAACTTTTATAATTGTAGGTTATTATTATGTGTAGTTAATGTAGGTTTTAAATTCAAGTTGTAATATTATAGTTAAATTGAAATAATTATGGAGTTGTCAATTAATTTTAAGTTTGTGACATAAATTGAAAGAAATTTTAATGTTATTCATCATAATTAATTGATAAGCCACACAACAATAATAATACGGATATGACAATGCAATGTCAATTATTACTACCAAACAAACTCACCACACTAAAAAAGAAAAAAGAAAGCCAAAAGTATTAATATAACTAGGTGCTCGATCATCCACATCGTTGGCCTCTTGTTGCCCAAAGATGCTTCACAAGATCTTGTTGTAGATTAGTGATTGCAGCTCTAGAGCGTATAAGCCTATAACGATGCATGTATTCATCGATTGAGATTTTGCCTGTTCTCGGATCGCGAGGTAAATTTGGACCATCATAAATTCTTGCTCGGGTTCTTCTTGATCTATTTGGGTCAGGTTCATCATCGTCGGACTCACCATCATGATACTCATGGCGCTCATCCTCCACAATCATGTTATGAAGTATTAAGCATGTAAGCATAATTGAGTTAAGTTTTGTTAGACTCCACCCCCTTGCAGGTTGTCGGATGATTGCAAATCGAGCTTGCAAAATCCCAAATGCCCTTTCAACATCCTTACGATATGCCTCTTGTTTAGTTGAAAAATACACTTCTTCTTCAGTAACAGGACGCCTTATTGATTGGACAAGTGTTGCCCATTTTGGATAAATTCCATCAGCAAGATAATAACCAAAATTAGCTTACCATTGATTTCATAATCCAAGTGTGGTGATTCGCCAGCGGTGAGAGCATCAAATAATGGTGAACGTCCTAGAACAGTGATGTCATTTTGCGCTCCTGGAATCCCAAAAAACGCATGCCAGATCCATGTGTCAAAGTCTGCCACAGCTTCCAGAACAATGGTTGGGCTTTTTGCTTTGCCACTGAAGCTTCCTTGCCACCCTGTAGGACAATTTTTCCACCGCCAATGCATGCAGTCTAATGACCCGATCATCCCTGGAAATCCTCGTCTCTCAGCTCGTTGTAGGAGCCTATCCAAATCATTTGCATTTGGTGCTTGGAGGTAACGCCCCTAGTAGATTGTGACAATGGTACGACAAAATTGTCCCAGGTTCTCAATCGCAGTCGACTCGGGCATCCTAAAGGTTTCATCCAAGGAATCTGTCGAGCATGCATTGGTAAGCATACGTAGTGCACATGTTAACTTTTGATGGGGCGAGAAGCTGGGTCGGCCGGAGTTATCATATGACTGCCTAAAGTAGGGATTGGCTGTCTGAACATTGTCTAACATGCGGAGAAAAACTTCGCGCCGCATCCTATAGCGTCGTCTGCACTCCACCTCGTTGTACACTGGATTTTCCACGAAGTAGTCGTTCAACAACCTTTGATTAGCTAGCTCACGTTGTCGGTTTTTGTAAGCGCGACCTGTAACAGAGCCACCCCATTGTGGTTGCTGTTGAAGTTGCTCATACGCCCACCAATTTCCTGCATCTGCCATCATTTGATTTGCAATTCTGAGGTTGGAATCAACTTCTTCCTCCTCATCCTCCTCCTCGTCTTGCATCTCCTCTTCTCTTGTAGTCATCTCCTCCTCCTCTTCTCTTGTAGTCATCTCCTCCCACTTGGCACGCCAATTGAAATTCATTGCAGATGTTTACTAAAATCTCTATGAAAGAAAGTGATTGAAGAGGAAGAGATGATGAAGAATGGAAGCCAAACTACACCTTTTATTGAGTTTGGAGCTGCAGATAAGATCTGCCATAAGGACACAAAATCTGTTCAAAAATCTTGAGAATGAATTATAACTCAACATGTGGCATGCAAAATCGTATCTGATAAATTCGAGAAGATAACATAGATATAAGAGGATATAAAATCTAATCCAAAATCTGAATAATTGCCTATAAACTGAAACGTGACACTATAAATCTTAAATGAAAAAAAAAGGTAAGATTTTGTTAGAAAATTAAAAGTAGAAATGCTAGTATAATTGTAAAATGCTATATGTTTAAAAAATATAAAAAAATTAATAAAATAACATAATATTTAAATTTATAGCCCTTTACGGTTGGAGATGGTCAAAATTATAGCCCTCACTATTCATGTAAATAGTGATTTCCAGGGGGTCAAAATTTAGCCCGGGGGCTATTTTAGCCCTTTTCCATTGGATATGGCCTTAGGACCCAAACTCAAGGGCCCCAAAAATTATTCATCCCTTTACATCCTTTATATAAGTTAAACAAAAAATTGAGAATACAAATGCAAGGCAAACCGCGCACATATTTTTTAAGAAAAATTTATGTCTCTATCACAATTTTATAGTGGAGATTGTAGAAAATTGTATGCCTTAATAGCTGCAGTTGCTCAATCTGAAAGAGGTTTGCTTTGCTGACTATTATGTGAGTAGTGAGTTTTCCTAATCAAATTACAATGGGGTTTGAATATTCCAAAAGAGCTTCTAACTTTCTAAGGCAATGTGGCCATTAGTTTTTTTTTTTTTTCGCTTAGATACCCTGAAATCTAAGGACTAGCCCTAGAGTCAAATCCATATCCCGCTAATCTATGTGCAACCATGTTTGTATTTCTTGGCGCAAATGCGCAATTGAAGACAAAAGCCATTCTTTTCTGTTAGGGAAAATTTTAAAAACCGTACATGAACTATCGTCCACTAATAATTAAGGTGAATATACTTTCGAAACTATCATTTTACTACATGACTTTACGTACCCGACATACTTTTAATTCATACCGTTAGTAACACCGTTAATTCAATATTTTATTACCAATTTCAAAGGGTAGATTAGTATTTGTCATGCCACTTCGTCCTGACCCTCTACTCACCTTCCTCACCTACAACCTACGTTGCATGGAAGCGGAAGCGGAAACGTGGAAGTGAAGCGTTCGGAAGCGCAGAAGCGTTTTTTTCTAAAATTATTGAAAGCGGAAGCGCTTTGGAAGAGTGAAATAAAATAATATAAAAATAACAATATAACTAGTTTTCCAAATCTTCTTATTTATTGTTAATAATAAATATAAATTAATGAAACAATTTGCAACCTCTTAATTATTTAATTGTTTAGCCTCTTAACAAGATAATTATCTACTATTAAGATAAGAGTAAATGACACTTTAGTACTAATTTAAGCTTCTTTTTGCCCATTTAAATGTTTTTAAAAGAAATATGTCAACTTCAATATAAGGTGTGTGAAATGTGCCTTATTGGACAAAACTTTTCTAATTGGCCCACTTTCAACAGTTTTTTCTGTCGAAAATACCCTCAACCCGTGGACTATATATACCAGACGAGATCCATTTTCAAATTTCTGTTTTGAAGAGAGAGAAAGTTTACTATCAGAGAGAGAGAGAGAGCGATCTCGCGCTCACGTTTCAGAGAGGACCGACGGCGTTGTTTCAGACGGCGATTTCGAGCCAATTTCCGTCGCGGTTTTCCAGCGGCAGCATAACCTCTCTTCCCGTAGCAGAATTACGTAGTAAATGGAGCTAGATCAGGCTTTAGTTTGCTCTTCGGTTCCTACTCGGTTTGAATCTCTTCAATTCCTCTTTTCTTTATGTTTTTAGTTGAATTATAGGTCGCTTCTTGAATGCGCTTCGTTTGCATGTTGTTTCGAAAATTTCTGGATTTTTTGGACTTGTTACTGGGGTAGTAATGTTTGCGATCTATGTCTTATTGTTGTTTTTAATGTTTTTTCT
>NC_020494.1:11687306-11693950 GCF_000184155.1 Fragaria vesca subsp. vesca
GTTTTTGTAGAAATTGACATTTACTGGGGGTAGTAACTTATGGACCTGTGTGTTTTTGTTTTTTTTGCAGGAGCACTGTTGGTTCTTTGTGTGTTCAATTTGTTTTTTCTGGCAATGGCTTTGTCCTTCTCCTCAATGAGCTCATGAATTATTCAGACCTTATTCAATCCATCCGAAAACGATTTAAGTTTTTGTCCAATGATTCTTTTCACCTTGAGTATTCATCGCCTGCTTGTTCTGCTATCTATTTAGATAATGAATCTGATTTTAAGATGCTCTTCTGCTGTGCAAAAATTTATCATATGGATAATGTAGTAGTGACAGTAGTCAACTATGTCGGGAAAAGTTGTTCATCAACTAGTGTAGTGGTTGATGATTGTGCTGAGATGATAGATGAGAATGACTATCTAGGAGATGCTTTTAAGGATGGACCTCAGAAGTTTTTTTTGTCGGATGAATGGGGTTCATATTTGTCACATGCTGGGCAGAAGTTTGAGAGCATTGCAGATTTTAGAGATAAACTGAGGAAGTTTGCTGTTCAAAGTGGTTTCCATTATGTGCTATCTAGGAATGATTCAATTTACGTTAATGTTGTTTGTGTAAATCGTGATGTTGACCACTGTGGCTGGGAAGTACTTGGATCTATTGCTTCTATTAATCAGTGCTTTTACATTACGCGGTTTAATAATGTTCATACATGCAGAGGTATGATAAGGAATCGTTCTCATCGGCAATTAGGGTCTAAAATTGTTAGGACCTGCATTGAGTCTACTGTCTGTCTGAATCTTGGTTTGAAGCCCCGTGAGATTATGAGCAATTTCAAGTCCACTTATGGTTATGAAATTAGTTATAAGGTTGCTTCAAGAGCAAAAAAAAGGTGTGTGGAAAAGATGTATGGCTCGGAATGTGATTCGTTTTCTATGTTAAGCTGGTTTAGGGAAGCTGTGTTGGAGACTAATCCCGGTTCTTCAGTTGTTCTTGAAGTTGATGAGAGTACCGAGAGGTTTAAAAGGGTTTTTGTAGCTTATGCCGGCCAAATTCAGGGTTTCAAGTTCAGCCTACCTGTTTTATATGTTGATGGTGCCTTTGGAAAGAGCAAATACAAGGGGTAGATTCTTGCTGCAACTGGAAGAAATGGAAACAAAGTTACCTCCTGTTATTTTACTACCCCTAGTAATTGTTAGTAATTTTTTCATGTTTTTAGTTGTACATGTTATGTTTTTAGAGCAGAACGCTCCCGTTAGCGGTGCCGTGGCACGCTGCTTTTTATGTTTCTTCTCTTTTGTTAGCCTTTCGTTTTGGAGCGGAACGCTAGCCCTAGTAATTTTTAAAATCTTCATGCTTCTGATTTTTTTGTTAGTCTTTAGTTTTGGAAAAGAACGCTCCCATTAGCTGTGCAGAAGCACGTTTTAATGTGTATTACGGCTTTTGGGAATATTGCTTTGCAAGTTTACTACACCCAGTAGAAGATTACTAGGGTAGTAATCTCTATTTTAAACGTTACTACCCCCAGTAAACTTTATTATTTCGCATCTAAGTTGATTTTTCACTGTTTTAATGTGTATAATAGCCTTTGGAGATACTGTTTTGCAGGTTTACTACCCCCAGTAGAAGCTTACTGGGGGTAGTCAATTGTATTTTTTTGCCGCTATATATTTTTACTACCCCCCCAGTAATTTTTGAAATCTTCATTCTTCTGATTTGAATATGTTTTCTTATAGTTTTTATTGTTTGTTAGACTTTCATTTTGGTAGTTGGGAACGCTCCCGTTAGCGGTGCAGCGGCACGCTGTTGTTTATTTTACTACCCCTAGTAATTGTTTGTTTGTTTTTTTATTGTGCAGGTTTCTTCCCTTTAGCCTTGTGTTTTTGTGATTTAGAGACTGAAGAAAACTGGTTGTTTTTCTTCAAGCACTTGAAGGCTTTGTTGGAACCGCAAGGAAGGATTATCACATTCATTAGTGATCGTGGTGTTGGTTTGTTGAAGGCATTTGATCTCATTTTTCCTGGTAATCCTCATCTTTACTGTTATCATCATTTGCGATACAACCTTAGTCGAAAGTATAAGAACAAAGGAGGGGAAATTGTTGTTGCTGATGTGTTACAAAAATTCTTTAAAGTGGCTTATGCATCGACTGAGAAGTCTTTCTACTTTCATTTAAAAAATTTGAGAGATGAGGGTGGTGCTACTATTATTGATGAATTCATAAGGGAGATTCCATTGGAACATTGGTGCCGTGCTTTTTTAAAGGTTGTCGGTATGGGATTATGGCAAATGGTATTGCTGAATCCTTTAATAACTGGATTGTTGCTGAGCGTTCACTGCCCCCTTTCGCTATGTTAGATCAAACAAGAATGAAAGAAATGAAGATGATGTCAGAAAGAAGTGTTGAGTCGAAATCTTGGACTACCAACCTTACTCCTAAAATGGAGAAGAGGCTGAAAGAGTAGCTTGATAGGTCTCGTGTGTTCAAGGTGATTGCTTCCCATGAAAATGTTTATGAGGTTAGGAATGATAAGTACTCATATTCAGTGGACCTCTCTACTCGTACTTGTTTATGTGTGAAGTGGCAGATTAATTGCTTCCCATACGCTCATGCACTTGCTGCTATACAAGGTGCAAGACTTGATGTGTATGATTTCATTGATCCTTATTTTACTGCTGAATACTATAGGATGTGTTATAGCTTTCCTATTGCACCTCTGAGTAACATGGATGCCTCTTGTTCTTCCACTGAGGACTTTATACTACCTCTTGTTACAAAGAAGCCGGCTGGGAGGCCTAAATCAAAGAGGATAGCATCTGTTGGTGAGAAGAAGCTGATTCGATGCGGTCGTTGTAATAAGATGGGCCATCATAACAAGAAGAGCTATACGGAACCTTTGAACATGTTGCTGTAGTTTCTTGTACATCCTTCTGGTTGTCAGTGGATGTTTGGAATTTGTTGTTTTTTGAACTATATTCAGATTTCTCTCTATTGTAAGGATTTTGATTGAAGATTTTTGTGATGTTCATTATTGTGGAATTCTCTTGACAATATTATTATGTTCATCTGTCCCAAGCATTAAAGTTCTAAGAGTCAGTAACTTTACACAGGATCTTTTTATTTTTTTTATTTTTTTTCTGCTCTTCCCTCCCAAGTAATAAACTTTACTGGGGGTAGTAATGTTTCCAAGTCGTCAGATTTACTTGTTCTGCAGCCTAACACATACTTTACTAGGGGTAGTAAAGTTTCCAGAACCTCAGTTTTTTTTTGTTCTGCACCCTAGAACATACTTTACTAGGGGTAGTAATGTTTCCAGAGCATAAAAAACACAACTAAGGGGGTAGTAATGTTGTTCTACACCCAGTAATAAACTTTACTGGGGGTAGTAATGTTTCCAAGTCGTCAGATTTACTTGTTCTGTAGCCTAACACATATTTTACTAGGGGTAGTAAAGTTTCCAGAACCTCAGTTTTTTTTGTTCTGCACCATAGAGCATATTTTACTAGGGGTAGTAATGTTTCCAAAGTATCAGATTTTGTTGTTCTGCACTCTAACATATACTTTACTGGGGGCAGTAAAGTTTCCAAAGCATAAAAAAAACACATTGCTGATGGTAGTAAACCATTACTTTACTAGGTATTAAATTCCCTTAAATTTACATGAAAGTTTCGAAATAGAACTTAAAATTGGATCTCAGTCTTAGTTGTGATATCTGTCCACAATTCTAGCAAAAGTTACATAAATCATTTGTTTAATTTCGCAAACTTCTCTAACATCTTCTTCCTCATTTGGTTGCCGCCTTCTTGGTTTGGATCCAACCCAGCACACATTGCCTCCATATAATGTAGAACAAATGGACCACAATCAGACCTGCCATAAATCAAAGGGCTAACTATGTTAATAACTTATTTTGACTGAGAAAATAAATCTGAATATTAATGTACATTACTACCCCCTCATTTATGCTGTTCTACCCCCCCCTAACAAAAAACATTTACCAGGGGTAGTAAACTCTCAAAGCATCTGGTTATGTAGTTATCAACCCTAACAAACAATGATACATGTACAAGAAGAATATTCATGTACTTACGATGATACATTTTGCTGGGGGCATGTGCGGTGTTTGGTCAGTTTGTATGGTTTGTGATGGATGTTATTATCAATAATCCAACGTCTTGTCACCTTTTCATCATCTGTCATTTTCACTATGTTGCTAGGTTTTCTGTCTTGACTGTCCTCGGGTGCGTAATCAATCGCGTAATCTTCCCTGTATTCATTCAGGTTAAGGTCTTGGCTCAAAGTAAACACAGTTGTATAATAAATACGTTTGATGAACTCCTTAATGTGCTTCACCTGTATATTAAGCAACAAAACAATTTTTAAACATTAGTTAACCTTAACAATTGAATGCTTTGTATTTTTTTTTTTAATAAAAATGTTTTGATTGTTTATTCACCACTGCTTTTGCATTTTTGAAGTGAAAGTTGTCTTTTTTTCTTTGTACGGTGTTGGCAGCGAAGAGTTCATGTGATAAAAGCGTTTGTTGATGTTGTCAATTAGCAGCAAAGTGTAGTGAAGGCTGGACCCATGATGTAACGGAATGAAGACCATCTGCTTTCCAAACAGGGTCCAAAGCGGGTTATAGAAGTTTTCCTCCATACCGAGTTCGTAACCACTTTTGAAGTCTCCAGTTGTTTCTCCATTTAGCTTGTGCAGTTCCAACATTGTTTCATGCTCTATCACATCCTTCTACATTTAAAAAACAAATATGATTAACCTTAGATCAACCAACAGATATAAATAACATTTTACAACCCATAGTAAACTTTACTGGGGGTAGTAATGTTCCAAAGCATCAGATTTAGTTATTCTGTAGCCTAACACATACATTACTAGGGGTAGTAATGTTTCCAGAATCTCAGTTTTTGTTGTTCTGCACCCTAGAACATACTTTACTAGGGTAGTAAAGTTTTCCAAAGGATCAGATTTTATTGTTCTGCACCCTAAAACATACTTATCTGGGGGCAGTAAAGTTTGCAGAGCATCATATTTTGTTATTCTGCACCTTAAAGCATACTTTACTAGGGGTAGTAAAGTTTCCAGAGCATAAAAAAACACATTGCTTGAAAGGTATTAAACATAATATTGTTTTGCATTCAAAAATACTCTATGAAAGGTATTAAATTTACATGAAAGTTTCCAGATGGTATCCTCACAGTCATTATAGAGATCAAATGAAAGAAAAATAAATATACATACCAAAAACTTAAGTTTACTACCCCTAGTAATCTGCTACTAGGGGTAGTTACTAGGGGTAGTAAACTTGTAAAACAATATCTTGATGAAAATATAAGTTTTATTGCCCCTAGTAAACTTACCACAATCTCCATGTTCATGAATCCAACAGGAAGTTTGGCAGCTTCTGCCCTTTCCTTCAACAACCTCATGTACACTTGCAGGCTCTACGATCATAACATAAGTCAATATTATTAAATCTAAACTTCACTGAGTGGTGATAATAAGGTGATATTATTTATTTTTTTATTACTCACACTCGACAATATGTCTGAGTGTTCGATGATCCTTTTCAAGTCACTCTTTGATAAACAGTGCCAGCCTTCAAGACATATCCAGTACGCTTCACTGTAGAAAAACATTAAATTCATACTCTAATTAAAACAAATATATTTTTGTAATCTTGCATAAGCAAACTGTAAAGTTTTATATAATTGAAACTTACTCTTCCTTTTTGTTCGGGCGGGCTTCAAACCATTGTTTGTAGTGCATTTTCAAATCGTCGCCCAGTGAATCCCATGTACTGTTGTCACACTTCAGATTCTTGATTATAATTTTTTTGTGGACTTGAATGTCTTTTGGAGTGCCGTACTCCCAGTCAGGGTCCTTTGTTTTCTTGGCGTTTCTAGGGTTCAGCTTCACATTTCTTTCTATCGACATCGGATCCATTGCTTTCCTCTTCTTGAAATAAGTATTCATCTCTTTATCCTCTGTTGTTGCTGTTTGTTCGGTCAATGAAACTTAGGACTGAACTGTCACAGAGATGTCGTTGTCCTTTTCTGTTGCTGATTGTTGGATGGATGCAGCTTGGGACTCAACTATCTTATCTAAATGGAGTAAATACTTGTGACACCCTGTAGTTTACATCTAAAATCAGTTTTGTCCCTCACTTTTTTTAAAAACTGGTATACCCCTATACTTTGAATTCTCGACTGATTTGCCTTTGTTGTCAATTGAACCCGTTATATAGCTGACGTGGCTAACATGTTGACACATGTATGAGACCAAGGTATTGAGATGACAATTTTACCCACAGAGCAATTCCAAACCCATTTTGAATCATCGACTTCTAAATCAGTCCACCAAAACAAAACCCCAGATCGAAACTTAGCCACTAAACCCAGTTTCCTAACCTCAGTTCTGCAAGTAGAAAAGATCAGATCCAATTCTCCAATGGCCCATCCTCTCCGGCCTCTCACTCTCTCCCCCACTTCTTCTCTCTCGTCTCCCCACTTCCCCACTACCCAAACAAAATGGAGGAGAAGAAGACCCCCCATCTCTTCTTTTTCACTCTCCTCCTCTCCTTCTCCTCCGCCGCCCTTGACCATCACACCTTCCTCCTCTCCCCCTCCCTCCGCCCCTC
>NC_020494.1:11694463-11698069 GCF_000184155.1 Fragaria vesca subsp. vesca
CTTTTAGCTTCTCATTCAAATCTTCTGGATCTCCTCCTCCAAGTCTGTCAGTAGTGTCTTAAAATTGTCGCCCACTCTTTTATTTTCTTCCACTTCTTGTTGGCTTGATAAAGGAACCTGAGACCAAATACATACAGATAAGTATGAAGTTTACTACCCCCTAGTAAACTACTTTTTTCACAATCAGGAAAAAAAAATGTGACTTACTAGCCCCAGTAAATGTTTACTTGGGGTAGTAAACTATGCCAAACAGGTTTACTACCCACAGTTAACTATGCCAATAGTCAACTATTGATTTAGAGATTATTATACAGTTTACTGCCCCTAGTAAACTTGATATCATACACTACTTATGCAATGAAAAGTGAAGTTTACTGCCCCTAGTGAACTATTACTAGGGGCAGTAAAGTATGCCAATGCACTTTTATTTCATTCATTTTTCAGACTTACCCGTTCTTCAAAGCTCGGGGTGACATGTTCGTCTGGGGTGCCATATTCCTCTGATCCGGAAGTGCTTTCTTCCTCATCCTTCCATGGACCTTGAGCAACCAGTTCCTGTTTTTTGCAAAAATAAGATTTGTTCAGTTTTTCAGAAACAACATCTAAATACAATGCTGTATAATATTTGGAAAACCAAAAACCAATTTTTACCTCAAGTTTTTTCGGTCTCTTTAGATAGTCGTTTCCGTAGATGATGCCATTTGTGGACCATCTTACAAATCTTGGCATAGCTGCTTGTTTCTTCTGGATCATTTCCTTGATTTTTGTATGCTCCAAGAAGCAGTACAGAGGCAGAACTACGCAATCATTCAGACCCTTTGGCTTGCCCTTGACATGCTTTTTCACTCCGTCATGGAAGGCTTCAATCACCTTTCTTGACCAGTTTATTTTGTTTATTGCTTCTAGGTCCTCACATGTCAGCACCATTTGCCATTCAATTTGGCTTCTAGATGTGCTGAAGAAGAAAGTAGCCAGTAGGAACATTATGATCAAGGAAGCAATTTTCCTTGGTTCTGTCTCCTTGTTCTTAATCTTGTTGAGCTCTTCTGTCAACTTGTCGTGGATCATCTTCCTAAAGATGGATCCTTTCGTTTTTGCGGAATATGGTTGACTATTGGCTGCTCTTCTTTCTCCTGGAGATTTTCTCTTCCTCATTTTCACCTTCTTTTGTTAATCCAAACAAAAGATGCACATCTTCCTCTTTAATCTCCATTTCTTTTTCTCCAAACATGAACTTTTTTGTCTCCTTGCAATAGTGCCTCAATAAAATTTCTATATCAACTCAAATCTACTGACCTGATCTGTAACAATGCTCCTGGTTCTAAATGCGTTAATCATTTCACCAAAGCAAGTTTGACTCATTTCACCAAAGCAAGTTTGACTGATCAGCTGCCATGCTTCTGAGGGGATTTTGTCTCTGTGACTCTATTAATTTGAAGAATGTTACCAGAGTACATTTCTGTTGAGTGTGTGGAACCTTTTCCAGGTCCTCATCCTCGTCCTCCTCCTCATCCTTGTCATCCTTCTCTATTTCTGCCACTTCTAATGCTCTCTTCTTTATAAAATACTGTTCCACTTCTTCTTCTTCTTTTCTTCTTGTCTCGCTCTTTTTTGGGGAACCTTCAATTTTTCCTGTTGTATATATGAGCGCAAATTCATGCTTGTGTTGACGGACGTAGATGGTGAGGTTTCCTCAGACTCTGGACTAGTAACAAGTTGCCTTCGTGCCATCCTGCATATGCAAAACACCAAAGTTTTACTACCCCTAGTGACCCTGCCTTTATAAACTACATATTAAAAAGTTTACTACCCCTAGTAAATTTCAACTGGGGGTAGTAAACTTGCAATAGAACATCTCCAAGCCCAATATACACTCTGAAAGAGAAACAATTGATGTGCAAACAAAACTTTATTTTACTACCCCTAGTAACTTCTACTGGGGTAGTAAACTTCTATTTCCAACATCATTATACACATGCAGACCTAGAAAACAACTCGCATTCAACAAAATCAAAGTTTTACTACCCCTAGTATTGAACACAGCCATTAGACACATCCAGACAGTGAAAATAACTGACATGCAAACAAAAATTAAAGTTTACTACCCCTAGTAAAGTTTTACTAGGGGTAGTAAAGTTGCCACACCGTTTCTACATTGCCATAAAACACATTGAAGCATAGAAATATGAACCCAGACAACATTATTGGGGGTACAAACAGAGATTTATGCTAGGGTTTCTTTTCACCTGAAAAAGAAAAATTTAGCGCGATGGAGTGAAGCAGCGGCGGTGAAGTACTGAAGCGGCAGCGGCGATGTACTGAAGCAGCAAAGTGGCGCGCGGGGATGGGTGCTGAGGTCTTGATGGAGTGAGGAGTGAGGCAGCGGCGTCGATGGATTGAAGAAGCGAAGCGGCGTCGATGGAGTGAAGTGGTGAGAACTGTTGAGAGGAATTGAATTCGGAGTGGCGTCGACGAAGGAATTGAATTCGGAGTGGGTTGGAAGCGGTTATTAAGGCTGGGGTATAACTGTATTTTTACTAGGAAACATTGGTTTGGGCTGTGTAATCTGTTTTTGATTGGTTTGGGCTAGGAAAATGTACTATTTGTGCATTAGGGCTTTTTCCCTTAAGATAATGTTATAAATATTATAATCTATGTGGTTGTCCACGTAATTACTCATTAGTTATGTACTCTGATGTAAACCCTACCTCTATATAAAGAGGCTAATGAGAATAAATGAGTAGACTTTTACCTCCTTCCAACTATTCTCTCTGTGTCTTCTCTCTATCTTTTCTTTACTTTACAACACGTTATCAGCATGACTCTACCTTTGAGTTGATAATGACCAAACCCTAAATGCCAAAAACCCTAAAATTTCAGATTTTTTTCTTTCCGTCGCTAGCTATAGATCGACATGCTAGCACATGCTTCTTCATATTGATTAAGATTCGATGATGGTCAAAGAGTAGTTGGAGCACCCTCAATTGGTTTTTGCCCAACTCATGATCTATGAATCAAAGTTTTGCATGTGTATATATCCACGGTATATACATCTTTCTGCTATACAATTTCTTCTTCTCAAAATTATAACACTGTATTCAATTACCCATTGAGATCATATATTCATTCGTCATGTATATGAAGTTCTTTGTTTGCTTTGTGTCTCATCGCACCTCTCATAAGCATGAGTTTGGTATTCAATGGCATTGGCAAACTTATTAGATGCCATACGTTAATTTCCTTACATATATGCTTTCAGCTATTGTTTTCATCATGCTTATCATGTGGATCTCAAAACTTGAATGGTTATATATTGAACAATATGACAATACATATGGATAGATGTACTATTGCATATTCCTTTTTCTGTATTCGTGAGTAACAACACAGCGGCTTCATTCCTTTATTTTTTTATGGTCTCTTTATCGTGATTGTGATGCAAATATCGACTTTTGATTTCATGTTTGTATGTATCAATTTGACCCATTTGGATTCAAGATATGTTTCAATTTTATTATTTGAGAGTAAACTTATGGTTACACACTTACACCTAGTTGTGAATTTAGTGATCATAGATCGAGACTTGAAGTCTCTTGATCAAACCAT
>NC_020494.1:11699861-11700495 GCF_000184155.1 Fragaria vesca subsp. vesca
GCGGCAATACCTGAAAGACCCGACAGGTACAAATTCTGGACACATAAGAGCATATTCTGGGAACTCCCATACTGGAGTAAGTTGTTAATCAGGCACTACCTAGATGTGATGCACATAGAAAAGAATGTTTGCGACAGTGTGGTGGGCACAGTGCTAAACTAGAAGGGGAAGACAAAAGACAGTCCTAAGGCACGCATTGATCTAAAAAAAATGCAATTAAGAAGACATCTGTGGTTGAAAGAAGGGAAGAAAAAAATGTCTCAAGCTCCTTACACCGTGAAGCCTGACCAGAAGAACATTCAGGTGGATGAGTTGTGTGAAGTATCCTTCAGGCTATGCAGGAAATATAACCCGGTGTGTGAACTTCCGGGACAATAAGATGTACGGGTTGAAGAGTCATGACTGTCATATCCTGCTACAACGTCTCTTCCCTGTTTTCATTCGACCGTTCCTTCCCCGTCAGGTGGTGGAGCCGTTAGTAGCGTTGGCAAGATTCTTCCAGAAGTTATGCACACGGGAAGTGAAAAAATCTAACCTCCGGGAAATGCAAGAGGACATCATTTATATCATGTGTAATTTGAGAGGATATTTCTCTAATTTTTTGACTATCTATGCCTCACCTGATGATCCATCT
>NC_020494.1:11700515-11702045 GCF_000184155.1 Fragaria vesca subsp. vesca
GAAGTTGTTTATAAGTAGTAGATATATATATATATATATATATGTTAATTAATTATAATATTGTGTTGATGGTATATACCACAATGATGATTTTGTGATGATGTAGATATATATATGTATAATATTGTTCTGTAATTATTAAGTATATATATATATATATATGTGTTAATTAATTTGTTATTAATTAGTTGTAGTATGTAGAATATATACTAAATGAATTGAGATTTTATATATGGCATAAAATTTCATTAATAATTAGCTAGCAGTGTTATAAATATATATTTTGTTATATTTTCAGGATATGGATAAGAGTTTGATTTCGCTTCCAAAATAGGACAAAAGATACGGTGCAGGAGTTATGAGTTTTATAGAATATGCGCTGGCTAATGCTAACGGGAATTAAATTTTCTATTGCCCGTGCACGAAATGTCAGTGTCGCAGCGATATGCATCGATTTTCCATTGACAAAGTATGGCAGCACCTGAGGAGTAACGGGTTTTGGGAGAAGTACACATGTTGGTTATATCACGGTGAAACATCATCAGGGGGTCCGCATGATCATGGCCAATTTTCTGAGACGGGCAGTACATCCAACGATCCAACAACGGCATTCATCAACGACATGTTTCCTTATGAGAGCGGTGTATGCGCTCAAGGACAGTATATGCCTGACCCGGTGCAGCCCTTCCCTAGAGCTGTTAACACTGCTGGTATTGAAAAGTACAATAAACTGCTTACTTTCCAACAGACCCCTGTGTACCCCGGTTGTCAGAAGACCGTTCTTGAAAGTGTGATGGACGTAATGAAGATTAAAGTTGAGACAAAATCGACCGTGAAGGCTGTTAATGATTATCTACAGTACACTGCTTCGATGCTGCCCCACGGTCATCGTCTTCCTACCACTCATCGTAAGGTCCGATGTATCTTGAAAGATCTTGGGCTTTCCTACATCAAGATCCATGCATGCAGATATGACTGCGTACTCTTCTGGGGTAAAGATCCAGAAGGGAATGACCTTGGTGGGCTTGACGCATGTCCGGTATGTCACACTGACAGGTATAAGCTGACTCCTGCAGGCAATAGGAAACCTGTGAAGGTACTTCGGTATTTCCCGTTGAGGGATAGGCTTGAGCGGTTGTACATGTCTTCACACACGGCCCAAGCTATGAGATGGCACGTTGATAGGGAATTGCATGACGAAGATACCCTTATACACCCTGCTGACGGGGAGGCTTGGAAGCATATAGACAGGGAGTTTCCTCATTTTGCGTCAGAGGTCCGAAATGTGAGGCTCGGGCTCTCATCCGACGGGTTCAACCCTTTTGGCAACATGAGTCTTCAATACAGTGTATGGCCGGTGATTTTGGTACCGTTACAACCTTCCCCCATGGATGTGCATGAAGAAGGAATACAATATGTTGAGTTTGTTGATTCCGGGGCCCGGTTATCCGGGGAAGTGTCTCGATGTGTATCTGAGACCTTTGATTGAAGAGCTTAAATTTTTGTGGGATGTTGGTCATCCCACTTATG
>NC_020494.1:11702065-11707317 GCF_000184155.1 Fragaria vesca subsp. vesca
TCATCGGAGGCGGAATCCGTCGCGTCCGCCTCCTCGCCCTCAGGTAATGAAAGATGAATGATGTGTTTTCTTATAATTCCCCGATTTTAATAATCAATTTGGTTTATCATGTGATAGGCACCGTCGGAGCGAAGCCGACAAAAAAGAAGAGAGGCCCCGTCACAGGGAAGGCTCTCGAGAAGATCGTCGGTACCTCAGGGAGGATTGTCATCGGTACTGAGTGGGGAGTGGCGACGTAGTATCGGGCGGGAAGTCGAGGACGTACTCCGGCCGCGTGGAGCGCTCATTAGGGATAGAGTCCCTATGTTGTGGTCAGAGTGGGGCGAGGTCCCGCAGGAGGTTAAGGACATGGTCCACAACGCGATGTCGGTGAGTTTATAAAATGCCTGAATAATATTATGTATTACATTGTAGATTTCTGGAAAAACTAAACTAATAAACGGTTAAATGCAGGCGTGGTTTGAGGTTCCCGAGCCCTTGAAGAGCAGCTGGGCGGACTTTGTGCATGGGGAAGGTACGTTGGGAAATTAATGAAAAAACAAAACTGTATGTCATATTAATAATATTTCTAATATTTTTGTTGTATCTGTAGGTACAAAGAGTGGAAGAACGAGTTGCGGACTCATTGGACTACGCACGGGAACGCACGTTCTGCTACCCCTGCTGAGTTCCAGTACAGAGAGTACGAGTGGCGTTGGCTTCTGACATCAGAATTCAACAACCCTCGTAAACAGGTATTTAAATAAATTAATTAGTTAATTTATCATTAAGTACGTGCGTTTTAAAATATTTTACTAATAGTTTACTTTTTTCTTTGAAGACGGTTTCCCAGGTGAACGCTCAGAACCGGCAACGCAACACAAGGAACCATCATGCCGGTTCTAGACCGTTCGCTGTCTTCATGGACGAGGCGGCCAGGGAACATCCAGAGGTCAACCAGTACGTCTATACGTACGAGAGGGCATATCTTGACTCCCAGGAGAATATAGTAAGTACTCTTTCCTTTTTACGGAATTTTTAATTTTACTTATATATATATGTCAAAATGTTAATTAATAATTTTTTCCTATCCAATTAGGCAAAGGTGAGGGAGGCTAGTGACGAGGTGATGAGTGCTATAGTGAGGGAGACATGGCCGGACACACAGGAGGAAGAAATGTCCGAAGCCATTTCCCGGATCGACACTTCAGATCCGAGGGTTGGGGCGAGGATCATGGGCACAGCCTTCCTACCGCGAGAAAACAACTTCTACTGCCGGGGTCTAGGAAAGAAGGGCCAGGGGGTCCTGAAGACCACTCCAGGATTTCAACGAAAGGTAGCCTCGACCAACAGCAGGACGACTCAGCTAGAGTCGGAAGTTGAGAGACTACGGGAACAGCAAGCCGCTCATGCTGCTCAGGCTGCCGCTCAAGCTGACGCTCAGGCTGCTCAGGCTGCCGCTCATGCCGCCCAGATCGCCGAACAGCTGCTCAGCTTCAGGGACTTCCACCTCCGCCCATGCCTGCGCCTATAGAGTTACCTCTGCCGCCGCAATCTCCTCACCAGCAGGCCCCAGATTCGGATATTGATTTAGACCATCTAGATTTTGTGTAGTTGATACCTTATATAGTTTTATGTGCTTCTTGTTGGTTATATATATAGAATTGTTTTGGTGTATTTTGCAGCTTGCTTGGAATGGTAATTTAAGAATTTCGTGTATTTTTTTTACTGGAATGGCGTTATAGCCGATGAAACATGCCACAATTCGTCGGCTATAGTAAATTTTTTTTTTTTCCAAAGGGTTTAGCTGACGAATTATGGCATGTTTCGTCGGTTAAACACTACTAAAGCCGACGAAACAGACTCTATGTCGTCGGCTATAGTTATTTTTAAATATTTTAATTATATACTTTAGCCGACGAATATCTCTGTTCCGTCGGCTAAAGTCTGTGAGTAAAGCCGACGAATATTCTGTTCGTCAGCTTAAGTCTGAGAGTATAGCCGACGACACAGGACGTCGTCGGCTAAAGTCTGGAACAATAGCCGACAAAAAATAGTTCGTCGGCTAAAGTCTGGACAATAGCCGACGACGGTCTTTAGGTTCGTCGGCTAAAGAGATCACCGACGACCCTTTCCCGACGACACTATAGCCGACGAAGGCTCGTCGGCTAAGGTCTTAGCCGACGAATTAGGATAACAGGTCGACGAAAATTTTTCGTCGGCTAAAGTACTTGTCCTGGTAGTGCATAGAGGACCTGAAGTTCTTCAAAGAGTGAGGCCCAGAAGTCCCGTAAAGTCATATATAATATGACGAAACCATATCTTGTGATCCCTAGTTATATGAAGGCCTGAAGTTCCTCGCCTTATATGATATTATGTTTTTGTGTAACTAGAGGAGATCCGAAGATAAAGATTATCATATTTGTGAAGTTAACCAGACCAAAAGTTCTATGTGTTTTCTTTATTCATGGAACTAAAAGTTTTCAATGTAAAATTTATTTATTTTCGCTCTTTACAGTTTTCTTATTTTGTTATGCAATTTCGTTACTGTACTTATTGTTTTAATTTTATTGTTATTCATTCAGGTCAACAACCCTTATATCTCGAACTAGAAGTTCAAAATAATGGAATTATAGAACCCGAAATTCTAACGATAAAGGCTCAAACCCGAAGTTTTGAGTATAAAATATAAGGTGAACATGAAGTTTCACTTGGGTTACTCGAGCCTGAAGTTTCGAGCACTTGAATTATTTGAACCCGAAGTTTGACATACGACATCTGAGAACCTGTCATTCTAACATTATAAATTCGAACCTGAAGCTTCGATTTCACATACGATTAATGATTCCATAAGAGCAAATATTTTCCCCTCTTTGCATTATGTGCCTCTAATATGGTTCAAAATCGATTGATATGATTATACCATGAGATGCCACAAGAAGTGGATCATGATATCATGAACCAGAAGTTCATTGAATTAAATATATTGTTTCTATAATAGACAAGTTATGTTATTTTTTTCCTACCATGTTGTGTCGAATCACCTACAAGGTATGAAAGCTGCTAAGCTTAATTTCTATCAAATTGTATTTACGTACTGCACAGTTGCTAGTTGTCACTTTAATGACACACTTTTCATGTCATGAGGGGGAGTAAGATGGTTCCTGAAGAACAATGTGGTGTGAGTTGTGTATCCACCGTCTCATTTTGGTTTTGAGAAATATCTCAGCAAATGAGTTGATAAAAGATCTTGACAAAAGTATCAGCACATGCTTCTTTTAAAGTCCTCGAGAACAACTATATTGATCTCATTTGATTTGTGGGATGCATGTGTATCTAAGTGACATGGTTCTCCTGAAGAGAATGTCATGATACAATGTTAGAGTTCCTAATACAGCTACACATACAAAGGTTGTAGGTACGCTATTAGAGAATGATATTTTGGTTGATACTAATGAATATAATGTTTTTGACCTCATACTTGGTTTATGTTCGTCACCAGCCAATGAACATCACACTCGGAAGAGAGTGATAGAGCTTTAAACACATATTTGTGGATGGTCATAACATGTCAATCTTCCCGCCGTTAGGGGGAGAATAAGACTATTGTCATTTGAATAACGGCGTGAATTTGAGAGGAATGTATCCACTAGGTCTAAAGTTTTAAGCTCCTAAAAATGGAAGATTATACATGTCCTCTAATGGTCTACATGATATTATAAGTAAAAGATCCACATTCGCTAGATAATATTTGTTCTAGAAGTGACAATATTTGCCCCAGAAGTGGCATGGGTACCCAATATCAAAAATGCATGCATATAAGAATGTGTGGGATCTATGAATGATGATCATCTATGACAATATACAAATGGTAACTACCAAAGACCATTAATAACTGTATTAATCGATGCTATGCCACGTTTCATTATGCATGTCGACAAAGCATATTATTGGCCAAATTGGAAAGAGGCAATTCCAATGAAACTAAATATTTGAAACGTGATGAGATACTTTGACATTTAACCCTATAGATACAAAAGAGTATTTACCACAGTGAAAGTAAATCACTATGATTTAATGTCTACAAAAGACATGGAATATGAATCTACTCTTATACGAATGATACTTTTCTATAAATACAGTGTTACATGTAACTGTTACATGGACGAGAGACTTATGGCATGTTGTCATCGTATATTATGAGGGCCTTTAAAGACACATTGATAAATCAAATTCCCAGAAGTGAAGTGTTATTACAAGCGTATCGCTTGTCAAATCTTTATAAGGATTCAAGTACATGAATGATTCTAATATAATTCGATCCATGAATACTTGAGAGAGCCTGAAGCTAATTCATGGAATCAAATAGTCTAAAGCTAGCTCATATATACTCATTCCGTTATAATTAACGTGATCAAAATTGCCTCAATGAGTGCTATGATTGGACTATAAAATCGAATTCGAATTATGATCATTACGTTGCTACATATTCTAACTTTCAAAGTTATGAATTACGTAGAGCTCTTGAAGAGTTTATATGAGACGTATCACTACACAAAGATATTGATGTGTATGGCTGGATACGCCATGTTGACGTTTCAATGCTTTAATGTCAATTAGCTTATGTTGATTAGCTATTACGTAGTGTATGAATTAGGTCAACGACATAATGAGGTAAGACCTATTTATAATCGTCTAGCTCTAGCTGTTGTTATTACTTTAACTTTGCAAGTTTGAAATTTCATGATGAGCCCCTATATGCAAAGTATGCATGGTCTCACTTTAGTGATAGACAAATCAAATCATTATTTACGGCGCATGAAGTTTGCAACGTTCAGGGGGAGATTCTCATCAGGGAGAACATCCAGAAGTATGCTACCTAAGACATATGTGTGTTGCACTCTTTTTCTCTTTCGACCAGGGTTATTTTTCTCCCACTGGGTTTTTCTTACCTGGCAAGGTTTTTAATGAGACAACATTATGCGCGTCTAATTTCATCATTCATTGGTGGACATCCAAGGGGGAGTGTTATAAATATTATAATCTATGTGGTTGTCCACGTAATTACTCATTAGTTATGTACTCTGATGTAAACCCTATCTCTATATAAAGAGGCTAATGAGAATGAATGAGTAGACTTCTACCTCCTTCCAACTATTCTCTCTGTGTCTTCTCTCTATCTTTTCTTTACTTTACAAGAGATAACTATTAATCCCACAATAACTATTAATCCCATCCAAACACTATTCTTTTTAAAACAAAAAAAACAAAAA